>NC_080865.1:620800-931201 GCF_030435755.1 Ochotona princeps | reverse complement strand
AGCATTTTACATTCATTTTATGTTACATTTTATGTTTGAGTCTCCTAAGTGAACTGGAAAGAAGCCTCCACAAGGCTTGAGTCTTGAATCTGACATTTACTACCCCCTTTCTTAGTTTCTTCATCTGTAAGTTAGAGACACCGGTTCCAGACCCTCTACTCTGGCACTCCCTCGGTTCTGCACATGGTGGTGTAAGGACAGTATGTGTGCGAGGCATAGCAAGCAGGAATCACAGCTCAGTGGCACAGCCCAGGCCGCTCTTAGTGTGCTTCATTAGAGGCCATAGAGTTTCTGAACACCAGGAGCAGGCAGCGTAGATTTTTGTTCTAGCTGTATACTTAGGTTTTCCACAGCAATTGTCTGTTATACACCTTATAAGGCATGACACTTAACAGAGAAATCAGAAACTGATTATTGTATGAGTCACAGAGACAGAAACACAGTGAGTATTATGGAAGAAGGAATCTATTCTAAGAATTAGATATTATTTGTGGAGGGGAAGCTGGCTGAAGCAATGGCAGGTGGGAGCTATGGGGTCAGGGCAGGTTCACTGACCAGCCTCTGCACTGCTGAATGAGTCAGAGCTTCAGCGGAAACCCTACAGTCCTGGAGGGCCAGTGGTTTTGGTTGGACCATGACAGGGAGCTGAGGAGTTGTTGCCTCTTTTTAAATTTTAGAGAACCATCTCGTGGTGAGCCTAGGATCACTGTTGGCCCACAGTGGCTAGGGAGCTGGATATGCAGGTGAGAATGGGTAAGAACTAGCTGGCAGGGAGCTGAAACAGGGAAGCAGTATTGCTTTGGTCACTTCAGCTCGGAGCATGTGCCTTGAGTGGTCAAATTTTAACACCACGGGTTTGTAAATGATCAACAAAGACCCCTGAGCATTGAGTTGGGGATTACCGATAAAGTTTAACAAGTGAAGAAATTCAAAACCAGAATCAGTAAGGAGTATCAACTCTACATAGAATGTTGTTTTTCTGCCTTACCCAACATTCACACACTGAATAAACCAACGCTCCCCAAGAACTACATGCCATTATTTTCACTTGTAATAGTACTTGTATATAGATATATAGGTATATATAGATATATAGATACAAATATAGATATAGATAAAATATATAGTATATAGTTTATAGTATATAGGTACAAGTGTGTCTTGCAGTCCAGCTCCTGGCCAGACACTTATATAGATGCGACCTGTGACCTTTGTCTAGTGGTTACCTCTGGAGATTTATTTCGTGATTGCATAAAGATGTATACATTGTCATACAAATAAGGCTGCATAGAAACTTTTCGCATATGTATGTGCAGTCTCCTAATCGTTAAACTGCAATTTGTTATTCAGGGGATCAGCTACATGCAATTCATTTTAAAAGACATCTTCTAAAGGGTCATGGAAAATGTGTATTATAACAACACTATGCATAGATTTCAAGATTTCATTCACTAAATAAATCTAGCTTTAAATTTCATTCTCCATTACCCTGTGGAGGTCACTATGTACACCGTTCTCTCGTTTGCAGTTGAACTCCTTGTCTCCCTTGGATAACGAGATACCTTCTTGCTCATTCAGTGCAGGCTTCAGATACTGTGCTACATTTTCTAGAATCTCCTTTTCTGTAAGACTCTGAGTTAGAGTAGGTCAAAGAGCAAGTTATACACAATTGAGGAGCTGGAAGGGAAGCATCACTCACTACACTGCATTTAGAGGTGATGAGACACAGATGCTGATTCTGGTTTTTTAATTTCTTCACTTGTTAAACTTTATCGGTAATCCCCAACTCAATACTCAGGGGTCTTTGTTGATCATTTACAAACCCGTGGTGTTAAAATTTGACCACTCAAGGCACATGCTCCGAGCTGAAGTGACCAAAGCAATACTGCTTCCCTGTTTCAGCTCCCTGCCTGTAAACAAGTACCCTTGTCATGGTCTGTTTAGTGCTTTTTCTTCTGTTTCTGGATGAGTTTTCTGCTTAACGTGGCCCCAAGTTTAAGACTGAAGTGCTGGCTGGTGTCCTTAAGCCTAAGGAGACTGCTGTGCCTTCCAGAAAAATCCATAGCATAGTGCTAGCTGTGCTTCCCTGAGGCATGAGTGACTGTGCTTTTAACCTGAGATTTGATCTTAAGCAGTCACTAACATATACGAAATAAAGCAACACACACGACACTAGGTTGTATATGTAGGTTGATGAGTCGATGAAGATGCTGCCAAGAGGCTCAAGCAACATGGTCTTTCATTGCCCCACAAAGCAATGCTTCAGTACTCATAAATAGCAAGTGTTCATGATGAGTTTGTAAGTAGTAGTACAAATAATGAAACTCATTTGCACATCCCCAAAGGACAGACAAATGTCCTCCTGCTTCCTGGGACTATGCAGGAAGGAGCAAGGCAGATCCCACTCTATCACCCTCTGATTGATGCCTAAAGTGTTGTTCTTAGCTTGGTGTTGCTAGCACACTGCAAGGTATGTATCTCTGCTGTTATTGCCCTCTAAACCTTATCAGCCAATTACACTTGAGTATGAAGGGGGTACAGATGTTTTTGCTGAGAGCAAGCTATTACAGAAATTGGAGAGTAGGAAGAGAGTGTGAATATGGCAAGGTGAAACTGATGGCAACAATGCACATAGGGAGGAGTTAAAGCTAAAAGTATTGGAAGTAAACAGTTTGTTTTGTTTTTAATTTTCTTTTTAAATTAAAAAAATTTATTGGAAAGGCAGATATACAAAGAGAAGCAGAGACAGAAAGAAAAATCTTCCATCTTCTGGTTCACTCCCCAGTGGTCACAATGGCCAGAGAGAGCTGAGCTGATCCAAAGCCAGAAGCCAGGAGCCTCTTCTGGGTCTCCCACATGTGTACAGGGTCCCAAAACTTTGGGCCGTCCTCCACTGCTTTCCCAAGTCACAAGCAGGGAGCTGGATGGGAAGTGGAGCAGCCAGGACACGAACTGGCGCCCATATGGGATCGCAGCACCTGCAAACCACTAGACTATTGTGCTGGGCCCTTTGTTTTTAAATGTTGTGGCTTAACTTTATTGGTGAATATCTTATTCTCTATTCATCAACTGATTGTAAATTCTCTAAGAACCAGGCACTAAGCTATGTAGATATACGTCTGCTTTATTAGATATCCATGTATTTAACACTGCCTTGCTGTGGCTGGATGGCACCTCTGTGGGATCACAGTAACAAGAATAGCTGTGGAGAGATGTGCTTTGGGGAAGGTGCCTGTATCCCATACTTTAGTGCTGCTTGGAATTCCAGCTATGCTGTTTCCAGTGCACTTTCCTGCCCATGCACCTAGAGAGGCAGCAATAATGACTTAAGTACTTGAGTACCTATTACCCAGCAGGAAGACGCAGATGGAATTCCAGACTCCTAGCTCTGGCCTGACCCAGCTCTGGCTGTTGTAGGCGTTTGTAGGAGTGATGCAGTGGTTGGAAAACTCTCTCCCTTTATTCTGCTCTCCTCTCTGTCACTGTTTGAAATAAATAAATAAATAAATACTGTTTTTAAAAAGAAATAGAAATATGTATTTTACTTGCTAAATTATCATCTTCAGCAGCATATTGAGAAAAAGAAACATTAGATTAGAAAGTTTTTTTCCCTCAGAAATCATGCTATTTCCAGTATTCCAATGTGCTCTAAGTTCACCTACCCCTGGCTTTTGCACAGCTGCCCTTGTCAGCGTGGATGCTTTCTTACACCTGTATTAACCTCTCTGCTACTCAATTTGAGGCTTCAACCCAGCTGTCTCCTTGTTTAGGCTTGCAGGTTCTCTGGGTCTTCGTTTGGTCTGGCACCGTGGCCCTCATAGTATGCCTGTGTATGTGGTTCCCACTAACCTGGAATTAAGCTGCTGTGAGTTCTGTGCTAGGCTACTGTTTAAATAAAAATTGGGGACATGTTTATCTTGCTTATCGTTGTAAGCTATGATCCTGTGGTGGGCATGGGATGCATTATGGTTGGATAGCTAAGTAGCTAGCATGTTTTCCAATTTTGAGTAAAAAAAAAGGAAATATTTCAATAGGTTTTTCTAGCCTCCAGCAAGATCCTCTGAATATTAACTGTTCCCATAACCCAAGCCCGTACATGTTAAGCATCATGGCTGTATTCAGCAGACAGTAGTAGCTTTGTAACCAACAAAAAAACCCCCGTGGTGGGCTGCCTGGCATTTATTTCCCCCCAGATTTATGGGTCAGCTGTGGGAGTTCTGCTTCAGGCTCTGGTTCTGAAAAGTGGCTAGCTCGAGTTCTCGCTGTGCTTCATTTGAGAACCCACACAAAAGGGTTAGCAATTATGCAGGAGAATTCTGCTCATGGCAGTGAGCAGGGCCCATTCTGCCAGGCAAGCAAACCTCAGGCCCCTGCTTGCATGTAAGGTGGTTCAACTTCTCTGCACACCTGTTGACGGGCTAACCTTTCCTTAACGTTCGCCCAGTTCATCGTTATGCTTTGTGTAACAACCAGGTGAGAGTTTGTGTATGCAAGACACCTCTGTTCTGGGTAAGGAAAACTTCTCCAAGCAAGAGTCTTTTCTGAGAAACTGCATCATTAATTCAATGAAGGACTGCTTCAGCCTGAGAGCATCCCCTGAAAATCGCTCACAAAACCGTTCAATTTTGATGGGAGTTCTTATTTTACAGACATGAACAGTGAGTCTTGTCATGGCAATGGTGGGTATCAGCAGCTGGGATTTGGAAAGGATTTCTGGGCTTGATGGCAAAATCAATTACCATTGTTATTCATTAGAAAGATTTCCTGCTATGGCTTTGATTGTTTATTTTGAAGCTTTAAATATTTGTTTCAGCTGGAATTCAGTTTCAGATGTGATATGAGCTAGGGATTTAATTTTAAGTTTTTTCCACCTGCATAGACAGATGTGACAATGCCATTTAAAATATAGGATGGGATAAAGGCAGTATTTAAATTCCGTATTTTGATATAGTTAGCAGAACCATTTTGGTGGATCTCTGTGCTACAGTGCTTTATTTGCACATCTCCCTGTGAACACACTATTATAATTTTAGTGTTTTTATAGTATGCTTAACATCTGAGATAAACTCATCTACATATATTCTAATCTTCTCTTTTTTTATTAATTATTTTGCATTATGTGACAGTTTCATAGGCTCTGGGAATCCCCCCACCCCTTCATGGTGGATTCCTCCACCTTGTTGCAGTATTACAGTTCAAATTCAATCAAGATTCTTTCTTTGCAAACATATACCAAGCATAGAGTCCAGATGGGTTGAACAGTTTCTTGGGGAGACCATTTCTGGTCTGAAGGTAGAGCTGGCAGAATATCATCCCAATCAATTAGGAGCCCCAACATAACATCAACAACAATTTACAACATTATGGAATTGACATGGTCTTGAGTAACCAGTATGTTAAAAAAAAATGCAAGTTCTTAACCACATCCTATGATTAGCTCACTGACATTTCAATTTTAGTTTATATACAGAACCGGCTGCTGTACACCTTAAAATGGCTATAGGTTACTATTCAGCTGTCTTGTGTCTATTTTCATTTTAGTATTTAGCCGTTTGTTGTGTTGGAGTATAATTTTGCTGAACTTGGCAGATTTTAGGATAATCTAGACTAATCTTCTCTTAGATAATGTTTAGGATATTTAAAATTACATGTATTTTTGTACTTACTGGGGAAGCAAGAATTTGGCCTAGTGGTTGAGATGTTCACATCCTGGGCCTGGCACAGTAGACTAGTGGCTCAAGTCCTCTCCTTGCATGCACCGGGATACCATATGGGCGCCAGTTGGTGTCCTAGCTGCTTCACTTCCCTTCCAGCTCCCCGCTTGTGACCTGGGAAAGCAGTCAAGGATGGCCCGAGGCCTTGGGACCCTGCACCCATGTGGGAGATTTGTAAGAAGCTTCTGGCTCCTGGCTTCAGATCAGCTCAGCTCCAGCCATTGTGGCCATTTGGAGAGTAAGCCAGTGGACGGAAGATCTTTGTCTCTCCTTTAAAAATAAATAAATCTTTTAAAAAGATGCTCACATCCTACAATAGAATAAAGTTCACTTCTCACTCCAGCTTCTCACCACTGTAAACCCTGTGATACAGCAGTGATGGCTCAAGTAACTGACTTACTGCCAGCCACACGAGAGAGCTGCATTGTGTTCCAGGCCCCTGGGGCCAGCCCTGCGTAACCCTGGCAAATGCGTTCATTTGGAGAGCAAACCAACAGACAGGAATGTACTCTCGCCCTCCCTCTCAAATAAATTAAAAATTTGCATTGGCCTTGTAATTTGTATTTCACTAAATCATATTTTTACTTTAGGAAACTGCCTTCTTATAATCCCAAGTTCTTCCATTAAAGAAAATATATATCTTTCTCTTCAGATATTGTTTCATATCTTCTATAAGAGATTTAAAAGACCTAGGTGTGACTTAAGACAGAGAAAGCCAGTGTGGTTGGGACAAAGAGCAAATCAAAAGGGAGGATTTACTTCCTGACCATAGCCTGGAGGTTATTCTCATGACTTCATTGAAAAGTTGTTAGTGTTCGATGTATATTTTTGCTGATGGTATATTGGAAGGGTCTCCCTAAGAAGCCGTTGAACTAGGCTGGACAGTAAGATGCTGGACTCTATGTTTGGTATATGCTTGCAGTGAGGGAATCTCAACTGAACTTAACCTGTGGTCATGTAACAGAGTGGAGCAATCCACCATGGGGGGAGGGTGTGGGGAGGGGTGGGGGAAATCCCAGTACCTATGAAACTAATACAATGTAATTAATGAATAATAATAAAAAAGAAAAGTTGTTAGTGTTAAAAACTTTTTTATGAGGGTATTTTAAAACTTTTTTTATTTTAAATTTGTAGAGAAAACATGCAAGTACTTCTCACTTCTAAAGAACTCTTGCTTTCATAACTTGTGAAAGCACTTGCTAAGGATGACAACAGAGTGGGTGGAAGGCTGAAATAGAGCTCCAGCTTGGAAAGATGAAAACAGCAGCGTTGAGGAGATAGTTGATGGCGAGGATTTGAACAGCATGCCTACAAATGACAGAAAGATGGTCAATTGTATGCATATATTACCATAGTGAAACAAAGCAAACAAACCGTCTGCCTAGGTGGGAAGAACTGCAGTGAGCCTCTATACAGTGTAGAAGTAGGGTTTGCTTTCATAGTTAATGTTTTTAGGGAAATCATGATATCTGGTAATATATTAATATTCAAAAGAAGGTAGAGACATTTTAATTTTTATTCATATACTTTGATCATTCAAAAGACTTGAAAAAAAGAGACCTAGATCTCCCATCTATTGATTCATTCCCCAAATACTTGCAATAACTAGCACTGGGTCAGGTTGAAGTGAGGAGCTCAGAATTCAATGCATGCGTCCCACATGCATGGCAGGGACCCCAGCGTTTGCTTCAACACCTGCTGTCTCCCAGGGCACTCAACAGCAGGAAGCTGCGCCAGAAGCAGAACCAGGATTTGAACCCAGGTACTCCAGTGTGAGATATTGATGTCCCAAGTGAAAACTTAAGCACTGTCCCAAAGGCTTGCACTTGGCAGAGACATTTTAAAAGCCAGTATTTTTCAGTAGTGCACAATATTTTGGGTGTCAGTTTTTGTACAAATAGAAAATATACAAGCCTTTGAATAACAATTTATGCCCAATCAGAAAGCAGTCTATCAAAGAGATTATATATGGTGGCGGGTTACCATGGAAATGACAGGCAGCACTGGGAAATCTTAAATACTTCATTGATTTCTGAGAATACACTCACAGGTATCAGAGTTGAGACACCCTATTGTTGGATGTCTTCCTCGTTTTTACTTGGAGGCATATCTTTGCAAAAACTGTGAAGTGGGTAGTGCCCTTTGCTTTGGGCTCGTCCTCATTTCTCTTCTTTGTCAAGGTCCCATATTCTGCTGTCTTGTCCCTTACATTTCAAATACTTAGTGTCCTTTGTTCCAGCTTGATCACTATTGTCTGAGATTCAGCCCAGCATTGAGAAAGTGAAGGGCATTGAGTTAGAGTGTTCTGAGTTTTAATTTATTTATGACCCATGACCTTGGGTCAATTACTTAGTATCTGTGAGCCTTGGTTTCCACATTTGTAATATGGGAATGCTCCTCCCACGCCTTTGTGTTATACAGTGTTGCTTGGAAAGTACCAGACCAGCGCTTGCCATTCCGGAGCTGTGTGATGTGATCTGGGCCTTTCATTCAGCTATCCCACTCCTCATTCCCAACGCAACTTCCGCCACAATGCAGTATGTTCACTGTGACTGATCTTAGCCATTCATTTATAGAAAAATAATCTGGACTAAACTAATGCACAGCAGGAGAAAAGGGCCCCTTGCTCGCTAAACTGCTTGCTGTGATTGTTGCATATTTAAAGAAGATCCCTGCTACCCTCTTTTGTTCTTGTAATTTTGGGTATAATGCTGAAGAGGTAATTTGAGGATGTTATGACAATGAAAAAATTCACTTATTTGAGAACATTTTTTTCCTACACAATTTTATGAAAGATTTTGCAATATGGTACATAGTTGGTTATGCCATAGGTTATACTGTTAATATTATAAGCTATTTGGTTACTATAGGGTTAGTAAATAGTAACAGATGTGTATAAAGTGTAAGTAAATCATTGCAAGTGTAATGGGAAGTGGAAATTTGCAGGATATTTATGAAGAGGAGGAAACAGGCCACACAGCAGAAGAGGCGGGGATTGACGGGAACAAGGGGCCGTAGCTGAGTTCATTTGTTAGGAAAGATAAAAATCTGCCAGGATTAAAAGGTAATAATGCCATGGAGACGCTGGAAGAAAAAGTTTGTAAAAATTCATGGCTTTTGTGGTTCTTGCTTATCATTTTGAGAACAAAAGTATGTGTCCTTTCTTCAACTTGTTCTTGGGACAGAAAAGGTGCATCCCCAAGTTGATTTGGGGCCTTTCAGATCCACACTTTGGGAAGTCTTCTCACAGTCCTGTCAATTCCAGGCCAATGTGTGTTTGTATTTGAGAGATTTCCCAAACATTCCAATGCTGAAGAGTTCCCCCTGTGGCCTGGTTTTCAGTTAGGCGAAGATACAGAAAATTATATATAGTTAGTAAGATCTTTGCCACTGCTGAGCAGTGACAGAAGTATGTTTCTTGTTCTTAGAATCAAGCTTAATTCAGCTTGCAACAATATTCTTGCTACTAAATAATGTATTTCCAAGAGAACAGTGCCATACTGGTGACTTTGTCATTTCCAAAATTGTCACTCAAATTATGTAAACACACAATATAGCAGTGAACAAAGAGGCAATTGTGCATTTGAAAGTTTTTGCTTCATGAATAAGCCCCTTTCTCCTCATGCCATCTCCTGTAAGTGAGTATCTCCAGCAGGAGAAAGACAAGCACACTGCTCTTTGGATGTCTAGTCAATAATTACTCAGAAGCACCCTTGACCTTGCAAATAAGTGACTGCTGTAGAACTCCCACCTATGGGCTTTCCCATCCATCCTGCTGTTTCCTAAATTTCATGGTAAAAATGCAGAAGCAGTGATTTTTAAGTTTTCAAGAACAACCGCATCTCCAGTTGTGTGCTTTATAATTCTGATATGAATTATGTTTTCTTTGAGATGACATTATTATTTTTAGTATTTACTTAACAATAATAATTACACAACTTACAGGAATTCTTTGTGCTCTCCTTTTCACAGTAAAGATGAAAGAGTCTAGACCACCACATCTGTGTCTAGTTTTTATTTCCTGTCCTGGAGTTGCAGCGTTTGAAGGTGGCTCTCTATTCCACACTAAAGGCTTGCATGTGAAATTTCTGCCACTGTTTTTTGGAGCATAGAGTTGTAGATGATTGGGAGTTCATAGGAACGTAGACACCATGCCCTCTGGTCTACACTCTTTAGACCAGAGATCCATTATAAAGATACTGATCGTCAAGTTTTCCTCTTTTTGTTTTGTTCATTAAGTCTTACAGCAACTTTCTGAAACAGGGATCATCATCCACATTTTATGAATGGACACCTGAGAGTAGGACACGCTTAACTGGGGATTAGTAGCTGAGTTCAAACCCAGGCAGTTTTCTCTATTTTCTGAACTTTTAAGCACTCTGAAATATTGCCTTGCATATCTAAAACAGCAACAATGGCCATGTCAACAGCAGAGAAGAGAAATAGCTGATATAGAACCAACATTTCCTCCTGAAACAGGCTGGGACCCAGGGAACACTGGAAACTGAGTTTACTGTCTTTGTGACACAGCCATGTGGAGAGTGTTGTGGGACTGAAGATAAATGATAGGATATAGAGTGGTGGTTTTTCAGTAGATCAACTGGCTCCAGGACATTTTATGAACCATGGAAAAAGTTTAAGGTGGCCCCACAGTTTCTCAGCTGTGGTGAAGCTGGATGACCTGACAGCAGGCCCAGGGATGATTCCTCTAGACCGTCTGCTTCCCGGTTAGGAATGGGCCTTTTCTGATGAAGATCGAGCACATTGTGCTGGCCAAACCATCCAGTCAGTGCCCACAGCTGTTACTGCCAACTGCCACCCCTAGTGCGAAATGTAGCTCATTGTGCTGCCCCTCTATGACAGATGAGGTAGGCCCCAGGTGGGCTGCTCCAAAGTGCTGTCCACCATCCAGAGTCTCCCATGGTCAGTCTCGGACCTGGCTTTATTTGAAAACTGATAGGTGCTCTTTCTCATTTCAGTCCTGCTTCACTCACTTTCAGGTTTTGCCTCTCAACAGCCTGCCCTTAACAAATGACATATACCCAAAGACCCAAAGAGCACACATTGGATTCATGGCAGGCCCACTGGGACTCACCTGCCTTCCTGAGTAGTACATCCAAGCCAATCTTTGCGATGCTGGAAGTGGTGTTGTGACATCATCACAGACAGTGTAGGTGCAATGGGGAGCAGTCCTGTGAGGAAAGACTTGGCCTTGCTTGGCCCTGGCTTTCAGGGGATGTTGCTCAGCACTTTGAAGTCCAGCAGCCTGACTTCACAAGGTCATCTATGATAGAATGTTTTATTTTTGTGATGTGCTTTTTTTTATTTTTATTTTTTTTGGTTTTAGTAGGTTTTTTTTTTAATTATTTATTATTTAACTTCATTAATTACATTGTATTATGTGACACAGTTTCATAGGTACTTGGGTTCTCCCCACCCCTCCCCAAACCCTCCCACCACGGTGGATTCCTCCACCTTGTTGCATAACCACAGCTCAAGTTCAGTTGAGATTCCCCCATTGCAAGCGTATACCAAACATAGAGTCCAGCATCTTATTGTCCAGTCAAGTTCAACGGCTGACAGGCTGACATGCCACATTGCATGCAGATGCTATTGATGCATGTTCTGACATTGGATTGAGTTTTCTAACCACAGTATAATCTTACTTTAAGCCGTAGATATCTTTCTAGAATTTGTTGTGTCAAAAATATTTGTAGTGTGGATAATTTATTATTGGCTTAAGCATATATACATGCATGATAATTTCTCCTAAAAATGAAAGGGGAAAATTCACTGTGTCAGAATGTTTTGTTTTAGCAGTTCTACCTTTCAAATGGTCAATACAGTATAGACCAGCTCAGGCAGCACGAGGGGACCTCAGGAGTTGAGCCTTAAGGGCTCACAAAAAGGAGTGTCCAAAGTTGCTCTGCTGTTTACTCTGCTGTTACTACAAGTGCTCATTCACTCAAAAGTCTCTGGAGCATGCAAAATATTATACTGACTGTGCCAGTGGTTTCAGAAGGAAAGCTAAACACAAGGGCAAGCAGGCCTTCAGGGATTTTATTTACTTTTTCACTTTGCGGTAATGGGCTGAACCTGTAATCACACTCAGGTTTGGTATCATGGAGGCCTTCATATACATCACCCATCACCCTACCATATGCTGGGCTGATTTTCCCTGAGCCTGAGAAGTCTGCCTTAATTCTTCTGTTTTATTCACAATACATGCTCAAATTGGATCACTCTTCATCTTGAACAAATGAAAATTGTACTCAAGTTATGGCCAGACTAATATAAGCCTGTACATTTACATCTTTGTTTTTCTAGACCTGATATCAACATCTCTTGAAGCCTCTTGTAAGCGGAAAGCATGTTAATAAAAATGTTTACTAAAATTGTTCCTTCTACTTTATTGAATCCCTGACTGAATTATTACTAATTTAATCTGGTAGCTGATGTATGAATCATTTTGGCTGTGACAGAGCACTAAGTAAGCTTTCATTTTGGCATATTTTTGATATTATGAGTTAATTACATAATAAAGTCATCACTACACTTTTGTTCAACCATTTAAACTTAAAAATTAAACTAAACCTAGTAAATTAATTCTATTAAAAATGAAATATTATTTGCAATTAGTTAAAGAAAAATATGACTTTAAAGAACCGAGAAGGTAAAAGCAATCCTATTCATTAATCTCAGATATCAATTGGATATCCTTTCAACATGTTGAAATAAAGAATGATTTCTTTCTAGAATCCCAGCAAGTTTTATCTATGGCTGTGAAGTTTTAACTAGGGAGAGTGATAGCGATAGCAAGGGCTGCCCTTCATTCATGAGATCATGTTTTATAAACGAATGGGAATGTGCAAAATGAATCATAGTTGACCATGCTTACCCTGAGCCTCGGGGAGCCTGAGAACAGCAGTGCTCTGACATTTTGTCCTGCAGGATGTATTTTTGTATTTGAAAGGCACACACAGAGAATCCCTACATCAGCTTTCTTGCTCCTCAAATGTTGCAATAGCCATAGCTGGGACGGACTACAGCCAGTAACCTGGAACTCAATCTAGGTCTTCCATGGAGATGACAGGGCCCCAGGCACCAAGCCATGCTTTGCTGTATCCCAGGATGCAGGTCAACGGGAAGCTGAAATAGGGCATAGAACCAGGAGCTTGACACAGGATACAGTGATCCCAGGGTGCATCTTATCTGCTGCTCCAGACTCCCACCCCAGAGGGCGTTTCTTTCTTTTTTTTTTTTTAAATAGTAAAAATGCCATGGACTTTTCTCCCTAAACATTAATAATTATATATCTAATGTCTGTTGTTTTTAAAATAAAGATATGTCAGAATTACCTGCAATTAAAATACATTTAAGTAATAAAACATTTTTGTAACACTTTTGAAAAACAGTGCTTGAAAAGATGCTATATTATTGAGCCATTCTGCATTCTGTGTCTATGGATTCATGCACCTGTCACACTAGTTCATGACCCTTGGGTCTGTGATTACACCTGTGGAACCAGAGCTGGGATCCATTAATAGTTATCTCACTTTATGAAGAGCTCTTCTAATGATTTTTGTCATTCTCTAAGTCTTTGTTTCTATTGCACAAATAGGTGAGATTACTTATGGTCATGTTTGACTCTTTCCCTAGTATTTCAGAAGTTATAGTTGCTTACTTTTATTGAATAACTTACTTCTGCAGTTTGGATTCAGCATGTTACATTTTATTTTTTTTTATTAATAACATTGTATTATGTGACACAGTTTCATAGGCTCTGGGATTGCCCCAACCCCTCCCCGTACCCTCCCTCCCATGGTGGATTCCTCCATCTTGTTGCTATATTACATTTCAAATTCAGTCAGAATTCTTTCATTGCAAGTGTATACCAAGCATAGAGTCCAGCATCCTATTGTCCAGATATATTCAACGGTTTCTTGGGGAGACCATCTCTGGTCTGAAGGCTGAGCAGGCAGAATATCATCCCAATCAGTTAAAAGCCCCAACATGACATCAACAACAATTTACAACATTATGGAATTAATTGACATGGTATTGAGTAATCAATATGTTAAAAAAATGCAAGTATTTAACCACATCCTGTGACTTCTTCATTGACATTTCAATTTTAGTTTATATACAGAACTGGCTGCTATAAACCTTAAAGTGGCTATAGGGTACTATTCAGCTGTCTTGTGTCTATTTTCATTTTAGTATTTAGTGCATATTACATTTTAAAATATTTATTTGCATCTATTTAAAAGGCAGAAAGGGAGGGAGAGAGAGAAGGTGAGAGGCCATCCGTCCCCTGATTCACTCGTCCAGATGCCCACAACAGCCAAGTTGTAACAGTTAGGAAGAGCCAAAGTGGAGCAACTTGAATCCTACCACAGATATTCCTCAGCTATTGATACTGTTGACATTTGTATTTCTAGCTTACTAATGGAACTCTTTTACTTTGGATATAGATTTATCATATCTTAACATGCGTTTTCATGAAATGGAAAACAAATAGGAAATAAATTGATTAAAATCTTCACAAAAACTTACTCCACTTGAGGTGCCCCTTTCAACATCACTCCTTCTCAGAATCATCCATGTTGCCCGGGCAACACTGTCCTGTCACGGACATTGGGGGTCAAAACATCATTGAAGATGTGCTCCACAAGTGCCTCTTATGTCCTAAGCTCTGGACATACGTTTTGCTGCCTGAAGGTGCTCAGGAAACATTTTAAACAGCACAGAGGATCCAGCATCCTTCTAAATTTGTCTTTAAATATTTTGTTGACTGAAATGACAAAGAATTATGTTGGCCCAACCATGCCCCTAGGAATAACCCAAACCCTGTTACCATAGGCAGGGATGCCCATGGCTTCCAATCATCTCCACCTCCCACATTTGCGTCCTTGTATAATAACCCTTTCCTCCAAGTATGGCTTGGACTTAGTCACTTGCTTCTAATGAATGGGATCATACTTCTGACATTTGCTTATAAAGGAATGTGACATCTTTATTTAAGATTTATTTATTTTGATTAGAAAGCCAGATATACAGAGAAGAGAGAAAACCAGATATACAGAGAGGAAAAGAGACAGAGAGGGAGATCTGCCTTCCATTGATTCCCTTCCTAAGTGGCCACAATGGCCGGTGCTGCACCGATCCAAAGCCAGGAGCCAGGAGCCTCTTCCGGGTCTCCCACACAGGTGCAGGGTCCCAAGGCTTTGGGCTGTCCTCGATTGCTTTCCCAGGCCACAGGCAGGGAGCTGGATGGGAAGTGGAACTGCTGGGATTAGAACAGGTGCCATATGGGATCCTGGGACATGCAAGGCGAGGACTTTAGCTGCTAGGCCACCGCGCTGGGCCTGGAATGTGATGAATTTATGGCGATTTGCATTTCCCCCCTCTCCTCTCCCTGCCTTGTTTTCCCTTGAATGAAACCAGCTGTCACATCGTGATCTGGCTCATACATGGCCCACTAGGCCGGGAAACATGTGAGTTCTCTGGTCATCAGCTTATGGCGAACCAAAGCCTCAATTCAATAGGTTTTGAAAACTGAATCCAGCTAAAACGCAATTCCTTGAGCCCACACTCCTATATCTCCCCCACCCCCACCACCAAAAAAACACCTTTGAGCCTTGACTGCAATCTCTGAAAGTTTTGGAGGATCCAGTTAAATCATCCTTGCATTCTTGCCCTACAGAACTGGTATTTAACAAATGTTGTCTTCAGCCACCCAGTTGTGGGGTAATTTGTTGCACAATAGATAAGCAATGCGGGCAGGAGCAACTGCATCATGAATGCCACACAGTGGAAAGCAGCTGAAAATGGCCATTGAATGAAAGATGCATCATCTCAATTTTAGAGACACCAAATTATCTGCATTTCAGAATGAATAGGAAAATAGAGTACTTTGTCTTTCCCATTTACCTGAGAACTAGAATGAATTTTTTTTGTTTGAACTTAGAGTCCATGTGCTCATCAACTAAGTAAATTATGTTTGATGAATTTAAATACTCAGATAATTTCACCACTGGCAGAACATGGCCAACTGGAGGGGAATCTTAAGATAAAGAGCTTGCTCATCTCCAGGGCTTAGAGAGACACAACTCACAAATATTTCTTTCAAAAGCTCCAGTTCATGCTCCTTGTCATATAACAAAATCACTCCTTTCATTGGTTGTTCTGATACAGCGATTAGAAATTCCCTCTTAGGTGTTGAGGGCAAAAATTAAAATTGAACTTTAATGGTAATATAGCTAACTGAAAAATTAGGTGACGTTCTCTTTGCATTTTGCTGACTTTGGCAATAGCACATTCAGAAGTATCAGCAAAGGAGCATTTAGCGTGGTTTTTTTTTGAGAGAGTTGACAATTAAATGTCATACTCAGAAAAACATTGTTCAAATTGATCTGACTACAAACTGATTTCTGTGTGTTGACGGAGCTAATGTCTGTCTGCTAAATGCTATATACTGAAATGTCACCTTGTAACTCAGACTAGTCAGTTTGGAGTTTGGGTTAACTCATCTATAGATCTTACTTTTCTTTACTCATTAGTTAATAATTGTATACATGTTTATTTCTCCCATTAGGTCCTCAGCTCTTCAAGACAAGCACTGTGATGCTCTAATCACTACAATGGCAACAAGGGACATTTTTGAGTATTCATGATGTGTCAGGCACTGAGCTAGTCCTTTTATACATGTGACCTCATTTATTGCTTAAAACCACCCCATGAGGAACACAATACTTGGAGTTTTATGAATGAGCTTGGAGTTCCATGCGTGAAGCTTAGAGCTGTTACATCACCTGCCAAGGTCATTCAGTTAGCAACTGGTAGAGAGCAGATTTGAACCCAGTACTGTGTTGGCCAAGCCTGTCCTTTCACTCACTGAGCTTTGTGGCCTCTTCTCTCAGTGGCCATTACGTTCCTCAGCTCCGAGCACATTGCACAGCACAGCAAATGTGCTCAGTTGCTTTTTGATTGATGTTTGCTGAATCCAAGCCATTAAAAATCTACTGGATTCTCACCATGTACATACAAGTCTTAGCTAACAGAATTAAAAGGAGTTTTCTCAAATGTCAAGATGGATATTGATACTGAACACGTATCCTTTAGATAGCAAGCTCATACAAGAAAGTAAGAAAGCACATTCTAAGAAAATGCAATAAATTACTGCGGTGAAAATATGTTTGTTGTTAATTTGCTATAATCCCTTGAAATTACCAGCCTAACTGTGACTATCTTTATGCAATATTTTCCTCTTGTTTTTCAAATTAGCTAATCCGTGTTGTATCACCATTTCTTGTTTTGGTTTTGAGATGCAGATATGCTTTTGAATTATTCAAAAGAAATTATACCAATGAAATTCATCTGAAAATGCTACTAACAAACTGATATTCTATTTATATGGTGTGTGGTTATAATGATGCAGTAATTTTCAAGATCTTGAACATAACACTTTTTGACAAATGATCTGTTAGAGATCTTAGTATTCAATTTAACTAGAGCTGAATTGGACAACTTATCTATCTCTGCTTAAAATTTGTAACAAAAGTAGAATAAATGGCTTTGTTGAATTGCAAGTGCCCTAATGGCCATAGAAACTCAAACTATGTAGTAGTATTTCTATTTTCTCAAAAGAAAATCCGCTAAGGAGAGAGGACTCTCAGCTCTCCTGCAGAGTGCATGCCAGAGGTTCTTCTGGTGCAGGAATCTCAAAGGCATTTTATTTATTTATTTATTTATTTATTTATTTATTTATTTATTTATTTATTTATTTATATTGGAAAGGCAGATTTACAGAGAGAAAGAAAGATCTTCCTTCTGCTGCTTCACTCCCCAAATGGCTGTTATTAGGCAGCTGGACCAGTCCAGAGTCAGGAGCCAGGAGCTTCTTCTGGCTATCCCATGTGAGTACAGGTTTCCAAGGTACTGAGCCATGTTCCACACCTTTCCCAGGACATAAGCAGGGAGCTGTATCAGAAGTAGAACAGCTGGGACACAAACTGGGGCCCATATGGGATGCTGGTGCTTGCAGGTGGAGGATTTGTCTGCTGAACTATGGTGTAGGCCTCCAAAGAGCTCTCTTAAGGTGACCAAATGCAGGTGACTCATGGATAGCACAAAACATTGAGTTTTCCTCCCAGGAAAATAATTTCAGTTCTTTCACCTAGCTCTTACCCCTAATTGGAGTTTGGGCTGCTGGTCTCTTCTTGGCTGGCTCAGCCACAGCTGTCACAGACATTTTAGAGTGAACCAGGTACTGTGATGTGGCTGTCTTAACTCGTAGAATCCCCACCCACTGCCTGGCCTTCTTACAGTGCATTTGCAGTCCTGGCTGAATGAGGCCTGAGCACAGGGCCATTGTGGACAGAAGAATTAGGGTTGTGCAGTCTTCAGGTCCAATTGCTGTGTATTTTTGCATATGTGTTTGTTTTTAACAAAATACAAATCATACTATTGTATTTTTCCTTCCATAGCTCATTTTGCAAGAAGAAAAATGGAGCTTTCATTTTATTTATAAGTTCAAGAATTAGGTTTGTTTTTTGAAATATTCTTATTAACTGAAGGTTAATTGTCTTGTGTTTCATTTAGGAAAAAGTAGAGCTGTACTTGCCCCTTACAATTGTGATAATACAAAGAATAAGCTTTCATTGTATTTTAAAAAATACTATTTTATTTAAAATTGTTGCCATATGACCCTAATGTTAGAACATTTTCTTTATTGTTATGAATACACGAGGCCAAACATCTGTCCTTTCTTGATAGCTGTACGTTTGGGGGGTAAATTCAAGGAAAAATAAAGTTCATGTTTTGATATTTTATTTCTAAACATCACCTGAGGAACACAAAATAAGGAAAGAAATTTGTCAAGGAGAGAGACACCATGATATTTGTGAACTAGAAGCAACTAATGGCTGATGGAATGAACTTGAAGCTGTTCCATCCGTTGCTGTGTATATGACATGCAAAACACCTCGTCCTTCTCTCCATGAGGCTCAAAGTAAGTAGTATAGACCAAGAAATAGAAAGGATAGATGTTTGCTGAAGAGATGAAGACAGAGGTTGGGATACCAGCCTTCTCATGTCAGAGTAGCACAGTTCAAGTCTCACCTGCACTTCCACTTGAAAGCTTCCTGCTAGTGTGCACACTGGGAGCCAGCAGGTGATGGCTGAGCTACTCCAGTTCCTTCACCCACATGGAAGGGAGACCTGGCATGAATCATGAATCCATGCTCCTGCATTTTGCTTGCCCCATTACTGGTTCTTGCAGGCATTTCGTAATGAACCAGCAGGTGAAAGATCTCACTCCACCTTCCAAATGCATATAAAGAGAGAAGGAAAGAAGTAAACATTAAAATAAATATAAAACATGTAAAGGTCCAGTATAGGGTACTTTTTTTTTTACTGTATTTCATCAACTGTATGACAGATATTATGTAAGCAAAATTGACCAGTTTAGTTTTAAAATTACAGTGAAATTGAATTGAATGAGAATCAAAGAGCTAGAATTTTCAGCCTATTTGCTTTCTTTCTACATCTAGGAGAATCAGAGGTTAAAAGAAAATGTTCCACAAATTTATATGGAAGCATTCAATTCTACTTTAGAAGTATCAGTTTCTAAAGTTTTTAAAATAACATATAACCAAGTGGTAATCTAAAGACCTTTACTCATGGTTCCCAGAACATTAATTTTACTGTTTTTGCAGAATTTGCCAGGGCCTGGGGTTGGCTGAAGCAAATGATACTTTGTAGTACACCATAGAAAATTCTATTCTCGCCTTCAGTTTTGGTTCACAGTTTCCTTGGAAAATCTGCAAACCTGTGAGCAACAGCTTCGTTACTGGAACACACATCAGCTCTGGACCATTTGTAGAAGTGGGGAAATCATGGGAACCCAGAGGAGCTGGCCGAGGCTGCCTGCCTGCACATTAAGCCCACCCCCCATTAATTCAGTTCAGCATGGCACACTCGGTTTTAATTTACCACCTGCAAGGAAGGGGGAAAGCATAATGTATGTATTGTTTTCAGAAGCTGCCTGATAGTTTTACATTTTAATTATTAAATACTTCTATAGAAAACAATAGCCTTATGATGTTAAAAACACATGCAGGAAATAAGTTCTATTGTTAACCTTTACCTTGGCCTAGTAAAATGCATGACACAAGCGCCCTTTAGTCTTTTTTTTAATTTTTAGAAACAACTTTATTTATGTGACATGAACACATTTCACATATTTCCTATATACAGATTTAGGAGCATGGCCATTCCTCCCAGCCTCCCCCCACCATGCTCGTGCCTGCTTCCTTCCTTTTTATTTTAAGTTTCACACAGACCTATTTTCAGTATATTTCATAATCATAGGCTTGACCCTCCACTAGAAAACACCATTGTTACTTAGAAGTATAGACAAGAGTGGGAACAGTAATCAAGTCTCTGCCTGACACCAACATCCTATATGGATTAAAAGTGGGCCCCTGTACCCACAGGGGAAATCAAAAGGAAGCTCCTGACTCCTGTCTTTGGATTGGCTCAGCTTTGGTCGTTGGAGAGTGAACCAGCAAGTGGAAGATCTCTCTGTACCTCTACCTTTCCAATAAAAATAAAATATTTTTTAAAAAAAGAGTAGGAATATGATTCCAAAAAAATAGCCTTTAAAAAAAATCCCAAAATGTCAACATCAAAAACATATTTTTTTTTTTTTTTGTATTCTGTGTATTACCAAAAATCAGGGAAAGCATATTTGTCTTTGGAGGCTGGTTTATTTCACTACACATAATGGTTTTCTGTTGCATACATTTATTACACAAGACAGGATTTCATTCTTTTTCATGGCTGAGTAGATTCCTATAGTGTATACATACCACATTTACTTTATCTAGTCATCTGTTTATAAACATCTTGGTGATTCCATATTTTAGCTATTGCAAATTGAGCTGCAATAAACATCAGGGTACTGATAACTCATATGTAGATTTCATTTCTTTTGAATAAATTCCCAGGAATGGAATAGCTGGTATGGCAAATCTATTCTCCTTTTCCTGAGGAATCCCCATGTTGTCTTCTGTACTGGTTGTGCTAGCCTACATTCCTACCCGCAGTTTATCAGGGTACCTTTTCCCCTACATCCTTGTCAGCATTTATTGCTTTATGAATTCTGTATGACAGCCATTGCAAGTGAGATAAGATGAAATTTCATTATGGTTTTAATTTACATTTCCCTGATGACCAGTGATGCTGAACATTTTCATGTGTCTGTTGCCCATGTATTTCATCATTTGAAGGATGCCTATAGCCCATTTCTGGACTATTTCTTCTGTTGCTGAGTTTTTGAGATGTTTATAGATTCTAAATACTAATGTTTTGTCATTTGCATATTAGCCAATATTCTCCCATTCTATCAGTGGCCTCCTGACTTTGTTGAGTACTTCCTTTTTAGTGAAGAAGCTTCTCAGTTAATATAATCCTATCTTCTGTGTTTTTGCTTTTATTATCTGTCCTTTGGGAATATTCCAGCTCTGCAGGTGGAGAATTAGCTTGCTATGGTACCATAACAGCCCAAATTCTTCCATTTCTTTCTGTCTTTAATTTCTTTCTCTAATGCTTTATATATTTTCATTGTAGAGATCTTTCACCTCATTGATTAAATTTATTCAAAGGCATTTAGATTGTTTTGGTAGTTATTGTGAATGGTAATGATCTTACAAGCACTTTCCTACGCATGGAGTTTTGTGTGTATAAAGGCAATTGATTTTTGTGTCAATTTTATATCCTGCAACTTTATCCACTCTTGTGAGTCTCTTAGTGCAATCTTTTGGTCTTGCTATATATAGGATCATGTCATTTCCAAATAGGGATAATTTGACTTTCTCCTTTCCAATCTGTATCCCTTCATTTCTTCTTCTTGCCTAATAGCTCTGGTTAAAACTTCTGTAACCATGTAGAATAGCAGTGCTAAGACTGGGCATCCTTATGTGGTTCTGGATCTTAGCAAAATGCCTCCAGATTTTCACAATTTAATATGATGACTATGAGTTTGTTGTATATTGTCTTGATTGTGTGAAAGAATGTTCTTTCCATACCCAATATAGTTAGATTTTTATCATAAAGGGATGTTGTGTTTTATTAAATGATTCCTCTGCATCTTTTGAGATTATCTCTTTCATTACCTTCAGGAACTCTTAGAAGACACATATATTGGGTCTTTTGATAGTGCTTGCTCCTTTAGTGGATATTTAGAGGTATGTTCTGGATGTTTCTAGGGAACTCTAGTCAGTGCTCAAACATGGAGTGAGAATCTAGCATGATGCCCATATGCAATGTATTAGATCTCTGTTGTCAGCAGGGTGGGGGATATGAGCACATCAGCTGGTGTGATTGCTGCCTCCTCTCTTCCCTGCCAAGGTGTTCCATGGCCAGGGTGAACCCAGAGTGGCTACCCACCCTGTTCATGCATGTGCATGAATCATGTAAAGGATCTGTGTGGTCCTCAATGTGAGGTTAGACGGCTTTGCGCTGATCCCCCTCACCACCCCCACCCCCACCAGGGGCCAGAGAGTGCCCCGCGTTTGCAGGCAGGCACAACAACAGCCCAGGGCCAGCCACACTTCATGCCTTACTGTGCCATCTCAGAATTGCCACCATCACAATGCATGCTGCTCCTGGCTGCTAGGCGACCAGGGATCCATTCTCAGCCCTGTGAGGCTGCTTTGTCCTTGCAGAGAGCTGAGGCATTCCTAGTACCTGCTGCCCTTTGGCCTTCCCACCTGTATGGTTTGAGCTGGAGCAGAATGCTGCGCAGGCTTATGTGGGTCACTTTATGTCCCCCTTACTTCCACCCCCCAAAGCTTCCAGGCCATACTGAAAGGCTTTGGGAACCAAATGCTCTGATAAAATCCCCCAGTCACACTGGCAAAAGATGCAGCAGCCTGTACCTGATTTATTAAGATATCGTTTCCTCCTTTTTGTTCACCAGGTCCCTTGAATGGGGAACAGAAAGCAGGCAATATGCTCTCAGTTCAGAGATTGAGGTGGCCACTCTGTCTGTCACTAGTAACCAGGCTGGACATAGGGGCCATATGCTGCTCTACAAGGCTCTCCCTGAGGCAGTGCTGCCTCTCCTTTCTCTCTTTTTTTTTTAAGATTTATTTATTTATTTATTTTTATTCTTTACATAGTTAATTACGGTAAAAAGGTTCAGGAGCTATAGGGAAGTGGGTAAGACTATTATGTCCATATTGTTTCCTTCTTGTATCTGAGGTAAAGGGGGATATTGAGGGAGAAGCCCCACCCAGTTTCCCACCCGCCCAAAGTCCCGGATGTGGGGCATGCTCTGAGATACTTGCTCAAGTGGTTTTAATAGTTCACCAGTTATGGATCGCTGCCAATCTCGCCACTCCCAGCTCAATGAGGTCATTGAAGAATCCACTGAAGAATTCACATACTGGCAGGCCAGGGTGGGGGGCGGGCCTGGTGGGGGTTATTATGGGTCGCCCCGACTGGGCTGCAGCCCCCACTGGTTGATGAAAGGGCCGAGTATGTGCTGGGCAGAACCAGACTGGACTGCAACACCCATTGGTTCCAGTGCAAGTTGGGACTGAGAGCAGAACCAACCCAGCAATTGCAACCACCAGCTGATCGTGGAGATGGACTGTGCCGGGCCCTGCACTTGCTAGAACATACAAGAATCTGGTCTGGGAATACCTCAAAGTTTCTTTGGAGATCTCCCCAATTGAACTGCTGGACTCAGAACCCTAGCCAAGAAAAGACAGAAGACAGAACAGGTCAATCAACCATCTCAGCTACATGTTGGCAGCGAAATACTGGGCAAATGAAGACTCTATGATGGACTATGTCAATCAGTGGATTCTTCAATGATCTCCTTTCTCTTGAAGAAGATGGTGTCTCCTTCTGCTGCCGATTCTGATACTGGAGAGCACTGCCTCATTTCTGACCACCAAGTATGGTGCACTGCGGGGATAGCGGAGGAGGAGGAATTGGTGGCTTCCCTGCTCCAAGCCCAACCGTTGCTTAGAGCCCAGTCAACCCCATTCCCGCCCGCCGGCCTGGGTGAGAGGTGCTAGGTGACTACGGAATTACCTCACACTGAGCGGCGGCGGGACACCCAGCTAGTTCCTCTCTCCTTGACATGATATGATGCCAGTTCAGAGCTGGCAGACGGAGTGCCACATGGCAGACTGAACTAGCATCTTCTCCCGTGCAGTCGTTATTGTTTTTTCACTTCTTTGACAGAAATTCAGATGAATTAGGCTTGTGCAAACATGGTCCATTCTTTTTTCTTTTCATGTCCCAGAAAAGCTGAAGTTCTTACTGCGACACCCTATTCAGCCATCTTGGTGCTCCTGCAAGTCCCTTTTGGCAGCATTCACCCATCAGCTGAGGAGGGCACTGCCGAGATGCGAATATCCCAGCACTGTGGAGTTGGGCTGGAGTTTCCAACACATGACTTGAAGGGGACGCATTCGGACCATGGCACTATGCAAAGAGGATCCTACAATCATGAAAATAATCTAGGTGATCAGATCTAATAAGCCATCTCTTGGATCCTTGTAGCAAACATGTTCATGCCACTTAAGCAACAGCCTCTTTCTCCCAGTAGTTATAAGTACCTGGAACTAGTTCAAAGCCACTGTAAGTCCTTTGTTTTCATCAGCGTTCATTTATTCCACAAATATTAATGGAATACACACTAGCTTGCTGGGCAACAGGCAGAAAAGTATGTTCTCAGTTCTCTGGGGACATGGTCACCTTTCCCCATGGTGGGCAAAATGCTGGGACACATTTAAAATCTTTTTATTGATGATGTGTTTTGTTTAAGAAAAAACTGTCCTCTGTCTTCAGACCAGAGAGGGTATACCTAAGAAGCCGTTGAACTTGACTGGACAATAAGATGCGGCACTCTATATTTGGTATATGCTTGCAATGGGGGAATCTCAACTGAACTTGAGCTGTGGTTATGCAACAAGGTGGAGGAATCCACCATGGTGGGAGGGTTTGGGGAGGGGTGGGAGAACCCAAGTATCTATGTAACTGTGTCACATAATACAATGTAATTAATGAAGTTAAATAATAAAAACAAAATTTACTCAAAAAAAAAAAAAACTGTCAAGCACCATGGAGTTGGGGTGGGTGTGCTAAGCAAGCCTCCTCCTTACAGAGACTGTAACCTAGCCCACAGGATTGAGACGACTCCTGTCACTGCTGCTTCCCTTAAGATTCCATTTCAAGGGGCCCGGCGGCGTGGCCTAGCGGCTTGAGTCCTCACCTTGAAAGCCCCGGGATCCCATGTGGGCGCCGGTTCTAATCCCGGCAGCTCCACTTCCCATCCAGCTCCCTGCTTGTGGACTGGGAAAGCAGTCGAGGAAGGCCCAATGCATTGGGACCCTGCACCCGCGTGGGAGACCCGGAAGAGGTTCCTGGTTCCTGGCTTTGGATCAGTGCACACCGGCCCGTTGTGGCTCACTTGGGGAGTGAATCATCGGACGGAAGATCTTCCTCTCTGTCTCTCCTCCTCTGTGTATATCTGGCTGTAATAAAATGAATAAATCTTTAAAAAAAAAAAGATTCCATTTCAAGGGCCAGAATTGGGTGGGAGCAAGGGCCTGCAGGCCACATTTAGCATGCACTATTATAAACTCAGTAACCTTCAGGGTTTCTTCAAATTCTTTGTCAGTGAAGCTCTCTAAATGTAAAATGCATAGTGTTGGCTTGAGAATAGTTTGGAGAATAGAAATTGAAGTTTCAACTACACAGTTCAACCTACGTGCAAAGGGGATTTGCCACTCTCAGAAACTGTTAGGAGCAGGGCAACTGCAAAGTGTGAGATGATGTAAGATTCAGTGAGTTAAAAAACGTTCAATGGCTGCAGTCTCCCTTGGCATAGGTGGGGTGTGGGTCTGGGGAGAGCCGGGCTGGGCTTGACTCCAGCACCCACAGGTACTCATGAGAATCAGGGTTGGTATAGAATGGACTAGGCTAGGTCTCAGCTCTCACATGGTTTGTCCCTGGTAAAACTCAAGTTGTGGTCTGATTGCCACAGAACTGTTACCTTGTGGGGCCTTTAAGAGATCCTGAGATCATGAAGAAGGACAAGTGTCTCATTCTTGCGAGAACAGCTTGCTAGGAAACTAGGCTGGCCCTGTGTGTCTCAGGAGCTTGCCGGCCCTCCTGCTTTTCCACCCTGAAATGAGGTACCATGAGGCTCCTGCCAGATGTAGCTACTCAATCTTGGACTTCTGCCTGCAGAACTGTGAACATAAAAAAAAACCCTTTATTTCCTTTAGAATATACCCAAGCTCTGGTATTGTACAACAACAGCTCTAAAGGGACTAGGAAAGGGGTTGTCCGCTTCTCTCTGTGCTGCAGAATACTAGAGCCCGAGTCTGTGGAAAAGGCAAGGCACTGATATCACATTTCTGAGCTGGCTGTTCAGCCTATGCACCTACCTTTGCTGTAACCAGGTGCAGGAAAGCCCATCACAGAACCTTCACCAGGGCCACCATCTTGAGCTCCCCATACACTGTGAAAGTCACATTTAGGCTATTCCCCAAGAAGATAGTTTGGTTTGAGAATCTACTCAGCAAAGTCTGCTGAGACCCTCCCATGTCCACATGAGTCCATGTGAGGCTGATCCAGGAATGTAAATGGTAACAGTCAACCAAGCCAAGAAGCACATTTGCTAGTAAAAAGAAGCCGTGCCTGTTCTTTTCCTCCCTTCTCCCTGTCCTCATGCCAGAGAGATAACTGGGAATATGAGAGTCATGAGAGAATGGTGAGGGAGAGCTTTAAAATAACTAAAATATTGAAGTTGTATTAAGACTGCCTGAAAAACTGGAATGAGATGATTCTAATGACTAAAAATGATTATGAGGTTGTGCCAACAATAAGATTCCTTGGGGGATGGTAGGGTTCTAGACCACAGTGGGTGGTGATTACTCTAAAATAAAAAGGCACTTAGTTACATGAGATGAGTTAAAAATTTTGCTTGGAATCCATGCTTGAGTCACCCCTCTCCTAATGCCTAGCCCATGATTACCAACATGCACCTTTTTGTCCTTCAGCGAGAACTCAGGTCCTGGGGAAGTGAGCTCAGTCAAGCAACAGTTTGAGATTATTTGGCTCCTCCGACTTCATCTTTTATTTCTCTTCCACCCATGTCTATTTTGGCAGCAATTTTTACAGCAATTTGCATTTATTGAGTCATTCCAAAGGAATTCAAGTTCTCATAACAACAGTGTTGCTTTCTTGTGCAGTAAATCCATTGGTGTGGGAAATGTTTGATTAAATAGCAAAAATTGGAAGGCCAGTAAAATGGCATAAACAAGATTGGAGCCAACACACCTGACTCATGGGCAATATCCCATATCACAGCCCTTCTCTCCTGCTCCTGTCTGGTTCCTCTGCTTGCTTGACTGTCCACATTAGACATAGCCATTGCTGTGTCTTTGAGAGCTGCGAGGGAAAACATTATGACCTTCATTGGATCCTCTGGGGTTAGCTCTGGTAAATGTAAACTGTTGAAATCATTAGGTTTCAGCATTATTCCTCTTGAGAATGCTTATCTGGTGTAATATTACTCAACATTACTCAACGTCTGCTGATCATCAAGGTAAAATGAATAAAATTTCCCTGAATACAAGCAGTAGGAAACAATACCATCCATCTTCAAGTGGAAGAAAACAATACTCTATCGAAAAATATCTTCTATCTCTGTTTTTAACTGCATCTTACGCAGATGTCAAATCCCAATTCAATCAACCTTATGCAGTATGCAATAATACGTTATGAGCACTTTGTGTCTACATTTATCCCCACAGTAAGAAAGCTAATATTAGCAGAGTATATTCAGAAGGACACCTATTCTTTCTAGTCCCCATCCTCATTAGAGCTATTGTCTTAATTTCACTTAGACTAGCTCTTCATTGTCTCTACTAAACAGTTTTATCTCCAGGACCTATTTTGTGGGATACCAGAAATGTTAGCACTGTTCATTTAAAATTTCTTCCTTAGTACTCTTCAGTTTTGAAACAGAAGGTTCTTGCATATTAGCAAGGGACTGCAAATTGGAAAAGTTCTGTCTTGGACACTTCTGTCCTGGTTCTTTCTCAAACAGTAGATCTGTTACTTGTGACCCAGTGTTTATGATATGGGGATTTTTTTTTCTTTTGCTCCACCCTTGTCTTAGTAGGGTTTGGAGAAGACACCTTACTGTGAGGGTGCTAGGCACCACTTGTCAGGATGTATTGGGATGCCTTTCCTGCTGGCCTCACCAGCGCTCTTGTCTGGGCTTGTCATTCTGAGTGTATGAGGCCCAAACTCATCACTTCTCATCTGCTTTGTTTCCCACAACACCGGTAGGTTTTTAAGTCTCTGCTGGAACTCTCATTCATGTCAAGTCACCAGTTCCATTCATGATATTCTGAAACATGTTTGTTCCTAGGGTGTATGTTTTGAAATGCAAAAGTGAAAAAATGTGCCAATTTTTGTTAGTTCTCTCTTGCCACACATCTTCCCTGAGAATGCGCAGAGACCAACTGTGAATGAAGTCAGAGGTAGAAGGAAGGATGGGAAATGGGGAGTGGGGTGGAGGGAGGGTTAGCAAAGAACATAAGCTAATGCCACAATGTAAACATCATTGTAACATTTCCTTGCATCTCATCTGGAATTCAACCAACCATCCTGCCCCTTCTCAACAAGGTCTTGGGCAGTGTGCAGCTTTTGATACTATCGTAGCAATTACTAGATTCCTAACCCAGTCTTTAATTCCAATTTGTTATTCCATAAATTGGAGTCTACCTTTTTTGGTAGGCACAGTAATGCCACCCCCACAAAGATTTGTGTTTTCTAATTTTCAGAAATTGTGATATACTGATTAAGTTTATCTTAAAATAGGGAGTTACCCAGATAGACCCATTGTAACCATAAGGGTGGAAAGGTCAGAGTCAGGAGCTATGAGAGGAACTTGACCTCCTGTAGAAGACTTTGAAAATGGAAGGAATTAGCCCATGAGCCAAAAAATGTGGGGAATCTCTAGAAAATGGAAAAGGCAAGAGAACAGGATTTTCCTTAGAGTTCCAGAAAGGAATGCAGCCCTGTTAGTTCTTGGCTTTAGTCCAGTGGGACCCATTTCAGAATTCTCATCTCAAGAACCATAATAAATTTGTGTAGCTGTAAGCCACTAAGTTTGTAGGGATTTGTTAAAGTAACAACAGGAAGCAAAATTAATCTCCATCATGAGATCCAGACCTGGTCTTGAAAATTCTTGAAGTGAGAGTTTGGTTCCTATCAGGGTTCTAACTCAAAGATTGTTTTTCCCAGGTACTTCCCTCTGTCTCTCCCACTTCTCTCTCTCTCTCTCTCTTTCTCTCTCTCTCTCTCTCTCTCTCTCTCTCTCTCTCTCAAGATTTAAAATATATTTGATATATATGAAAGAGATTGATAGAGGAAGAGGGGCAGAGAGGAAGGGTGAGATTGAGAGAGAAATGGATTTTCCATCTGTTGGTTCACTCTCCCAAATGGCTCCAGTGACCAGGGCTGGTCCCAGCTAGTCAGGAGCCTAGAACTTCATCTGGTTCTCCCGTATGAGTGCAGGGGCCCAATCAATTGAGTCTTCCTCTGCTTTCTTCCCAGGCACATGAACAGGGAGCTGGATCAGAAGCAGAGCAGCTAGGACTAGAACCAGTGCTCCAGCATGCGATACTGGCATTGTAGGTGGCAGCTTAGTTCACTGCATTGTAATGCCAGCCCCTGTATCCTCTGTCTTCATGCTCCATACACGAGGCAATATCCTACTGCCCCTGGACTAATTTTTGCTACCCTTTTGCCTGTTCTCTGCTAGAAATTTACACAGGCTTTAGATACCATGTCCTGAAAATTTATCCTTAACAATAAATCTGATAAGACATTGGTTGTTACCTTGGCATTCAACATGTATAGTCTATACACTAGACATTGTAAATTGGCTACATGATATCAGTTAATTCAGTCTGCAGCCTTGATTATCCTAGAAATAGGATTATCCAGTACCTCTGTCTGTTAGCCCCATGAGGTGCTAGTATTTTTTTTTAAAATCTGAAATGATTCTCTAGGTTTCTGCATCAGCTATCACAGGAGGGAAGCACATGGAAACAAAACAGGTCCCTTCCTCTGGGTCCCTAAGCTCATTGAGGAAGGATGCTTTTAATTTTTAATTTTTGACTTTTTTATCACATTATCCCCTAAGTATATTTCTGTTATTAAACTTGCCTTGAGTGGATGTAACCATGGATTGCTTTTTCATTTCTTATGCAACTTAGAATCTTTATTAATATGTACTTTCACATAGTTCTAGTGATTGTCATTTCTAATTTCATGAGATTTTTCTTATAGCTGTAGAACCTTATACTCTCCAAGTGTGTTTGATAGTGAATTCTGTAAAGCTGGCAGCAAGAAATAAACAGCGTGTGCTTCTTCATCAATTACAGACACTTGCCTACACAGCCCTTCTGAAAAACGCTAAGGAAAATTTTTGGACACATGCTTTGTTTCTGAGATTCTGTTCAAGTTGAGTTTTGAACCCCTGGCTTCAGACTGGCCTAAAAATGAACCAATGCGGGCCCGGTGGCGTGGCCTAGCGGCTAAAGTCCTCGCCTCGAACGCGCTGGGATCCCATATGGGCGCCGGTTCTAGTCCTGGCAGCTCCACTTCCCATCCAGCTCCCTGCTTGTGGCCTGGGAAAGCAGTTGAGGATGGCCCAAAGCTTTGGGACCCTGCACCCGAGTGGGAGACCTGGAAGAGGTTCCTGGTTCCCGGCATCGGATCAGCGCAGCACCGGCCATTGCGGCTCACTTGGGGAGTGAATCATCGGACGGAAGATCTTCCTCTCTGTCTCTCCTTCTCTCTGTATATCTGACTTTGTAATAAAATAAATAAATCTTAAAAAAAAATAAAAATGAACCAATGGATTGAATAACTCTCTTAATCTGTCTCCATCTCTCTAGCATCCAAATAAATAAAATATTTTTAAAATTTTAAAAGAATTAAAAATAAAATAAAATAGAAGTAGGCTTTATAATACATCAGGTAAGCCATTGATGGGATGCCGGCATTACATATCATAATGCTGGGATTTGAGCCCCATTATGATCCAGCTACCTGCTAATGTTCATGCTGCAGGCGGCAGGTGGTGGCTCAAATACTTGGCCTGCTGCCACCATGTGAGACCTGCATGGAGTTCTCAGCTCCTCTTGTGACTTGGCTCAACCCTGGCTGTTACTGACATTTAGGGTTGAACTTGTTGATAGAGGATCTTGGTTTGTCTCTTTCTCTTCCTCTCTCTGTTGCTTTGCCTTTGAAGTAGATGAAAACAAACAAACAAACAAAAAAGCCTCAGACATTAAAATCATACTTTTTGGTTTTGAGTTTAATTTCTAATTTTTCTTTATTAATCACTCTTCTTTAGTTGCTTAATTAAAATACCTATTTTGTATAATCATTTATAGTTTTAAATTTCATTCTGAGCACTGATTTAGCAGTAACCTGTAAGTACTACTATGTAGTGTTTTAATTATTAAATTTATTTTAAAGATTTATTTATTTTTATTTAAGAGGAAGACTTGACACAGAGAGAGAGAATCCTGCATCTGCTGATTCACTCCCTAAAAGACTGCAATGGCCAGAGCTGAGCAGTCCGTATCCGGGAGCCACAAGTTTCTTCCAGTTGTCCCACACAGGTGTAGGGTTCCAAGGACTTGGGCCATCTTTCACTGCTTTCTTTCCCAGGCCAGAGCACTGGGTGGGAAGTGGAGCAACCAGGACACGAACTGGCACCCATATGGGATTCCGACACTAATAGGCAGAGGATCAGCCTTCATGCCTCTGTGCTGGCCCCTAGGAATGGTTTTAAAAATATACTCAGAAATTTCTAACCATGATTCTATCTTTAAATTTTCATGTGAAAGGTTGATTTTGTTTAAATTGTTGTTAATTTCAATCTATTGAAATCTTCAGAAAGCATTTTGTCTTTTGTGAGGCATTGGATTTTTCCTGGTAGCCTAATTATGTAGTCAATTTCCCCAACAATTCTTTGATACTTAGATGAAGGCATATTTTCTATTTTCATTATGTGCAGCTCAATATATTTGCATATTGTATAGTTTATGTCTTCTGTGGTGTTGAGTTTGCTTTTGGCCATTTTGTTTTGTTGGGTTTTCTTTTTCGTTTGTATTTGTGTGTTTGGTTTTGTTAAGAGCATAAATCTGTCACTCAATTTGAGGATCTTTTATGTTAAAGGGTAAGTTAAGACAATTTACATGTTATTAGATGACAGTTGTGTCTTGTTGACTTTCCCATTTTAGTGTTATTTTCTGATTTTATATTGATACTAATAATTATCACATCATTCCTTTGCTTTATATAATAATTCTTTGATACTTTACGAGACTGATATTTTTGTTTTTACTGATTATTTTACTTTAAATACTCTTACTAATATTCTAGTAGCTGTCTCTTCCAAACTTATGTTGAATTTTTTTTTAGAGATTTGTTTATTTGACAATCAGAATTACAGGGCAGGAAAAAGAGAGAGGGGGTGAGAGAAATTGAGAATCATCCTCCATCTCTTGGTTTACTCTCCAAATGGCCACGATAACCAGGGCTGGGACATCCACTGTTTTCTTCCCCAGGTACGTGTGCTGCCTGCAGCCAGGCTATTCGGAAGCCAGGAGCTTCCTTCAAGTTTCTCACATGCTGCTTTCTAGGCACCTAAGCAGTGAACTGGATAGAAAGTGGAGCAGCCTGGAGCAGCTGGCACTAACATGGGATCACCTTGCTGCATTGTAGAGTGCTGGCTCTCAGTTTCAAATTTATTTATCATTGTTAACTATAAAAAGGTGAGAGCTATGAGGTAATTATGTCAGGAAGCTCGTTCTCATGTGTGGGGTTAATGCCGTTTATAAAAGGGCCAATCTGGCTCTTTCTTCTCTCTTGCTTTAGAACTCTCTGGCATCTGAAGATTCAGGCAGTATGCCAAACATCATCTTGGGAGAGAAAATGGCTTCACCAGACTCCAAAGCTGCTTTGTCTTTCCAGCCTCTAGACTGTAAGCTAATACCTTTTCTGGTTTTGAATTCCCCACTCTGGTATTTAGTTGTAGCATCTCGAAAGACTGACCAGGTCTTTGACTGGGTCTCTGCAAAGTGCACACTGCTTTGCTTCCTCATGGAGTGCAACAATCAAACTCTTCAGGTCTCCTTCTTCTCCAAACAAGTGACTTTTGACTCATTCTCTGCACTGTGTGAAGCATGTTTCTGGGAAAGTATCATGTAGGGAAGTGAATAAAATGGGTTTAAAACCACTAGTAATTGGTAGATTAAAAATCTATACTGAGCCCCTTTTATGTGGCTGCCAGGCAGGTGAAGTAGCTGATGTTGGTCTTAAAGAGTGGGGGTGCGGTTGGTGCTCCAGAAAACTCAAGGGGCCGAAGATGGAGGGTAGGGGGGGGGTCACTAATTGAGAACTGGGCGGGAACACCTGTTGGCACTTGTCAGCCAGGATTCCAAGTTGCCTTTGCTGTAATACTTTCACCTGGAGATTTCAAGGCACTTTGAGAAAATCATCTGTAGGTTACTTAAGTGCCTTACATAACAAGCTCTATTAGGACATCTTCATAGCAAGACACTATTGCCATAATTAGCCAGAGAATTGGTGCTGAAATTTGAGACAAAAACATATTTAATGCATGCTTTTCTCTGGCCCGGTCTTTTGAATTTTGTTAGGCAAAGTAGCTAACAAAACAAGTTGATATTCACAACACTTACAAAGCAATGGTTTATTTTTGTAAAGAGCTTTGTTTTAGATTCTTTCTCGGTAGTTTAGCATAAATTAAATGGATATTTTAGGGAAAATTGTGTTAGTGCACATTTTGCACATATTGTTAGCGCATTCTAGATACAAAGTTCACTATGGTGACAGATAACCTAAACAAATGAGTTTGGAGTGATGGTTTTAAATGAGCAGCGAGTGGTAGCACTGAGCAGCCCAGGAGTGGACTCCAATGCCTGAGATTGTCCTAGCTGCCTGTCTCAATTTTCTAATTGGTAATCACTCTTCCACACATGTAAAATGAGAACAATGTCCGGGGTCCACTGTGGGGCTCAAAGACGCAGCAGTCTGAAAGCTGAAAAACCTTACACATGAGGTGGAGTGAGGTGTGCATTACTAAGCAGTTGCTCTCTCGCTCACCAAAATCTAGCAGCTTCTGACAACAGTCCTTTATCTTGGAGATTTTGAAGGTCAGGAATTCAGGAGGCAGCAAGTTCGGTGCTGCTAGCACAGGGTGTGGTCAGGCTGTCAGCTGGGGGGTCAGTGAGCCTCAGGCTCAACCCTGGGAAAATCTGCTTCTGAATGCACGTTGCTGTTGGCAGGCTGAGGCTGCTTGCCTGCCTGTGCTGGGAGACACCCATTCCTTGCCACAGGGGCCTCTTCGTAGGGCAGGTTAAAGCATGACAAGTGGCTTCATCAGAGCAAGAGAGTGAAGTACTCAAGATGGAAGTGTGTATCACCTAGCCTTAGAAGTGCCAGCTGTCACTTTTGTCCCATTCTGTAGCAGAAGCAAGTCACCAACTCTAGCCTGCACTCCAGGGAAAGTAGCCACAGAGAATTATTGGTGGCATTCATCAAAGCTGCTTTCCATGAGGGGATTAAAAATATCCTTCTATTATGCAACAGAATATCAAAAGACTGAAAGACCTCTTTTATTGAATGTAAATTGATTAATAAACCCTTTCAAAGAGGCAGCAGGTGTCACTTATTCTCAGTCACTTGTTCCATGGGTATTGTGGAGTAGCTGCTAAGGCCAAGGCACTGGGCTCAATGCAGGATGTCTTTATATAGGAAAATTAGGCATGAAGCCCTTGGCATTTGCAGTCCACGGGATGACTGCACAGGCAGAATTAAACAAATTAACAACTAATTTTAGAAAATGATGACTGTTACTGCAGAGCACAAAATTACCTACTTCCTCCCACCACCATCACATTGCCTTTCCGCTTGCTGTACCTACCTATTTGCCAGCCTTCTGTGCCCACCCTCACCACGAACAACACCCCTTACTCTCCTAAGACCAAAATATTCTTGCACACCGGATTCCAGGCCTTCTTGCTTACTATGGCCCATCTCCCCTTATTCAGCATATGTATCCTCCTGGTGCTGGATTCTCATCAGCATGTAAGCATACACACCCGTCTCCTGTCTTGAAGGGCATAACACTTCTTGCGGCCCGTGGTCCCTGGTGGTTCTGCGACTGTGTCTCTTGCTGAGAGTAAAACCCCTTGAAAGGGTTGCCCCTTTGGCCTGCTGTTCGTGTCAGCGTTAGCTTGCTGATGACCCTGAAGCCCGGCAGCAGCAGTGGCTCCCAACCTGCCACTCATAAGTGAAAGTGTCTACTAGTACAGCAGGCCTCCAAGTTTATGGAAAATATTATGAAAAAAGTAAGGATTTTAAAATTTCTTACACCAAAACAAATGTGTCTTTTAATTCCATTTCTCTATCAACTCTTATCTTCATATACTCAAACTGTTAATGGAGACCTATAAGAAATAGAAAAGGTGCCTTTTACTCCTGTGCTAATGGAAATTTTTAAATGGACATGTAATACTTTATAATTAAATAGAATTATTAGTAAAATGTTACCATTGGTAATTGGGTATCAGTGAAAGAGAATAGCTTATCCAAAGTCAAGGTATTTTGGGTAAAATTTTCCTTCTCAATTCTTTTGTTTGTCATCATTCCCTATGATTTGCTAAGGCCCTCAGTGGATTGCATCATGTTGAACACCAACTGCAGTGATCTGAATTGATTCTACAATCTCATCAGTCTATCAATCCCATTTATTCAGCAGATACAGAAGCTGGTACCTTTTGTGGGAACAGTGTACCTAGATAATGAAGAAGTGTGTTAACTGCTTGGGAAGAAGAGAATGTAATATTTCTCTTCTTCCCTCCCTCTCCCCACTGCCTCCTCTCCTGTGTGTGATACAGAAATACAGACACACACGTGGGAAATCTGAATGTCCCTATGTCAGGCTCCAGGTCAGGGCTGCAAGCTGAGAGCTTCTATGTTGGGCTCCACATCAGGGCTGCAACCTGAGCTTCCCTATCTGGGGCTCCAGGCTGGGGCTGTATGCATCACTTAAGAATGTAATGCAAGGGGGGCTGGGCATTAGGGACTCTGAGAAAGGCATCTTTCTCTCTCCCATTCAAAAAACCACATCGCTGGGTAAAACACCATAAATTTCTTAGGTATAAATCCTGTAATTTCTATGAAACACTTTCAGAATAAAAATTAAGTGTCCTTGTAAGTGCCAGGATATTATCTATTAATCATGCAGTTTTCCCTGAGTATCTAGCACATTGAAATGTTATAAATCCACCATATTTGAAGCTTGGTCATGGGTTTTCCTTTCTATTCTATCCATACTAACTCCCTAAAGACTCAAAGGAGAAAGGAGATATCATGTAATAAATTTGAGCGTTATTGTCATAGAATAGCTTTTGAAGCCATGATTCTGAATGGGCTTGGAGCATTGTCCCTGAAGGGAGACCGCACAGTGCTCAGAGACATTCTTGACTGTCACAGCCAGGAAAGCTATTGTCAGAGTCTTGTAGGGAGAGGCGAAGGATGCTGCTGCACATTCTACAATACACAGACAACCTCCTCTCAACAAGGAAAGATCTGACACAAAAGGTCAGTATCACTGATTTTGAGAAATCTGGGTGTGGGCATCTTTATTCCATCAGGTTTTTTTTTTGTTTGTTTTGATAGCAAATAACAGAAAATGGTGGCTTAGCCACAGAAAGCACCTGCATTTTTTCTTTCTATAAGAAGTCCAGAAGTAGCCTGCAGAAGACTAGTATCGCTTTGAAGATAGTCAGGTATGAAGTCAGTATTCCTCAGCTATAAGCCCTCTTCCAGCTTCCTGCCCCGTCAGTTACATCAGGCATATTAACATGACACAGGGCTACTAAATCTCTAAACATCTTATTCAAGAATAATATGAGAGAGCAAAGGGAAAATTGTACAATCCAGCAAGGTCTTTCCCTTTGTGTTACAAAAGGAATGTTTTTCCAGAATTTCCTACTTGATTACAATTTGCCTTCCCCCCCCCGCCCCTTTCTTGTTAGAATAGAGTTTCATGGGCAACTTAATACATGCACATGAGTCATGAAAGTAGACATGTTAGCTAGGTATGTCATTCATTTAAATACAGTGAATTTCTGTTTGTAAGTGTAAGCATACATAGATTGTCCAGGCAACTAGCAGTGTCTGTCTCACCTTTACACTTGAAAATGAACTTTAGAAGGCTAAGGAGTATTCATTTCTTGGATTAGAGAAATTAAATGAAATTCAAGGGCATACTTTAAGAAATGATAGCATGAACTAGGTTGACTAATGGTGCACTACAGAGGCGACAAGAAGCTTTCAAGTATGGTGGTATACTAGTCAGGTTAGGTTGTATCTTACTGTGCAAATCAGCAAACCCCCCAAACTGGAATGGCTCACCCATATAGGGTTGGCTCACTTTCCTTCTATATGTCCATCATATGTTCTCACAGGCTTTGTTGCATGTTGCCTTCATTTTAGAACCCTGGCCAATGGAGAAGCTATTGACAGCGAAATGACCATTGACCAACAAACAGAACCATTAATGGTGAAAAGTCACAGTAAGTTATCCAATCACTTTTAAAGCTTCTGTTTGGTTGTGATTAATGTAATTTCCACCTGATGTTTTAGGTCAATGTAACCCTTATAACCTCCCTGCAGTTCCCTGGAGTGAGTAGGGAGCAAGCACCCACTGAGAGAGGTGCTGGAAGGAGGGAAACCAGATATTACTGACCAGATACAATTGTTTTTTTCTGGTATATAACACTTCATAATGAATTGCATCCACAGGCTTTACCCCTTCTGGTGAAAATATTAGCTGAAATAACACAGTAATTATTTAAAAGCTGGATTTGGGGGAAGAACCCATGATGTACCACTTTAATCACTCATTCACCAGATATATATTGATTTTGTTCTGTACACTAGGGGCTCGGTTCATTACAAAGAGACAGGCTCACTCTGAGAGAATGCAGCATGAATAAGTAGTGTGCTAGCAGAATACACAGGCAAGAAAAAGGAAACCTGACTCAGACTGGGTCAGTTAAGGACATATTCCCAAGTAAGGTGACACTTACACAAGTTTTTCGAAAGATGAGAAAAAATTATCTAAGGAAAAAAGGGAAGAAATAGCAAACAATAGGTATCACTGAAATTTGCTTCATTGTGACTGTGGACAAAAAGGCCAGCGTGCTACCTCGCACCATTTCTGATTAATATCGTACCACGTAATGAGACAAAATAAATAAAAGGTATGAAGCTTCAGAAAGAAGCAAAGCTGTGCTGTAGATGACATAATCATTTACAAATATGCGTTTAGATAACCCATGAAATCTGAAAAAAAGTGATTGAAGTATGAAGTGATGCTTCTATATTCAAAACTTGGCTTGTAAAACCACTTGGATTACTTTGTACTACAACAAACTTGTAAAAATAAAACTTTTAAAATTATCTCATATATAATAGGATGAAAGCATCAGCTATCTGAGAATAAGTATATCAAGAAATTGTCAAGAACTCCACAGGAACAAATATATATAAGCTGCCTGGATATATTAAAAAGACAAAAATAAATGGCTACAAGTATCTTATTTAGGTGGCAAAGGATTCAATATCATAATAATGCCCTTCTCAAATGGATACAGAGAGTCAATGTAACATCAATTATTTTTCTTAAATGGGAACTGGAAAAACAGAGTATAAATTTGTATGAGGACATTAATTCTACAGAAGAGCCTTGAAGGAGATGATGGCGGGTGTCGCTGCCCAGCAGCAGCGACACTAAAACGATGAGGCATACTCTGGGGGTCTGGGAAAAGCCGGAACCGTAACTGGACCCTTCACTGCCAAAAGCGGCTGCGTTTAAAACCTTCTCTCCGCTGCTTCTGTCTCTCTTGGTCTAAGATTTCCTCCCCGCTTCTTCTCTCCGGCACCCTTCCTCCCATTTTCTTCCTGTACTTTCTACTGCATTTCTCCGTTCTTGTTTACTGCTTCTGTCTGTATCCCTCTTTTCTACTTTCTCTCTGGCAACCTTCCTCCCGCCCGTTCTCCTTCTCCCTCGTCCCGTCTTTCTCTGTCCGCTGTCCGTCCGTCTGTCGTCTTCGTCCCAGTCTGTCTGGCCTAGCTTTTATGGCTACTTTTATATTGTTCTCGTCCAATCACTTCTCCCTGTGGGTCCACTTGGCCCTACGTGATAGGCCAGTAATCACAGCGAGGGCATTAGCCTATCCCTGTGACTTCCTGTTTATCTGCTGGTGAGACCAGCTCCGCCTCCTGGCCCTGGGCCAGCCGCCATCTTGCAACAGCCGCTATCAATCCTGGAGCGGCTTCAGCACCCCACTCCCCACAGGTGGGATAAAATTTCCTCCTTAGCCAGTGGTCAGTGGTGGCAAATGCGAATCTGAGGACAAGTGACACGAGCATGGGAATATGCCTGTGGCATAGGGCATTATTAAGTCTCATCACTGAGCACGGGGAGATCACTTCATTGACTTGGTGGAGAGACATATCAAAAAGAAGCTGGCTGAGAAGTAAAGGAATGGTTTAAAAGTGGAGACAAGGAGTACTCGGCAGGATTCTTTTAATAAGTGTAGTTTGTAAGGAGGAAATGGCATTGTGGAAGATGGACTAAAGAGGTTTTTGTTTCTATCAGCCAGAGTCATTTTCATGTATTTGTTTGATTCCAAAAAAAGATAAGATGGAGGAAGCTTTTGAGGCAGAGAACAAGGCAAATACTGAGTTAATATCCACTGAGGAGATTAAAATATATAGTGCGTAGAATGTAAGTTGTCCTACAGGAGAAGGAAACTCATTTCCTCTGATATAGTAAGAAGCAGAACAAGTGAGACATTGGCATAGGTGGTTGCTTGATAGAATTTCCTCTTGATTCTCAATGAAGTAGGAGGATGAAGTGACAGTTAATAAGTAGGAAGATAGAAAAAGTAATGTACTAAGCCTTGGGGAGAGAATTTTGGAGCACTCATTCAGGGAGCTGAGAGTCAGAGCTTTTCTGAGTATCATTGAAAGCCCTGTTGCATTGAAAGGCATTGATGTGTAAGCTGAGTCTCAGGTTAGCTTTTACAATAAGAGTGAACATTAACACGAGGGAGTACAGTATACTAATCACTATCCTTAGCACCATATCAACCCCCACAACAACCCAATAGGTAGATACTACTGCCCTGATGTTAAGGGAACTAAGACTGTGAAGTGCCCAGGGCTGCCCAGTTAGCACTGTTAGACCTGGGGTTCCATCCCAGGCAATCTGCATCCGGAGCCCCTTCTTGAAGCACAGTCCTAAGGCTGAAATGGTTTAGACTCATGTTTTTTGTTTTCAGCTGTTGGTGATTTCTCTAAATGGTTTAATGCATGGTCTAGGGCTATTTTATGTTGAGTGGATACGTCAGAGACTCTAGGTTATTAGATTTTAAAAGTATTAAATAGCTTTTTTAAGAGGTAAAAGAATAGTTCCATCACTAGAAATATTCATAATTGTTGGGGCCAGCTTAGCCTGAATTCAAGAGCCTATAACTCAATCCATGTCTTCCATGTGGGCGACTTGCCCCAAGCACTTGAGCCGTCACTGCTTCCTCCCAGGGCACACAGTAGCAGAAAGCTGAAATCAGGAGCTAGAGCCTGGAATGGAACCTGGGCATTTCCATATGGACATGGCCGTCCTTTTTAAAATTGTGTAAATTTTATTTTTGATAAGTTCTGCATATTTGATTTGCGCTCAAAGGGTCAAGGGCTAGAGGAAAGTAGATGAGACCATTGTTTTCACATTCTTTTTTTCCTTCCTGTATCCTGGGAGGAGGGGAGAGATAAGAGAAGCCACACCCAGCCTCCCAACCATCCCAGGGTCCCAGATGTGGGGCATGTTCTGAGGGTCCTGCTCAAGTGGTTTTGATAGTTCAACAGTTCTGTATTGCTGCTGATCTTGCCACTCTAATCATGATGAAATGTCTCCTTACTCCACTGGCTGACATAGTCCACCTTAGAGTCTCCGTTTGCACAGGTATTCACTGCCAACTCTATGCTGGAGTACTTGATCAATTTGTTCTGTCCTCTATTATGGTACCAGGTGTCCTCTGCAGGCTCCAGTGTACTGCCATATCCTCCATGTGCATCTGGATATGCTGTCCACTGCTCCGTCTAAGCCTCTGAGGAGGCCCAGCTTTGGCACATGCATTCCATGGTCAGATTAAGAACCTGCAATTTCCTGCATGGTTGGATTTCTGAATCCAGTGATTCAGTTGGGGGGATTCCCAAAGAAACTTCATCTGAGGTGATCCCAGACCTGATTCTGGTGTGCATGCCAATACAAGGTCTGGCATAGTCCATCACCCAAATCGGCCTACACGCACACTATTTGTTGCAATTGTTGGGTCAGTTTTCTCCAGCCCCGTCTTCTAAGCAAACTAATAGGTGTTTCAATCCATCCTGATCCTAGGTCCCACGCAAAAAAAAAAAAAAAAAAAAAAAGGTGGGGTTGTAGCCTAGTAGGAGCAACCCATAATAACCACCACCAGGCTTGCCTCCTGCCCTGGATCCCATGTTTGCCCGTATGTACGGCAGACCGGTTCTATCTGTCCCACATCCCATTCAGCTCTTATGCATGTCAATGGGCACTGAAGCCTAGTTCAACCCAACCAGCCCCCCTATCCAGCCCACACATGTGCTGGCAGGTGCCACTCTCTGTCTAGCCATGCCTGTCCCAGTCCTGGTTCTCATGCTTACCAGTCAGAGTGGCAACCCAAGAGGGAGGTGCCCACTGTTTCCCTACTGGGCCTACTCCCACTCCCTGATCTTGCACTCTCCAGTTGGTATTGCAGTTTGGCTCCACAGAGTTTTCCCACCGTACCAGCATTTGGTAGCTGATGCTGTGGCAAAGAAAGCCCAACCAACCCTCACTCCCTCTGGCTTATGCATGTACCAGTAGGTACAGCCTGGCCAGCCTGGCTTGTCTCCAATCCAGTTTACATGCAGGTCAAAAAGTATAGTAGCCCTAACTGGTCTGGTCTGCCCCCAATCCCAGCTCTCATGCTCACCAGTGGGAATAGTGACTCCCTGCAACCCCCCTACCAGCTTTGCCCACTCTCCCCTGCTTCTCAAGTGTGCTGGTAGGGCACTGAAGCTCAGTCTGGTATGGCCCACCTCACCTTGGCATTTGGCAGAGAGTGCTATATTCTGGCCCTATCTGGCCCACCCCCAATTCCAGCTCACACTGGTGGGGACTGCAGTCTAGCCAGCCCCTAGTCCCAGTCCTAATGTGAACTGACTGATATTGTGGCCAGACCTGGCATGACCCACACACCATTCTGGTTCTTGGATTTACCAATGGGTGATATGAACTGCCCAGCCTGGTTTGCCCCAGACCTGAGCCATAGGTAAGCCAGTGGGTACTGTTACCTGGTCTGGTCTGGGCTGTTTCCTATTGTTGTTCTTGCACTCACCTGCAGGGACTGTGTCCCAACAGAGGAGTTTCCCAAGCTTCTCCATCAGAACATCTCTCAATGCCAGATCTCACACATGCTGGTGGGTCCATGGGCCAGCCCTACTTAGTCCACCTCCTGTCCTATCTTGAACAGTGGTCTTCCTGACCGGCCCTCACCCATTTTGGTTCCAACTGTTGGGTGCCACAGTCCAGCTATGCCTGGTCCATGCCCGGACACAGCTCACACATGGCTCAGCAGGGAGAGAGCTAGACCAGCCCATCCTACACCCATCCTGTTTCTCATGATCACCAGTGGGTGCTGGAGTCTGGCTCAGCAGTGCACACCCCAAATCTTAATCAGTATTATACCACTAGGCAAATACCTGCTCGTGACCTGTTGGTTTTTGTCTGTTTTGAAATTAAATCTAGTAAGGATTTTTATGTCTACATATGAGAACAGCTTTTTGATATCTGAACCAGTGAACTTTATATTTCCATTTCACCCTTGACCTGTGGTTGTGATTATGGAATGCAAGCTGTAAGTTCCTTGTGTCTGTGCCTAGCTGTCTGGAATTCAGAAAGATCTTCATCGTGTGTGTGTGCGTGTGTATGAAGTTCTATGAGTTTTACTAAATGAATGACATTTCCTTAAGTGAAAAGTAATATTTCCTTATTCTCTAATGTAATATTAGCTATTACCTTTGTTCTTTATTGTAAGTAGCATAAAGATAACAGAACATCTTTGTATATTAGCTTTTTCATAAATAATACCTGCTTCATGAATATAATTTATCAAAATGAAGGTGAATTTTTTCACTTTAATTTTTGTTGTTTATAAAAACAATATAACACCTTGGGCCCGGCGGCGTGGCCTAGCGGCTAAAGTCCTCACCTTGAAAGCCCTGGGATCCCATATGGGCGCCGGTTCTAATCCCGGCAGCTCCACTTCCCATCCAGCTCCCTGCTTGTGGCCTGGGAAAGCAGTCCAGGACAGCCCAAAGCCTTGGGACCCTGCACCCGCATGGGAGACCTGGAAGAGGTTCCTGGTTCCCGGCATTGGATTGGTGCGCACCGGCCCGTTGCAGCTCACTTGGGGAGTGAACCAGCAGATGGAAGATCTTCCTCTCTGTCTCTCCTCCTCTCTGTATATCCGGCTTTCCAATAATAATAAAAAAATCTTAAAAAAAAAAAAAGAAAAGAAATTAATCTAAAAAAAACCAATATAACACCTTAAATTCCTGCTGAGCTCTTTTTACTTTTCATTTATGGAGTTTGTTATTTCATGGAACAGTAAGCCTTTGACTGTCATATACCCATGTGGTCTCTACCTCTTTGTGTTTGAATGTGCCATGAGGCCTGACTTAGGGAGGATATTAATTCAGTTTTGAAGAATCTGAAAAAAAACTTGGTTCTGAGCTTCTTAGGCTCTCAGTCTATTGATTTATAGATAATTGCATGTAGAAAATGAACATTCCTCAAATTTCAGAAAATAAGGAAACTTTTATTACTTCAAATGCGCTAAAAAGTTCTTAGCAAAATTACTGAAAAATATTAATCTGACATGTGGGACACCCATGTCAGAGTGCCTACTTTGAATATTAGCTGCTCTGTTTTGCACCCAACTTTCTGCTAACACACACCCTGGCAAGCAGCAGCTACTTTTGTCCCACCGCCTGGAGTTCTGGGCGCCTGGCTTTGCCCCGGTCCAGGCTTGGATGTTGCTTGCATTTGGAAAGTAAACCTGCAGGGGAAGATCTCTCTTTCTCTGCTGTTTTGTCTTTCAAATAAATAAGTAAATAAGATATTTTAAGAGTTCAAGCTCACATAATTTTCATAAACAAAACTAATTGATTAATTTTGGTTTAATAAAAATAGCTGTGTCTTACATTTGAGTGCTAAATACAGTGTGGTTCAATTTACATATTTTTCCTCAAATATACACATACCAAATAAGCTAATATTACTTCTACTTAATGTTTAAAATTAGGAAAAATGTGAATATGTATTAATTAAGCTGTCATTACTCTGAAAAACCTTTTATTCCAGCAGCAATTACATTTTGTAATGTGTCAGGCTGAAAGATAATTTCCAAGATCTTAAGGTAGCCTAAAATATGGAGATGGGAATAGATTGAGTTAATTAATGAAGCAACTTTGGATAGTAAGGTCACATAATTTCCAAATATAATTATAGGCATACATGATTTTGCTCTTTTGATATGCCATAGATGTCTGTATCTTTGTGCCGCATCAGTGAAATATGTTCATTTTGACTGCTTTGAGAAAGTGCATGGCCTCAGAAAGCTGTGTTAAGTTTTGCTTGTCTGCTAAAGTGATTGTGTAGGGCTCAAATCTTTCAATATTCACCTCTTTTTGGTCTTCCTCAGAAAATAGAAGTTAATTACTTTTGTTAAAGGTTAGAATTAACTTAAGTGGATTGACCATCCTGGGAGCAGGCGCTGGGAAAGCACACCCGCGCATGTGCCTTTCTTTGTCCTGCAAGAAGGATACTTTCGCCTTAATTGAGCACTCCAGCTGCTCCTCTTCTTTTTTGGAAGTTAATCCCCTTCACTCTCCTGGGGCTTCTTGTGGGCCCAAAGAAATTTCATATATGTGAATTAATGATCCATACTAAATCTCATTTGAAGTGAAAACAGACATGATTCATTGAAAGATAGCAATGGTGAACAGATAGAATGTTAATGTCATCTTGATATGCAATCAGTTCTAACTTTGGAGGTGCCCCAAATTCTGTTGTGAAGTGTCAGTTTGAGATTATGAAGGAACTAATGAATGACAGATTTTGAAACGTGAATGTTATTTGCCATGGTTTATAATATCTGAGGGTGAAAAGAAGGTTATGCAATGTGTTAAAATCTTTGCAAATTCCACTCCATTTTGATAGCCTTACTCCTTAGGCTTACTGCTCATTGCTTTGTCTATAATAGGAAAGGCTCTTTCTTATTGTCTAGATGGCAGATTCCGAGCTCCAGCAGAATTATTTCCTCTGCTGTATGTTGACTTCATTGTATGCTTGACTATGTAAGAAGCGAAAGAGCGAAGGGTTCTCATTCCTCGCTTAGGAAAGAACTTAGACTCATTACAATCATGCTATCATCCTATCCATTATTGTTTTATTGGGTTTTTGATCAAATAGAAACCAGAATTTTTTCTAGGGCATCCATGATGTCCAGCCCTTAATCAGATGTCCAGCCCTCCTCTGCTAATTCTTTGATTTTTTTGCCATCCCATAGCATATTCTGAATTTAGAAAAGTTAAGTAAGTCTTTCAGCGTATCTTTTCCATCTAAGCTATCTTTGGGATTTCTTAGAGGGCTCCCAGATAATGATAAAGAATTGTTCTGTCATACAAAAAAAGATGGGATAGACAATTCAGTTTCTTTATTAGTTATTACTGAGTTGTGTGAAGAGTGTAGTGAATTAAAATATATTCAGCCTCCCTGGAAAAGCAGTCGAGGACAATCTGAAGCCTTGGGACCCTGTACCTGCGTGGGAGACCTGGAGAGAGTTCCTGGCCCCTAGCTTTTGGTCAGCACAGCACTGGTCTTTGTGGTCCCTCGGGATTGAGTCATCGGACGGAAGATTTTCCTCTCTGACTCTCCTCCTCTTCGTATATCTGACTTTGTAAAAAATAAATCTTTAAAAAACTAAAAAAAAAAAAGATATTCAGCCTCTCTATGTTAATGTTACATAATTCTTACAACCTCTTTTCAGACCTTTCAAATATGAAAATTTTAGAAATTAATTTATTTGCTCTACAGATGGCTTAGGTTTTACTTTAATTCTCTATTATAAGCCTTAAGTTGTGTTCAAGTTATTGATACCTTGAAAAAAAGTAGCTTGATTACAGGCTTCCCATGGCATTGCTCAGGCAACTTTGAGATTGTATCAGTGGACTAAGTCAGGATTTCCAAAACTTTCTAGTCAAGAAGCAAATGGTAATATGATGTTACTGACCCAATGCCCATAGAAAATGAACTAATTAGATAGCACTGGATGAACTGACAAGAGAAAGCTTATTGGGGTTACTTGTTTGGAATAATTTATTGGATTTATTTGGAATACATTTATCTTTGCTTGTATTTAAGATCTTTCTCTTTCTACTTAAGCTATGTATAACTCACAACATTTCAAAGCAGCTTCCCTAAGATATAATAATTAACTCACTTGAAGTATACAGTTCAGTGATTTTTAATAAATATACAAAGTGATCCCTGACAATCTGATCAGTATCACATCGAATGAATATCTGTAACTTTTTCCATCACCCCCCAACTTAGAAATTCTGTAGTCTTCAGCAGTCACTCGCTTGGTGATTTATCACCCCAGATACTCGGTAACTTATTTTCTTTCTGTCCTTGTTTCATTTACTAAATGGTGCACACCAGCAGAGTCATGCAACTTGTAGTCTTCGGGGATGGCATCTTTCATTTAACACTGTGTAGGCAAGGTTCATGCATGGGGCAGCCGTATCAGTTCTCCACTCCCTTTGCTCAATATAACCTGACTATATGGACTTGTCACTTCTTACCTCTCACCAGACGAAGGACCATTTAGTATCTATAACATTTAAAACTATAATCAATTCTTACCACTTTCCTTCCTCTACCACTGCCCTCTGAATTTAAAAGCACTATTTTCTTGTCTCTATGTGTGTGACAATATAGTCCCATTTGTATAGTCTCATGAAGAATCTATCTTCTTTAACTGAAATACAATGGGAGGAGTTTCATGGCCCAGCTCTCACCTGTAGTGTCATATTTAAGAATTACGCTTATTGAGCCAGATAGGGCCAGGCTCTTTCATTGAATTCACTTTTATTGCATTCACTTCTGGAGCTAATGTCTAATGTCTAATGTCCTTGCAAGAAAACTCAGCATACTTGGAGAATTCTGCCTTCACGTGAACAGGAGCATGCCTCTAGGCAGGTCAGGAACTCTAGTAAATTTTGGCGACATTGTGGAGAATTTACAGATAGCACAAATGACACTTGGTGAAGAATGTTTCCTAGGCTCAGGATAGCAAATAGCAGAGGCTTCCAAAACAGAGTGCGCTCATGTAAGCTTCCAGCAAAGCTAATTGAGGAACGCCTGTGCAGTAAAGTCACACCAGCTGCGGCTATGTAAATCACCACATTTCATGACCTCAGTCTTACTGTGTGATAAGCTGTGCGATCAGTTCTCATGACTTCTAAGGGATAATGGGGAGAGAGTGTAAGGAAAAATATAGGCTTTGGGAGTAGATAAAAAAAATGATCAAGTCTCCTTTTAAAGGAATCCTGGGGCCTGTCTGAATGGTCTCAACCTACTGGGAAGTGCCTTTGTCCTACACCAAGCTGTTCCCTGGTTCTGGAGAGAGGGATCTTAGCTGGCAGAAGACAGATGACAATGTAAGTAAGTTTTGTCCACAGAAATGCAAATTACTTGTGTGCAATGGAAAGCAATTCACTGTTGCCTAATTTTAAATAATGACCTCAAATGGACTACTCTTTACTGGTCATTCCATTTGAAACAGAAAGCAGAGATGTTTGATATCTAAAGCTGGCTACCCAAAGAATAGTGTAATGCTTGTTCAGCAGAGTTAGCTTGCAAGGAATGCAGAATGCCAGGCACTCAGAGCTGCTCACTCATCATTGGCATTTCAATAAGATGTTAACATGGTGCATATGCACTTTAGCAGTTGAGGAAGCATTGCTGTAGAACATAGGCCAACACATATAAAGCATTCAGATAATAATTTGATACTAACCATGTCACACTAATTAATGCTTCCCAGGTCATGGATGCTGAACCATTTTTAAAATATGTGAAGAAATTTAAAATGCAGACCCAGTCCCAGAGATTCCAAATTTCATCTGGGTCCCAGAAAAAAATTATTTTAGAGTCCCCTGTGTAATTATGGTTCATAACCAGGTTTGAGAGCAGGGAATACAGAGTGGGAGTTCTGAGAAAAGGACGGAATGAAACCAAGGAGTTGGCCTTCAACTGAACTGTGAAATATGGGTTCAACTTTTGGAGAACGAGGTGTGTGTGTGTGTGTGTGTGTGTGTGTGTGTGTACGCACGCACACGCACATGTGAAAGCAAGAGCAAACCGATGTTATGGTTTCTCTTCCAGAAAAAGAGAAACAAAAGCACAAAATGAAAGAAATATTGTTCCCTGGGGAATTTTGGCAGTATTTTTAAACCACAACCTTTCTTTGTTAGAAACAAGGATGAGCTGATTCTGCTCATAATATGTTGGGGGCCAATGTCACATTTGATTTAGGTTTGAAAACAATTTGAATAGATAGAGCATTTTTCTTCTCAATTCCCACTTGGGGCTAATATATACAGTCTTTTCCTTCACATAAAAGCAGTCTCAAACTCTGGCTTTATGTTGAGCAGAAATCTAAGCTTAGAATCAATTCAAGAAACTGGAAAGCATTTCTGTGCGCTGGCTTTACAGTTCAACCTCACTGGGTTCATTAAAAATCTGTGAGGATACTGAATGTGACTGTCACATGAGAGGGGAGAAGTGTGGGCCTTTTGCTGAGTCCCTCTGTTCTTCCCGGGATGTGGATCCCTTCTGCCTCCCCCGTCCGTTCCCTTTGTCCTAACTGCGTCTTTGGGACTCTTGATCATGTCATTGCCACTTCCAAAGCTCATTGAGCCCTTCCCCCAGTGAAATCTACACCTTGACTACACGTCCAGTGTTTCACTTTATAAAATCATAACCCATATACATATATATGCTTTCTCTATTAGAGTTGGTTCTCTTTTAAGCTAGTGATGATTTCTTATTCATATTTGAATTAATAATATAGAAGTTCACATCCCAAATGTTGGTGTAGTAGAGGAAAAATAATTTTCTTCTCTATCCTCATGGATTCTTACTTGCAACCTCTGTAGCAAAAGACAGATTAACAAGGAAATCATCAAATAAAAGTTGAATAGAATGTATACCTCAAGAATACATGGGTGACACTGAGAAAATGAGTAATTCAGTAACAGATGGTTTTGAGTTCAGACCATCTTCAGCTGAAACAAAGAAAGGTATTAGGGAGGCCAGTAATGGAGAGGTGGCCAGGGAAAGTATGGTAAGCAAGGGTATAGTTTGTTATGTGGAAGCTGAATATAAAGACATGAAGGAAACTAAAGGATAACTTAGAGGAATAGGGAGAAGACAAGAAGTTAAAGGAAGACAAACTTGGCAAAGGGACCCTGCCACCCAAGGATGGGTTTAGATACCTGGAGAGGGTGTTGCTGCAGCCCACCACATGCTGAAGTCTGCTGGGCTTCCCTGGCTAGAGCTGGGCCACAGTCACCAAGCATTGAAGTGGAGCAGGAGCACAGTGGGAGTCAGGGTTTGTGGAGCCACCACACTGGCAAGGTGGTACACAGCTGGTGACGCGGTGACTGTGTGGAGGAGGCTATAGAAAACAGTCACAGCATTCCAATGCCAGCCTGAGGCTTTGTTAGGAGAGCACTCTGCGCCTGGCCCAGGGGTGGCATCAGCAAGTGATGGTGCACCCTCAGCACATAGCTGGGGCACAGCACGGTGCAGCAGAAGCAAGGAAGCAAAGGCCACCTCCCCCCTGCAGTGTCGCACCACTGACCAAGTTCACAAATGGATATGTTCACTATAGGAAGACAAGTGGTTAAAGAGTCCAGCTTATTATTGCAGAACAGATACTGAAGGGTGAATTTTTTTTTTTTGAAAGAGAGGAACATCTTCCATCCGAGATTCACTCCCCAAGTGAGCCACAACGGGCCGGTGCGCACCAATCCAATGCCGGGAACCAGGAACCTCTTCCAGGTCTCCCATGCGGGTGCAGGGTCCCAAGGCTTTGGGCCGTCCTGGACTGCTTTCCCAGGCCACAAGCAGGGAGCTGGATGGGAAGTGGAGCTGCTGGGATTAGAACCGGCGCCCATATGGGATCCCAGGGCTTTCAAGGTGAGGACTTTAGCCGCTAGGCCACGCCGCCGGGCTCCTGAAGGGTGAATTTGGAGTGGAGAGTTAGTAAGCTGTTAACTGGCATGTCTTACAAGTACCCACCAGCTCTTTTAAGCTGCTAGCCTCCATGCAAAGAGCACAGTCCAGGGAGCCATTGCTTCTGCACACAGAGTCTATGATGTGGAGCAGACATACAGCTTCCAAAGCCCTACTGATGGCTGAAATGACAGCCAACTTACACACCCAAGACTAGGGCGGAAGTATTTATTGTAGCAAGTTATTGAGATGGTTAAGACTATTTGTCATCCCCTCCCCAACTAAAATGACTAATACATCCTGTTTTCCTCCATATTAGTGCCTAGAAATGTAAGAGGAGCTCAGTATATCTTTTTATTTGAATTGTTATTATTCAAGCATTAGGCCAATTTTCTGATTTGTCTGAAGGCTTAGCCCACATGTTGTCTGATAGACAACAGGCCATCACCTTTTCATACGCACAGCAGAATGCGAATAAAATCATGACGAAATTTATTAGATTTCAAATCTCTTTAAAAGAATAAAAGCAAACCACTTTCCATAAAACATAAAACCCTGAAATCAGAAATCGATTCTTTTAACTTTTTGAATCCACACAACTTGAAGCAGAGCCTTCATATGATGCAGCTCAGCCATGACGTTTGGCTTTCTCATCTAAATTGGTGACTTTCTGATGTGGCTTTGAGGGAAAGAGCAGAAAAACTAATCCCGAGAAGGCTGCCTTGTGTGTGAGCTGGCTGTTGCTCAAAGGGTGAATTTAGGGGAGGAGAGAGAAAACAGATAATCAAAACATGGCCGCTACTTGTCAGGCTACAACTCTCATCCGTTCATTTAATGTTCCAATCTTTCCTCCCGCTTGGGGCCACAGCATCACACCCTCAGATAGTGAAGACCTGTGTGCTTTCATTCACAGCACCAAGGATCACCAGTTTGCTTTAACACATTCTACAGTCAATTCAAAGTATTTTCTTCAAGAAGGTAGTTCCTCTCCAGGGTATCTGATGGGAATTTGGATGTGATGTTTCGAATGTCGAGTGCTGGGCCACAGCTGCTGGCCATAGCTGTCACTGTGCTCTCTAGCGTCGAGAGCAGGCTGCCCTCTGCTTTACGACCAGTCATGTTCATGGCCTTGTAACAGCTGTGTGGCTTCCCTGCAGTGCCACACTCCGATGAGCCACTCTGTGTCTGTTGTCACTTTACACTGTGCTCTGTTGCCACAGTCATGGGTGCCACTTTTTCAAGGCATCAGCACTCCGGGGAAGGCATTTGGCATAGTGGTTCAGATGCCAGTTCAGACATCTGTTTGCCAGCAGGGAGTACTTGACTTTGATCACCAGTTCTGGCTTCTGGCTTCAGCTTCCTGCCATTGCAGATCCTGGAAAGCAGCAGCTCCTGCTTCAAGTCATTGAGTTCCCGCCACCCATAGGGGAGACCTGGATACTGGTCCAGGCTCCTGGCTTTGGCCCTAGTGCAGCTCTGACCATTGTGGACATTTTCAGGATGAATGTGCCGCATGAATTAAAATGCATCAAAAGTGGAGCAGCTGGGACACAGCAGGTGGAGGACTAGCTTGCCATATCACTGTGTTGGCCCTGATTTTGTTTTTTATGGCCGAGTACTATTCCACTGTGTGTGTATATTCAGTATTGTAGTATGTATATATGTACACTGCACACACACACAAACACACATGTATATAATGTGTATATTCATTCCACTGTATGTGGAACACATTTGCATTCATCCCACACATATATAATGTGTGTGTATATACAGTATATGCACACACACACACACACCATAATTTCCTTAGTTATCAGCTGATGGCCATCTAGGTTGACTCCATATCTTGGCTATTGTGATTTGAGCTTCTGTAAGCATGGGGAGACTACTTACTCTTTTTTTCTTTTAAAGATTTTATTTTTATTACAAAATCAGATATACAGAGAGGATGAGAGACAGAGAGGAAGATCTTCCGTCCAATGATTCACTCCCCAAGTGAGCCACAATGGCTGGTGCGTGCCGATCAGAAGCCGGGAACCTGGAACCTCTTCCAGGTCTCCCACATGGGTGCAGTGTCCCAAGGCTTTGGGCCGTCCTCCACTGCTTTCCCAGGCCACAAGCAGGGAGCTGGATGGGAAGTGGGGCTGCCAGGATTAGAACAGGCGCCCATATGGGATCCCGGGGCTTTCAAGGTGAGGACTTTAGCCACTAGGCCACGCCGCCGGGCCCGAGACTACTTACTCTTTCTCATGCAGATTTCATTCACTTTGGGTAAATTCTTAGGAGTGGAATAGTTGGGTCATATGGTGGATCTATTTTCAATTTGTGAGCACTCTCTATACTGTCCTCCATAATGATCGAACTAATTCACATTCTACCATTTTTTTCTCCAGATGCTTGCCAACATTGATTCAAGCTGAGGTAAAAAAATAATTTAAAAACCACTCTTGGCCCAGCGTGGTGACCTAGCAGCTAGGGTCCTCACCATGAGTGTGCCAGGATGCCATTTGGGCACTGGTTGTAATCCCGGCAGCCCCGCTTCCCATCCAGCTCCCTGCTTGTGGCCTGGGAAAGCAGTGGAGGACGGCCCAAAGCCTTGGGACACTGCACCCATGTGGGAGACCTGGAAGAGGTTCCAGGTTCCCGGCTTCTGATCGGCACGCACCAGCCATTGTGGCTCACTTGGGGAGTGAATCATTGGACGGAAGATCTTCCTCTCTGTCTCCCCTTCTCTGTATATCTGCCTCTCTAATAAAAATAAATAAATAAATAAATAAATCTTTTTTAAAAGTTAAAAAAATCCACCCTGTCACAAGGGGGTTTAAGTTAGTTTTCATGGTAAGGTTTTCTGATTAAACACACAATAAAATCTTCATATGCTTATCGTGTTGTCATTGATTTTCCTTTCAAGAATATTTATTAACACACTTTCAAGATAAAATTGGACATTCTTATTGGTATTATTTTAGGTCCACAAACTATAAAGTTTTTTCTTTTTTTTTTTTTACTATCAGACTCGTCTAACAAACCTAAAATTGGCTTTCTTTGATTTGTTTACTCTCCTAATGTCTTACATGTCCATGAATGAGATTTTCCTTAGAATAAGAACAATATAGTCACTTACAAATGGAAGTCACAAGCAGAGTTCTAGCCATAACTTTCTCCAGTTTTTCTTTTCAGTTGATATTTTGAGGGAGTAAGTGATTTTTACTTAGGTTACGTACTGATGTGGTGGAGGATTTGGAACAGAGAGTCAGTGTGCTCTTTCTGCTCCCTCCTTCCTTTTCCGGCATGCCACACCACAGAAGGACACAATGGGAAAGCAGGCGGGGTGTTGGAGATCACCCTTTAACACTACCAGGGCCAGAGAAATTAGATGTTTGGCTTGACAGTGATATTCCCGGTCTTCCAAAAACATTACTTGGTCTTCTTAATCTCAAGAAGCCCTTCAAGCTGGCCATGGGCCACAGGCGCTGGGCCTGACCATTCACTGGGGAGGTACGCCGCTTCACCTTCCTATGTGCTGGCAAGCTGAGCCATTCTCTGAGTAGGCAGAAGAAGGTGAGGCCCTGCAAGTATATTCCAACCCAAATGCCACCCTACAGATATTCTCGCAGGAATGTTCTGGGTTCTGAAGGCTTCACTCTGTCTTTCAGAGTTTCCTCAGAAACTGTGCCTAATCTAGGAAAGGAATCAGTTTTCATTGTTTTGGGCTTTTCTAGTGATCCAAGGACTTGCTAGGTGTGCTTCTGTAATGGTGGCAGGTGCCAGGAGAAAAGAGTGCTGAAAAGGTGTATGTCTCATCCATGAGGCTGCTGGGAGAATCACGGGATTTCTCTCTCAGTCTTATTTTGCAACTGCTGATGATCCCACAATCAGGGAAGGGGAGAAATTGGAAGCAATGCTTAGGTGATCTAATCTAAACCCTTATTGATTCTATTGGCAATCTCTATCAAGGCCAAGGTGTACTCCCTCACCCCCATTTTAACATTTCTGAGGTTTCTGAAATGAAGATGCTTCTAATGGTTTATGGAACCTTAGAATAGTTGGCAAGCAGGTCGTCTATTGCCATCTAATTATTGCATAGATGGGCAGCAGCTTGTTCATAGTTTTATATTGTCATTTCAATAGGCTGAAATACATTTTTGTTTCTACATATGTTAAACTTAACTAGAATTTAATGCACCCTGCATGAATCATTCCATGATTTCACATGGAAATGTTGAAACACAGTGAATGCAGAGACTTGCAGAAACAGAGCAGCCAGGTATACAGTTGGTATTAGTCAAGCAGGTATCTGTCACTGAAGGAATGAAGACAGTTTCACATTTTCTTCTAATAAAACACAACCAAGTGATTTATGGTATCTAGAAATAGGGTAGTAATCTCAGATAGATGAAATCTTGCTATATTTTGTTATTCCTACTTGTGCAAAGGCTTTGCCCAGTCCTTGCTAAGGAAGAGTGTTCCGACATCAGCACTGGCCGAGTGAATGTCAGCAACTTGGAACAAAATCTCAGAGCAACAGTGCCTCCAGTGCTCTCCATGGCACAGAGGACAAGATCACACATACCAACAGCATGGCGCGGGTGCAAAACTAGAACATGCCCAGTGGTAGTCTGTGCTGAGACCTGGGGAAAGAGTCGGACAGTGGATCTGAGAAATTCCTAGAAGTTAAATCGATTTGTTCCATTCATACTTTTCAATATATGCATAATAGTGAAATTGGTTAAAATATTTAAGTATAAAAAGTTCTTTCAAAAAACATGCAATAAAATTTCCTTTTTTCAAATTAGATTCATTTAATTTTATTTGAAAAAAAAAAAACGACAGAGAGGGGGGAGGTGGAGAGACAAAGAGATCTTCCATATACTGGTACACTCCCCAAATGGCCACAATGACCTTGACTGTGCCAGGCCAAAGCCAGGATCCTGGAACTCTCTTCTGGTCTCACACATAAGTAACAGGGGCCTAAGTGCTTGGGCCGGCCCCTGCTACTTTCCTAGGCACATTAGCAGAAAGCTGAATTTGAAGCAGATTAGCTGGGACTTGAACCAGTGCTCCCATATGGAATGCTGGTGTGTGGACAGCTGCATAACCCACTACACCACAGTGCCAGCCGCACAACAACATTTCTAAGTAATTAGAAATTGTTATGCCATTTGATTTAAATCTCCTTCATTTGTGTTAAATTATGCCTTTCATCATTGATGACATCTAAGTTGTAAAGCCTGGAAAGGTCCAGACCTTCTAATTGCCCAAGCTCACAGGTTGTCTATCACAGAATGTATCCAGTGGATAGGAGAGAGCTGCTGATGAAGAAGAATGATGATGATTCCAAAATCTGCTGAAGTAAATTCTCAGTTAATGAGAATGTCTGTAAGAGAAGGAAGCCTTGAGTGCTGTGACAGTTTTGACTCCAAAGTGACCACGTTAGAACTGGTGTCTGAAGCTCTGCCGAAAAATTATCCAAGGCACGAGCTGGAATTATCTTGATTTAGTGTTTAGACAATGGGATAATTACTTCTGATGATTTTAATCGTACCTGTGGAGACTCTATTGGAAGCCAAGTATAGGTAAAAAGTTCACCTTGCAATTAGTTTGGTTGATGTCGAGCAGCAGTCAATCACGTAGGTGTGGAGGGCAACAGCCAGTCAGAGACCACAGTGCCGTCAGAGACAGAGGCATAGCCTGCTGCACCTGTTCATTTTGGCTCCACTTTAGGCTACGTAAAAGACGCAGTCACCTTCACTTGTTTGGTGAGATTCAAATACTGGAACATTGAAATAAAAGATTCCAAAAGGAAGAAGCAGCCACCAAGAACTGACTCCCACAGAAGGTATGGCTGAAACAAGCAATTGGACTTTTCCCTTAGATGTTAGGGGCTCTGGGAGACAGTTGAGCAGGTATCTCATGTCCAGTGAGGTTGTTATTGAGAATTTTGTGCTTGCCAAATGGAAGAGCATCGCATCGATGATACAACTGCTGTAGATTAGGTGCTCCATCCCACCTCTAACCTGAGTTCCCACAACAATCTTACACTGTGTTTTCCTTCCATTTTGGATGGCAGATACAGGCTGAAACAGATTAAATAAGTCACCCTTAGTGTCACAGTAGAAATAACAGAGCTGACCTGCTACTGCAAACTCTGCCGAGCTGCAAAAGCTGGGCATGCTGCTCGACAGGCTTTCTTCTCAAACAGGAGGAAAGACCTATGTGCAGTGTTATGTTGAGCAATACAGGAATGACAAGTAGAGATGGGGCACATTCCTGGGAGGTTCTGTTTTGCTAAAAGATTTGAGGAGAAGTCATTACTTTTCTATTTAAACTAACCGGAGACTGCTATAGGTACATCATGTTATTTCAAAAACTAAGAATAAAAAGAAAGCAAAGAAAGAACGGGAGTAGAAGGAGGGAGGGAGGGAGGGAATACTATTATTTTCATAGAACTACATCTGCAAACTACTGAATCTGTTGAAAGTTAATTAAAATAAAAAATATATATTTTTAAATGCCAGGTGTTGATGGGGAGTAGAGTTTTGATGCACCATTGGTGGGAATGAAAATTAACAAAACCAATTTGAAAAATTGTTCAGCAGTATTACCAATGTGGCTATTTTCTTACCCTGGGAATTTTCAACCTACCCTAGCAATAGCCAATCTTTCAACAGAAATATGGTGCATCTAAAACACGTGCTTGGAGCCTGTATTGTGGCACAACAAACTAAGCTGCTCGCAACACTGGCATCTCATATACGCACCAGTTTGTGTTGTTCTACTTCTGATTCAGCTCCCTGCTAATGCTCCTGGGAAAGCAATGTAAGATGATCCAAATGCTTGGGTCCTTGTACCCAACTGGGAGACCCATAAGAAGCAAGTGGCCTTGATCTTGGCCAGTCCTGTCCATTGCAGTTACCTGGGGAGTGAAGTAGTAAATGCAAGATTTCTCTCTCTCTCTCTCTCTCTCTCTCTCTCTCTCTCTCTCTCTCTCTCTCTCTATTTCTCTCTCTTTCTTTCTCTCTCTTTCTTTCTCTCTTGCTGTCTCTTCTTTTCTCTATAACTTCATCTTTTATTTAAAGAAATAAATCTTAATGTGGCTGCCAAAAGACATAGTACAATGTTCATGATTACAGTATTATTCTAGGCACAAACTAAATATCCAAATGTTCATTAACATAGGAAAAGATAAATATGTACATGTTCACTCAACAGAATATTATGACTGTTACTCCAGTATGGATGTATCTCACAGACATGGTGTACAGTCACATAACTAGAAATAAAAAAGCTTGTTGAATGTATTTCCATTTATTCCAGAAATAGGCAAAACAAACCTATAATCTCAGTAGTCAGGAAGGGATTACTCCTGGCATGGAGATAAGGGAGTAGCTCAGGACTGGGAAAGGGTTCCATGGGTAGCTCCGCTTGGGAACAGTCCACTGTGATCCAGACTTCATATTTGGCAGCTTCTGACATGAGTGATATTGAGTAGAATGCAAAATTTCAGTGAAATTTTAGAGTGAAACAAAGTAGATCAAGGAATTCTGTGTTTGTTATGGACTGTGTTCTGTTTGGAGAAACACTTTCACACTAGTGCCTATCCCCCCACCCGCCCACCCCCGAGCCTGGAGCTAGGATCTGGCCTCAGACCTGGAGGAACATTCAGTCCCTTCTCTGCCTTCTGGGTACATCAACCTTCTCAATGCCACCTGTGACACTGAGCATGTTGAGAACAATGAAGCCCCGGTGCTCTTACTGACCTAGATGTTGCCTTGCCTGGGAGTCGCTACAATTACTTTACCCAAATAAGCTGAGTACTCACACAGTAAAATAACAACTTATTGTGGAGGCTTGGTTATTAACACTCAATATATTTACATGTTGTGAAAACTGATTATGAAAAATGAAGAACTTAGAATTTAGTAACCTAGAAGGACCTAGAAGTCCTTGAACCTATAGTTGGCAATTCTATGGAAGTAAATGCATAAATCTGTTACTGATTAGATATTACAGCCTTCCACTGAAGTGTTTTGAATGATGTTGCTTACCAACATCTTCACAGTATGTTTATTTTACTGTATCTCTTCAGTGCTGCTTCTCATGGGATTTCTCTGCGACTGATGGGAACTTCATACATAATTACCTGTGTCCCAGTACTTCAGAATATAGTTGGAAACCTGCATCTTAAGCTTGATCCCATGTGGGGTCCTCTTGCTAACCTCATTTCCTCTCCCTGGGGTAGGTGCTAAAGCATGGCCGGAATGGCAAAGTGTGGAGCTTGAGCTGAATAGGTCTGGTGCTATTTGTGCCAGGACTCATGACTTCAGCATATCTTTCCGAATCAAGGATCAGTCATAACTCATTTGTCCTTAGCCAGAGCAGAGTCACCATAGGCACAGATGGTATAGTTACTGAGGGGCCAAGAAAGACCCTTTTGGTGCCGGCTCTGATGCTGGGAGCCAGGAGAAGAGGCTCTTTGAACAGCAGCCAGCAGTGGATTGGGAAGGCCACTAAGATTCAAGTAGGCGGCATTGCATACCCTTCAGACTGTTTTGCACAGCGTGATCCAGAACTTCATCTGCGAGGGCAAGACTAATGTTCCATGAAGTTTCAGTGAGTTTATTTACAGAGAGCTATAGCAACCTGAAGAATCAATAGTTATTTGGGTCATGTTTTAATTAGGCTTGTAATAGGAAGAGCCTGTTTCTTATCTGCATTCTCCTCTAGACCACAAGCTTCTGATGTCAGAGAATTCATCTCATTCATGCTTGCTCTCCCAGAGCTTAGTCATCACCTCATTCATAATGGATGCATAAAAAGTTTGTTGAATAAGCAAGTGAATGAACGAGTAAATAAATGATGAATAAACAATGCTACAATTGTTTTCCCTGGGAAATTTTCTTTTTAATGTATATTGCAGCATAACTAACCATCAAAGTCTTTGAAAAGTGAATGTAAACCTTGGTGTTGCATAAGTCTCTACAAGTGAGAAAGACATGCTTGTAGCTTTCCCACGCACACACACATGTGCATTTGCCCACACTGTTGAAGAACATGGCTAACTCATTCTATTGGGGGTTGGAAATGAATCAAGAGTGCTTGTTTTCAGTGTGCAGATCACCAGGACCAGTTACTGATGAAGGGGCAGCTCTAGACACTTTTTGAGACTGAGTTTCTAGATCACAAAAACCAGAACTCACTTTAGAGAGAGCAACTGTTTGGTTCTGAGTTTTTAAAAAGTGTTTTATTGTTATTAGTATTTTGCATAATACAGTTTTGTAGGTATGAAAATTCCCTCTTCCTCTATTTCCCCTCCCATCATTTCCCCCATATTATCACAGTGATATAGTCATTTAGTGACAGTTGTAAGCTTAACATTCTGCTATTTAGATGCATCATGACATTGTAGGTAGGTTCTGTCTATTTTAATCACATGCGTAAGCTTTATTTGTTCCAATGCCATTTAGATAGTTTCCTTGCAAAGGTAAGCAGTGAAAACCATCTGGTTTTGGGATCAGATATTAATCACAACTTTCACTTTGGTGGGTGTGAGAAGGCACTGGTCTGAGGGTTTGGAGTGTAGTGATTATGGTTGCCTAACAGATGACCACTGAATCTTAGGAGTTTAATGCAGTACATGTTTGTCATCTTTTCATTCCTGTGAGTCGGGAGTATGAGGACACTTAGCAGGGCCTTCTGGTTTAGGAAGCATTACATACAAAATCCTGGCTGGCACTCTGGTCATCTCAAGGATTGGTGACTTCTAAGCCATCCGCACAGGTGGCAAGATGCAGCTATTCCTGGGCTGCTGGGCTGAGGCCTCAGTTTCCTCCCAGGTCTGACCAGACATGACCTTTTATGTTTTGCCACATGGGCCTCTCCTTGGGGCAGCTCTGAACTTGGCAGTTGGCTTCATCAAATCAAGCAAACAAGAGGAAGAAGGGAGAGAGAGAGAAAAGATAGAAGTCAGTATTTTATCTCATAACTGAAGTGACATTGCATTACCTTTTGCCACTTTCTACTCATTAGAAGCAAGTGACGAGAATCAGCCGACACTTCCAGAAGACAGCATTACACAGGAGATTCATTGCAGTTGGGGAGAGTAATTATTAGCCATTTTAGCAAATGTTAACATAGGAGACTTAGATTTCAGGCAGGTGACAGTAATTTGCAGCATGCTACCAACTGTGCTATTTTTCTGTTTAGATCTCACTTTTCTCATTTGCAAAATTAAGGTGGATTAGATGAAATTGTAAATTGCCCATGATGATCCCAACATGTTAATAAGTGTGTCCTGCTTTTGGTATTGACGTGTTGGGCCTCAGAATAGGTGATTAGTCTTCATTATATTGAGTACGCCTTCTGGCTTCAAGGAATCAGGCCTTTCTCAAAGCTCTTACCACAAAAAAGCGATCATGTGTATGGTCATATTTCACATAATTGCATTTCAGCCAATGATGACCCACATATATTATGGTGGTCCTACAAGACTATATCCTCTGCTGACTTGGTCACTGTCTTTGTTGTGTAAATATACTCTCTGATGTTCCCACAATGATGAAATTGCCTACAATGCAATTTTTGTAACTATCCCTGTCATTCATGAATGGGTGGCTATTTTTAGAATCCTGTGATCTGAAGTCAGAAGCGAGAGAGGATTCCAGAATTTTGATTGTCCCAAGGGGTCTCTGTATTGACATTTTTGTATTGCCTTGAGAATCTTTTTCATTCTGCTGTGTCTTTCTGGCTTCCCCGGACGTGTCTCTTCCTCACTGCAGTTCTGCTTCCTCAGGATTGCTATTAGCCGTGCTGCCTCATGACCTTTCCTAGATGCAGCCTTGCAATAGCTCCAGGATTCCTTGTCTCCAAGTACAAATCCCTGCAAAAGACAATCTCACTTTGCCACTTTTTTTTCATGTTACACCATCTGGGAAGAGTGAAAGATCAAGACAGAAGCCCACTGCAAGTAATGATCTATTCTGTGGTGTTTTGAACGCCTTGCTTATGGAGGAACATGTCCACAGACTACCTTTACTGGGTCCAAAACACTTACACTTCCATCTTAACTTTCTCTTTTTTCCCTTCTTTCGTGTGTGTGTGTACACACACATATGACAGACAGTAAGGTAAAAACTAGGATGGAGTGCAAATATACAATCTATGTCTTAGATTCTGTAGTAAACACAGGGCTCTGGGTAGTTTTTGAGTTCAAATATCTTGAATGTGAACTGTTACATTAATGTGTTTGGGGGACTATGAATTGCTGATCCCCTCTCCATCCCGGCAACCCACCCTGAAATATATAATGGGCAGGATATGATCTGAATTCTGTTCAATGAGAAAGTTTCAATTGATTGAAATAACCTGATTTCAGCTAAATTGATACTTTTGCTAAGTCCTTGTTTGGTTACCAGCTTAGAGGGGCCAGTCTCAGCAGATAATCCAGGTCACTGGGAACATATTGATTCTTTAGTAATGGTTGCCTGTACCGCTAGCTGCAGCAAGCCACAACATCTAATTAGTAATCAATTGGTTTTTATATTTTCCCGCTTTTCTGCAAAATAGACATTCTAGCTTTCAATGTAATTTCATTGATGTGCTGCCCTTGTAATTAGATGATGATTCATTGATCCTTTTATTTTTCATTATTGCTTGTTGATATTTATTTTCTCTTAAAATCTCCCCAGGTTTTGCTTCTTCCAGAAAATCTTTTGCAACTTGATTCCTTAGTTGGGCCGATGATTGATTACATGTGCAGATGCCTAAAAAGAATAGACTATTTTAAATCCAGTTTCCTTGTTTCAGATTTGAGAAATCTGAGACCAGGAAAAAATAAAATAGTTTGTCCGACATCATGCAGCCAGCCTGTGGCAGAACTGTAACAGGAATCTGTGTTTCTTCATTTTAGATTGAAAGACCTTTTATTCTGTAGCTGCTAACAAGGTGTTAATGAAGATCTCATCTCTAAGATTTATTATTGGACTAAGAGATAGTGAAGGAAATAAGAAATGAAGTTTTTCCCTTGTTCTACTTTTAGCTTTCAAATGTATGGGGCACAATTTTTACAGCAAGAGCACCCACTGTGATAGTCATGGGTGCACCCTGATAAAATTTCCAAAGTTCTGCTATGGTCCTTCAGCCACATCCATTATAATGGAACCTCATGTTGCATAAGCTAGCTCAGCATGCCCATTTCCTTCACAAGACAACCCAGATTCCTTCCTCCCCAGTACAGCCTGTCATAGCCCCTTTGCACCTTGAACAGATGGAAGTGGCAAACTACGACTGTCAGGAATGTGACTGAAGATCAGATAGTCATTCTAAGCTCTTTTCACTTTCTGCCTCCAGTCAATTTGTCCCAAGACATGAAACCTTGATAATAACATTAGAGACAAGGTGGTACATTACAAGATGCACAGAGGCTTAATTAATCTTTTGAAATGAGAATTTGTACTCAGAAATTAAGTTAAGGTGCAAAAAAAAAAATCGGTTTGTGTGCCCTTGAAACTGTGGTCTAAAGTATATGTCTTCTTAATACATTAGTGTCAGATTCCCATCACACAAAATGTCCCTTTGAGACTAGTGAAGATAGCACTGCAATACACATCTCTGCTCCTGAATAAAAGGAGGACAACCAATGAAACTTAGAAACTTAAATATGTCTTAAAAATAGGATGCTGGACTCTCCCATTGGCTATACCTACAATGCCTTGATACACTTAAATAGCAAAATGTTGGACTTGTGACTGTTACTTAAGGACTATGCTATTGTAAGAATATGGGACAAGCAGTGCGGGAGGGGAGAGTTGGGAAGGAGGAAGGGGAGGTAGAAGAGGGGAATCCTCACGCCTACAAAACCGTATCGTGGAGAGTGACAATAAAGAATATTTTAAAAGGAAGTCTTATAGGACCTTGTGAATACAGACTTTTTAAAGTCTTATCTAAAAATGTTCCTTGTGAGGGTCTGGCATTGGGTCTCCACAGCTTAAGTCACAGCTTGTGATGCCAACATCACGCTTCAGAGTGTCCATTCAGGTCCCTGTACTCTTCTTCTGATGCAGCTTCCTAATAATATACCTGAATGATGTCCAACTTCATAAGTCCCCGCTCCTGTATTGGAAATGCGCAGAGTGCATCTAGTTTTGACCTGTCCCAGCTGTTGTGGGCATTTGGGAAATGAACCTACAGATGGAAGATTCTCTCTCTGTCACTGCGTCTGCCTTCGAAGTAAATGTTTGTGTGTGTGTGTGTGTGTGTGTGTGTGTGTACATATATTCCTTTTGGACAGCCCAGATAGTTAATAAAAATTCCTTCTCTAGTTAGCTGGACAATGCATAGCATGAGTAAATCTTATCCGAAGCTGTAACAGCCACTTTTTTTTTACATTATATAGCATACCACTATACTCCAGTGTTTTGTAATGACCTCAGTGAACTTTCCTTCAAATAGCATTTGAGAACTCATCACAAAAATAACCAAAAGAAAAAGTGAAAACAATATGAAACCTGCAGAAAGCAAAGTATGTTCTAACAATCAGACATAGAAATTTCCCAGTAGGTGGTGATACCTAGCACAGGAAGGTGAATTTCTTCAAGTTGACATGTTCATATTTTGACTTTGAGATGTTCTGGGAGATATTGTAATATGGATTTTTCCCCCATAAAAACTACTACCTTTGGACACTTTTGCAAATGCATTTTTAATTAAGCTGTTTTAAATCAGCAGTTGGCAAGATTCCTTTTTTCCCACTAGCTGACTGGCAGCCTCACTGCACATTCTACCAGCTGCAGGAAGGTTCACTCATTATGGCCATGGCAGGGCTCCCAGAATAGAGACCTCACATACACGGCTGCCCATCCCCCTTTCAAAGCCTGGGGCTTGGATATGATCTCATGGGAGGCAATTTGTCTTATTTTTTGCCCTCCAGCCAATCATACCAATATTGTGTTCTTCAATCAGACATCCTAAGAAAAAGTCCTATGAGTCAGCTGTTAGTCAGATGTGAACACATTTCAAAAATGAAGGAAGGTTGGTTCACAACTTATGAATGTTTCATCACCAGACCTTATAGTATTCCATTAAAGTACCCTAGCTTATTGAATATGTCTGCAAACTGCCTTGGTTACTATCACATTGACTTTCCAAAAGGTTTTACATGGTAGTCTTGCGTGAACACTCCAATATTGGCACAATTGGCTGCAATAGTGACAAGAGGAGGGAAATTTATGTTTTCAGAAGCCACTTTGAAATCTCATTATGCATGTGGATTTTATTTTGCTCTTGGCCTTTTCTCTATGGAAAAATGAAACTTACTCAGTCTTATGTGAATAGTATGGCTGGGTTACTACATATGAGTATTATTGTCATGTATAAGTCATATTCCTCTTTTTGGCACTTTAGTCTCTTAAAAGTTTTTCTTGCTGCTCCAGCAATATTTGTTCCTGCTTCTTCTCCCTACCATTTCACCCTCCAAACTGGTGTAATAAAAAGCAAAATATGGGCAATGATATTTGTAAAAATTGTCTCAAAATGTGGTAATTATTTTTGCTTCTGTTACAGAAATGAGAAACTGTCTTTGAATTTTGAAATGTTGATTATAAAAAGACAGACTAAGGCATCACGTGTGTGCATGTGCACACTCACAGCGATGTGAATGGCCAGCATGTCATGCTGCTGCAAACCAAAGTTCTTCGTGAGGAGGCTGGAATTGGTTACCATTTTCTCACAGGCTTAGTATCTTTATACTGTGGTTACAGCTCACAAGTGTGGTTTATAATGTACTTTTCTGCAGATTTATATTAGTGAGACCAAGTGAGCAGAAAAATTTGAGTTAATTCGGGGGGCCATAATCCAGTATTGGAATGTCAGTGGCATTGAAGATCTTCTAATCCTTCTAAATGGGGCCATGATGTATGGGAGCTAATAAAACATCTTGAACACATCTCAGGAATCTGGTCTCTGGGCAGTGCTTTCCAAGCTAGACTGTATTCATTTGGAAAATTTCCCAATGCTACTGAGGAAACAGTTATTTTATGGGAGGAATTGTAACATTTTAGTATTCTACAGATTTATATATTTTAACAGAATATTCTCATACTACCTACTTATTCTCAAATATGACTATTATACTCTTTACTTTTGTAAAACGCTGAAGTATTCAATAAAGGGAACTAATTATACATATATAAGTTAGTGAATTTTCATGAACCAAGATGAAGATATAGAATATTTCCAACTGGAAGGCTGCCTCATGCCCCTTCCCACTCAGTATACCCTCTCTAGAGATAATTAGTATCAACACCACTATTAGTATTGTTGAACTTTATGCATGAACTTCATATAAAAGAAATTACGCAACATGTGTTATTTAAGTCTAGCTTCTTTCAGTCACCGTTTAGTCTTTGAAAGCTCTTTGTGTCACTGCATGTTGTTTTAGTTCCTTCTCTTTAATGTTGTGTGATAATCTTTTTATGAACACACCACAGTTTGTCTTTCTCTTCTTTGTAGCATTTAGTTATGTCCAGTTTGGACTAAAATGGATAAAGCTGCTATGAAAGGTTTATACATGCCTTGGGAAAAGAGATGCGCTTATTTTTCTTGGTTATACATTTAGGAGTTGAACAGTTGGGTCATGTGTGGCTTAAGCAGATGCTTGTTTAGACTAACTACCCACTGTTAGTGTTTCAAAGGCATTTGGCCAATTTACACTCTCATCATTTAATGTATATAGAAATCTCAATTTTTCTACATCTTTTCCATCACTAGGTAGTATAAGTTTCATTAACTATAGCTATTCTATTCAGTGTGATTTATATAATTGTGATTTAAATTTTCATAATTAAAGTACTGTTCACATGCTAAAGGGTTATTTAGATAATTAACTTGTTTATTTATTTTAAAAAAGGCTTATGTATTCATTTATTTGAAAGATGGCCCGGCATGGTAGCCTAATGACTAAAGTCTTTGCCTTGCATGTGCTGGAATCCCATATAGGCACCAGTTCTAATCCCAGTTGCTCCACTTCCCTTCCAGCTCCCTGCTTGTGTCCTGGAAAAGCAGTGGAGGACAACCCAAAGCCTTGGGACCCTGTACCCATGTGGGAGACCCAGAAGAAGCTCCTGGCTCCTGGCTTCAGATCGGCTCAGCTCTGACCATTATAGCCACATGGGGAGTGAACCAGCAGATGGAAGATCTTCCTCTCTGTCTCACCTTCTCTCTGTAAAATCTGCCTTTCCAATAGAAATAAATCTTTTTTAAAAAAAGACACAGTGAAAGAAAAAAAGGAAGAGAGAGAGAGATTTTTGATCTGCGGATTTGCTTTCCAAATAAACAGCTGAGTCTAGGCCAGGCCAAATCCATAAACCAGGAATTCCATGTGGATCTCCCATGTGGGTTGCAAGAACCGAAGTGCTTGGACTTCCTGGGTGCACTAGCAAGAAGCTGCGTCAGAAGCACAGAGTAGCTGAGACTCATCAGACACTTCAGATGCAGGCTTCCTAAGTGGCAGTTTTTCCTGCTACATCATAATACCAATTCCAATAGATATTTTTAAGTGGCTTTTCAATTATTTTTTCTATTCATAAATTTAGTCGCTTGTCTTTTTTGATATTCATTTGTGGGAACTCCTTATTTATTCTGGACATAAATTATTTTCCATTTCCACAAATATTTTTCTGTTTGTGGCTTGACTTCTTACTATATTGGAACTGTCTTTTGATTTATTAAAGCTCTAAAATTCAACTTATCAATCTTTTAAAAAATTAATGATTTTTATTTGAAAGGCACATTACAGAGAGAAGGAAAGATAGAGAGAGACAGAGAGATCTTCCATCTGCTGATTTTATTCCCCAAATGGTCCCAACGGCTGGAGATGTGCCAGTCCAAAGCCAGGAGCCAGGAACTTCTTCTGGGTCTCCTACACAGGTGCGGGGTCCCAAGACTTTGGGCCTTCCTCTACTGCTTTCCCAGGCCACAAGCAGGGAGCTGGATGGGAAGTGGAGCTGCCAGGATTAGAAGTGGTGCCCATGTGGGAATTTAGTGCTGGCAAGTGGAGGATTAACCTTATCAATGTTTTTAAAAATATATATTTAGGACTATTTGTATCATTTTAAAAATGCACATTTTCTAGCTATACTCCCTGACCAAAAAATGCCTAAAACTTTAGTATTTTCACTATGTGGCAGATCCAAATTTTAGACTACTATAAAGCCTAATAGAAGCATCAGAATTATAAAGAATTTATTATAAAATGTTGATGAGAATATGGAGCAACCAGGAGTCACACTCCTGGTTGAAGTGCAAAATAATATCATCAGTTTGGAAGCCCATCTGTCGGTTTCTTATAAACTTTTAACACATAATCACTCTGACTCCCAACTTTGTTTAAGATTTATTCATTTCTTATGGGAAAGGCAGACTGGCAGAGAGAGAAGGAGACAGAGAAAGAGCTTCCATCTGCTGGTTTACTCCCCAAGTGGCTGCAATGCCCGGATCTGAGCTGATCTGAAGTCAGGAGCCTGGAGCCTCTTCTGACCCCAAATTTCTAATTCTATATAAATACTTAAGAAAAATGAAAAACTGTCCACAAAAAAGCCTTGGATAAGACTTTATAACAGCATTATCTCTAACAGCCCCAAATAAAAAATCACCCAGCTCATGCTGCAATAGAGCACAGCCAGCCTGCACTTACTCTGGCTCATGCTTGCACCATATGGTCACTTAGGTCAGCCTGGCTCTCCCCCTAACTCAGCTCACATGCAAACCAATGAGCTTTGTAACCTTGCCCAACCTGATCCCCCAGTCTCTGCTCTCATGTTCACCAGTGGAGCAGTGGCCCAGCAGGGGAACCCCTGTAGCCCCCTACTGGGCTTGCTCCTATCCTGGGTCTTACGTGTGCCATGCGTGCTGTGGCTCAGACTGGCATGGCTCACCTCACCTCAACATTTACCGGTGGCTGCTTAAGCCTGGCTCGGCCCAGCATCCACCTAGTTCTAGCTCATGCTGGCAGGTGCTGCAGCCTAGCCCAGCCCAGTCCAGTCCATCCAGCCATCACTCCTGGCACTAATGTGAACTGGCTGGTTTTGCAGGTCAACATAGCCTGTCCCACGCCCTGTCCTGGTTCGCACATTTGCCAGTGGGTGCTGTGAGCTGGTCCAGCCCAGACCACCCCCAGACCTGTGCCACACGTATGCCAGGTACTGCAACCTGGTCTGTCTGGGCTGCTTAGTTCTTGTGCTCACCAGCAGGAACTACGTCCTGACAGAGGAGTTCCCCAAGCTTCATTATCAGGTCACCTTCCACTGCTAGGATGACATCAAGTGGCTATCTGCCTTCCCTGGGTACTGGTGCAGTTTGCTGCTGGGAGCAGCCCTCTCCCCTTTCCTCTCCACTCCATGCAGATACAGGAAGAAAAAACAGAAACAATTGTCTCATCCATTTTACCCCATTCCTTGACCCTTCCCACGCTTATCATTGGTCCATATAAGTATATATCCTTCTCAGCTATGTAAACATCAAAACTAAAATAAATTTATTTTTAAAATAACTTAAATATTCATTAACAGATTAGGTGAATAAATTCATTCAATAATATTCATCAGTTAAAAAAAAAACTACTTATCCAAGAAATAATGTAGGTGAATCTCACAAACATTATGCCTAATGATATCAGACAGGGTTTTCATTGCCTAAAGCCACTTATATGAAGTTATAAAACTTATAAATTTAAGTGTGATAAGAGAAATATGAATAAACTATTTCCAGTTCTAGCAAAATATTTTTCTTACAAAGAAAACACTCTACAGGCCTGATGAACAATGCAGGGAGAAAAATTGTTATTATTTGAAAGGCAAACCCAGATCTTACTGGAGGGAGGTAGTTTCTATTTGAGGGCCTCAAGCTGACAACTCTTATAATTGGCAGCCCCGGAACCTCAATATTTGGCTTGTGTCTGTGTTAGGGTGTTTGCAAACTTTGGACTCCTAGAAAGCTCATCATCAGTGTAGCTATTAGGGAAATGACAGGCCAGGGAGGAACAGAGCTGGAGAATAGGGAATATACAAGATGAAAGGGAGGGGAAGCCAGCGTGGAAATGCTGAGCACAGTCTTAAGCAGTTTTCCACACCCTCCCTTACCACTTAGCTAGTTCGCTGCAATTCAATAGATTAATCTGCCCTTTACTGATTACTGTGTGACTTTGGACCATTGCATTTCAGATCTCAGCTAACACTGATGCGTGCTTCTTATTGCTTGATTAGGTCACAGGACAGCATCTTTTGGCCTATTGTAGATACAGCTATAAATGGAATGATTTCTGTTGTGAGTCCATGGAAAACTTGACATCTGTGTTTTTAAATACAATGCGGAAGATCTGTTGAAAGGGCTAAGATGCACTGTTAGCATTTTGAAGCTATTTGGTCTTTCTGCATGAGGTAATTTGCATAGAGGAGGAGTCAGCTTGTATACCTGTTCCTCCCGGAGGAAACCTCTGCTGACATAGCTGCTGAAGCTAGCTTGTGTGCCAGCTGCACCACTTCCAATCCAGCTCCCTACTCATGGCCTGAGATTATCAGCAGAGATGGCTCACATGTGTGGGACCCCTCCTTCCATGTAGCCCAGTGCTGGCTGTTGTGGCAAGCTAAGCCATGAATCAGCACATGGGAGATCTCTGTTTTTCCTGCTCGCTCTAATGCTTTCAAACTAAGTAAATAAATATTTAAACAAAAATCTCATAGAGCATCACCATCAGAAAAAGCCACTCTGTGACCATGGTGGATTAAAAATAAAATCAGATCACCCCATAATCATCATGAACAAAAACATGAACATTGCTCATAGCACAAAAATGACCAAACAGTCCCCAACTTTGGCTAATAGGAATGACTTCTGCTGCTTCATCAGGGACAGCTTTAACCTCATGCTATTCTTCCCTCCTCTGTTTTTTGGTTGTTTGTTTGTTAAGGTTTATTTTTATTGGAAAGGTGAATTTACAGAGTGAATGGGAGACAGAAAAATCTTCCATCTGCTGATTCACTTCCCAGATGGCCATAACAGCTGTAGCTAAGCTGATCTGAAGCCAGGAGCCAGGAGCTTCATTCAGGTCTCTTATGCAGGTGCAGGGTCCCAATGCTTTAGGCAGTCCTCCTCTGCTTTTCCAGGCCACAGGTAGGGAGGTCGATGGGAAGTGAAGTAGCTGGGACAGGAACTGGTGGTACCCATGTCGGATGCTGACACCTACAGGCAGAGTATTAGCCAGTTGAGCCGCCACACTTACCCCTACTTTTATTTATTAAGATATGCAATCATAGAATTATTCTCATTTTCTGATGCTATCTCAGAACAGTCTCTCTTCCTCAAGCCTCCCTCTAATTACCTACAAATCTAACTACTACTCCAGCAATTTCCTTCTGACATTCTATCGGTGCCCATTGTGTTCATTCTCTGTCATTACAAGTCAATCAAGTCAACTTTGTTTTCATTATAGGCATGTTCTTAGTGGTCTTTATCTGCAGGGCACCAAGAGTAGCATAGAGTGAATTTCTCAAGCCACATGTGTACCAAGAAAACCTATACCTTTGTACATGAAGACTCGGTTACACACCACTTAGAATTCTTACAGCTCGTTTTAGCCTAGTATCCTTACTGCCAGCAGAAATAAATGTTATATGTCTCATATGGAAAAATTATACAGGGCCTGGTGTGGTGGCTTAGTGGCTAAAGTTCTTGCCTTGCATGCGCCAGGATCCCATATGGGTGCCGATTCATGTCCTGGTGGCCCTGTTTCCCATCCAGCTCCCTGCCTGTGGCCTGGGAAAGCAGTCAAAGATGGCCCAGAGCCTTGGGACCCTGCACCCATGTGGGAGACCCAGAAGAAGCTCCTGGCTCCTGGGTTCAGATCAGCTCAGCTCCAGCCATTGCAGCCACTTGGAGAGTGAATCAGCTGGTGGAAAATCTTCCTCTCTTTCCTCTGCTCTGTATATCTGAGTTTCCAATAACAATACATAAATCTTTAAAACAAGAAAGAAAAATTATAAGACTATGTGCCTGTTTTGGATGAAGAAGTCTGGAGTGAAATACAAGGTTTCAATATTTTGTGAGCCTGAGCAATGGAGGTTCATGTGATCCAGAAAAGGCTAAGCAGCTCACGCTTGGTGGGGAGAGCCAGTGGGGAGGAGACTAGGGAGGAAAAGTGCAAGAGAAAGGATGTGGGTGAGTCTCAATTGTTCACTAATGTTTACACCAGGAGCCACACAGCACTTTGCTACAGTGACTATTGGTGAGCAGATGCATTCTTGAGCCTTGTTTTGTTGCAAAGTGTGCTTTTAACTGGGCATTCATGCCTGGAGTGACCTGTGGTATCTAAAAGTCAGGGTCTGAGATCACATATGCTGAAGTTTATATTCCAGTTCCATCAATTTTAAAGCTTTCCATCTTGAGCAAGCCCAATCATCTGTGTCTTTCACTTGCTTCATTCAAACAACACAGATCATAATTGATCTACTTCATAAGGTTTTGTATGTTTAAAGTGGTAACATAATGGTAGCCATTGTTTATGTAATTGCTCTATATTTGGAATCAAGATGATTCCTAGTATTTGCATATTTCTTTCAGGAAAGTGTTACATATGTGCCAAACATACATACATCATGCTCTTACATACATAATCAAGTATGTACACATAGGCTTTTCATGGTTACTGTAACTAGGATGGGTACATGTTATCAAATGAAGAGTTTTGGCTAGTTCAGAACACATTAGCTCAGAAAGGGCTAATCAAATTATAACCTTATAGATTTTCCCATCTTAGTGATGCTAAATTGTACTTGGATTCTTTTGAGCTCTTTGCATTATTAGCTTAGTTATTCCTTAATTAATTAATCAGTCCCTTTTATCATTTTCCATTTCCCTCTTCATTCTAGAACCAGAATAATCCGAGTATAAATACTAGCCTTTCCCAATAATGCTTTGATCACAGGGACACCACTAAGCCATAGTTAACAGTCATTCATCTGTTGGTCATTCTTGCCATTCAAAAGGAGATAACTCCGACCACCACACAGCGATTGTGCTTTCGGTACAGATACTCTGGAATGACTGCTGATCATAGTGCTGTTTCAAAGGCAGGGATGGGGGGCAGGACGAGCAGGGCAATCCCCTATCACAGGGGAAACTGTGAGGGAGAAGGACCTTGACCTAATCAATATGCTCAGTAGTGGCAGGGCCCCTTGCAGGGTCTTAGAAGGACCCATGGCAGCTGTGGTCTTTTCCATAAAGCTGCCAGTCCCCTGGTCCCAGCTCTCACAGGCACTGAGAGTTGCAGTTGCAATTGCAGTCATGACTTGTTGATCCAGTGACATGAACTGCTGAGAGAACAGATTTTGGCTTCCCTTTCCAGGTTCTGGGCATGGACTGTGTCTGTCTTAGCACTGAGTTCCTCCGGCCAGCACCATGCCTCTCACAAAAGAGGTGCTCAGTGAACAAGTGTTGAACAAAGGAGGAGACTATGAATTCTAAGTCCAGCAGCAGTCAACTCCAATGGCTTATTGAGTGAGCCACAGATGATGCCGGGGGTGGGGGATATGCCCAGCACTACAATTTACAATAGCCTTTTGTATATAGAATAGAGTAGCAAACCAGAGCTCGAGGATTGATTGATCAGACCTGGCCTGCCACATCATTTTGTAAATCAGGTTTTACTGGAATGCAGCCATGCTCACTTATTTACATAATGTCTAGACTGGCTTTCCGCTATAATAGCAGAGGTGAATCACTGTGACAAATACCACATGGCTTGCAAAACCTGAGGTGTTTACTATCTGACCTTCTTTAGCAGAAGTTTGATGACTTCTGCTGTATATATTGTTACATTTTGGGCTTTAGCCTCATTTTTGCTTCTGTGATGAAAAGAAGTCAGATGTTACTATTTTCACAGATGAAAAGCACTGAGACTCTGAGTTCAAATGCCTTTGCTTGGTTGCTTATCAAGTAGAGAGCTGAAGTGGAACCTAAGGGCTGGGACTAAATCAGGTGTACCACAGTGTGGATTGCTCACTCTGTCTAAATGACTTCATGTTACGAGACTCTAGACATGGGAAGTTCATCTCAGAGATGGACTTAGTGAATGAAGCAAGCCTTGCTGTGCACCCTAGGGCTTTTGGCAAGGGTGGTAGGAGGCCCATGTGTCTCCCAAGCCTTACGACTTGAGTCTCCTCTAGCTACCTCTCAGCTGCTACTGTGCTGCTGCTTTGAGTGGCAGTCCGTTCTGTTCACATATATGGCACACTGGAATTTCTGGAAAATCATAACTCTCCAAAGAGGCCGATGACTGACAATTCCCTTTGCTCCTTGGGTTAAGCTTAAGCTCCAGATGCCCACAGCATAGGCTGACATCCTCGGCTGGCTGTCTTCTCTATTGTCACATTTCTCCACTGTTATCATGTTAGCTACACCTCCCAAATAAACTACTTACACTCATATCCTGCTCTCATTTTCTGCTTCTGATAGAATATTGAACAAAGAATCCTGAACAAATCTCAAGTACTCTTGGAGGGGAATACCCATGCTAACCCACACAGTCTCAAAAGAAAGGCTTGGTCATTAGGATAAGAGTTAATCTCCTGTGTTCATCGTGCTACCACAACTACTAGTTTGCTGATAGGGGCTCTCTTTTCCTGTGGTCACTTGTTCTAGAATAACCTCACCTGCTGTGTGGGGAGGGCAGCGCATCAGCCAAGATACACATGGCTGCCACTGTGAGCTGGAAAATATTGCAGTGTCATCGATCAATGCCTTACACATGCTCCTGGCTGAAGCGCAATTAGTGTTACTCAAGATGAAAATGAATCCAGGGCTGGAGATGAATGGGGTATTGAAGGGACTCTCAAATCAGCCTCACTGTCGGAAATGGTGAGCAGCACAGAAGTGCTCCTTGTCTGTGCTGAGCCCAGTGCCCGCGGGCGTGACCGGGGTCTCCTCTCACCGCAGGAAGACTAATTTCTTTTACTACTTCCTCCCTTCCTCCCCCAACAGATTCAGCAAATGAGGTACCTCTGTAATGTGGGTGTGGCCATGTTTTCTGTCTTAAAAACAGGCAACTTAAATCCCTTCAGTGTAGTCAATTTTTTATTGGCAAAGCTTTTTCCTTTTGGGTCTTCCTTGCACTGTCTGTCACATGCTCTGTGTCTCTCCCCACTGTGCTTTCTGCCCTCATTGCACCCACTGCTCCAGCTCAGCCTAGCCTCTCCTCCCTTGCTCTCTGCCAGCCCCCATTGCCTTACTGTGTTTCCTGGTGTGCTTGCTCTGTGTCTCTCCTAGTTTCTCTCCCTGTGCCCCTTACTCTGTTCTGCCTCATTCTTTGGTCCTTAGGATCTTTTTTCATGTTGCGACATTCTTAACAGTAGGCTCATTTGTGGAATCTTTGATATAACCCTCAAAGAAAGGATACTTAGTTAAGAGTTAAAATCCATGTATGTTGTTTGTAGCCAGATAACCTAGTACAAAATCAGTTCAATTCATTTTCAAGTAAAATTCCCTCTTGGGCTTTAGAAGCCTGACTCCTAAAGTTTCCCAGCTGGGTAGGCTGTCTACTTCTCTTCATTTACTGAAGTCCCACTGTACCTGCTGAACATTTCTCTAAACACACCATGCTGTGGGACAGCACAAAGCTCACTTAGCTCTTAGAAATGGATGCCAAGTGCTGGCTCCTGCTGTTTCCCCAGAGAAGCTGGAGAAAACCAGTGAAGGATGAAAGACAGTTGTATAACTCTGCCTTTTGTTGCTGCCCAAGGCTGTAGCTTCCTGGCTAGAGTTCACAGGGACCCACTTAGAAGAGGTAGAACATGGAGCCCTTTTATAGCAGAGAGCAGCCATGATGTCCATAGGCACAGTCAACTGGGTTGGGGATATCCCTAATGACAACAGAACACTTAGAATTGCAAGCTCCAAATAACTCCTGGTTGAAGAACTAAAAACCTCACCGTCGCTCTTGGGCTTAAAATGATCCTGCAAATTAAAGTCTCAAGAAGGTGAAGAAAGTGCTTGGCACAATGACTCCATGACTAAACCCTTGCCCTGCATGAGCCCGGATCCCATATGGGCACATGTTTGTATCCTGACTGCTCCACTTCCAACCCAGCTCCCTGCTTGCGGCCTGTGAAAGCAATAGAGGACGGCCCAAAGCCTTGGGACCCTGCACCTGTGTGGGAGACCCAGAAGAGGCTCCTGGCTCCCGGCTTCGGATTGGCTCAGCTCTGGCCGTTGCAGCCACTTGGGGAATGAACCAGCAGACGGAAGATCTTTCTCTGTCTGTCCTTAACATATATAAAACTGCCTTTTGAACAAAAATAAATCTTTTTTAAAAGTGAAGAAACACAGTTCACAAAAAATCATCAATCAAAACACAAATTCACTCTAGATTAAATTAGTAATGATAAAGTTTAAAAAATATCTGCCTGTAAGATGATAGGTTGAAAAATAAATTTTCAATAGAAGTGTAAGAAATTATAAAACAATTAGACCTGAAAAATTAAGGGTAGGTAGGTATGAAAGGAAACAAAACAGAATGAGAAAATATGATTACTGGAGCTAAAGATTCAAATAATAGAATAAACTGAACTCTAAACATTTTCACAGAGAATTCATGGATTAGAAAATGATTTTGGAGAAGTCATAATCTAGGACATAGACAACAATAGCAAATATAAAAACAGTTATCGTAACAATGGTTGAGAAATACACAGCATAATGTGAATTTCATGAGGAATAAAAGGGGGGGATTTGAAAAGGCAATATTTAAGAAAACATTCATTAAAAATTTCCATTAGTTGACAAGAGACGTTTGTGTTCAAACCAAAATATACTTTAAGATTGAGCAGGGTAATAAAATTATGCCTCTTTTTAGACCTATTGCAACAGAAATGAAGAAAAACAAAGAGAAATATCTGAAAAGCTTACAGTCAGAAAACAGATTTTTCATTAGCAACAATAGAGGAACATGTAAGCAGGAAATTTATGTGCATATAAATTATTATTTAAGAGTAGAGGAAATTAAAATATTTTCAGATTTACAAAGACCAAATTCATGGACTCACAGACTCTTGTTGAAAGAAATATTAAATCAGGCACTCAATCCGAAAGATAAGTGAACACAGAGGGAATACTTAAGGTATGTGAAATAACACCAAACAAATAAATTGGTAAATTATGCCAATCAGTTTAATTAGTGACTGAAAATAATAAGCACTTTGTATAAGCAAGAATGAAACTAAATCTCAAAGCAACAGAAAAATGATAGTGGCTATTCAATGCCAAGTTTAATGTGCTGAAGTATTTGCCATTGGAAGGAAGATGAGTGTAACTGAGTAACTTTGAATGGCTTAGAAACTTTTATATTCAGCTTCCTCTCTGTCTCTCCTCTGTGTATATCTGAGTTTCCAATAAAATAATTAATCTTTAATAAATAAAGATAAAAAGAAACTTTTATATTTAAATATGGTTTTAAAAGGTGGTGGACAACCTTAAAAAGAAAAATGTAACTCCAAATATAAAATAATAAAAATAAGCATAATTATTTAAGTTCACACAGAAGATAGACCACCAAATTAATCAAAACAAATAAGCTACCCTAATTTATAAGAGGCACTCATAAAACAAAACCACACGTGAAAGATTAAAATTAAGGTTTGGCAGAAAATACATCAGGTTAACATTAATCAAATTAAAATCTGGGGGCCTGGCATAGTGGCTAAATCCTCACCTTGCAAATCATGGGTGTCGGTTCCTGTCCCAGCTGCTCCACTTCCCATCCAGCTCCCTGCTTGTGGCCTGGGAAAGCACTTGAGGGAGGCCCAAGGCCTTGGGACCCTGTACCCGCGTGGGAGACCCAGAAGATGCTCCTGGCTTCTAGCTTCGGAGCAGCTCAGCTCCAGCTGTTGCAGCCATTTGGGGAGTGAACCAACGGATGGATGATGTTTCTGTTTCTCTTCTTAAATCTGCGTCTCCAATAAAGATAAATTTAAAAAGGGGGGGTTAATAGATGGAGAATTGGCTGAGCTGTCTGCTTCCTGGAGGGGCATTGGGACAGCCCTAGGGCCACATTGGCCCGTGACCCCCTGGGCTGCATGACCCTGAATCCGCAGCTCCCACAACTGCCCTTGGCTCCCACCAGCATGCCCCCTACTCTAAATTGTGCGACTGGTCCCAATCCCCGTTAAAAAATTAAAATTTGGATGGAATTGTAATTTAAAATGGAATTTAATTAAAGTCATTACTAGAAATAAAGATAAACAGATTAATGAAAGTTAAAATCTGCCATAAATAATAGGAAAGAAAAGTCCTAAGTTGATTTAAAAAAAGTTGGATCAGAAAAAGAGGCCAGGAGGGGCACAGACCTCCGAATAGGGTTGACCAAAAGTGATCTTCACCATGACACATGATCATCAAGCTCTCTTCAATTGAACAAAGGAAAAGATCCTTAAGTGTGCACATGGAAAAAGTCAATTGATATATAAAGGAATGCCAATTAAACTCACAGGACATCTCTCACAGGAAACTCTACAGTCAAGAAAAGATTGGAGTGACTTATTCCAGATTCTAAAAGCAAAAAAATTGTCAGCCCAGGATAACATATCCAGCAAAGCTTTCTTTTGTCTTTGAAAATGAAATAAAATTCTTCCACAGTAAAGTTAAAGGAATATGCCTCAGCCTACAAATGATACTTCAAGATGTTCTCTTGACAGAGAAGAGGAATAGCACCTACCAAAACCAAAGGCAAACGGGAAGAACATCCCAGTAAAATGACAACAGAAGACTAAACCAATGAACAACCCATTCCTAAAATGACAGGACCAAAGTACCACCCATACATATTAACCCTGAATGTACATGGCTTAAGCTCAATCAAACGTCATAGATTGGATTAAAAACAAAACCTATCTATTTGTTGCCTACAGGAGATACATTTCACCAACAAAAATCAGTGGAAACTATCTCATGGATTTTGAATTTTTGTTAGTTTCATCTCTTCAAAGCAGTTTCTTCTGATTAACTTCTTCAATGACTCATAGATCATACAGTAGCATCATTTTGTTCAAGAAGGTTCTTGATTTTCATTTCTTCAGCTACACGTTAGTCATTTAGTAGCATGTTATTTAACTTCATGGTGGTGTTAATTTCTTTTTTCTCCCTGTTGTTGATTTTGTTTTGTGGCTTTTCATTTAAGGGGATGTATAGTAGCTGTGTAATGCAAACTGTCATATCTAGTAACATGTTATTTAACTTCATGGCATTGTAAATTTTATTTTTCTTTCTATTGTTGATTTTGTATTATGACTTTTCATTTGAGGGGATGTACAGTAACTGTGAAATGGGGACTAACATTCAGATGTGAGGATACAATGTAGTATGCATTTCTACTTCCAGACAAAGCTGGACTCCCAATGAAACTGTTTATTATGTCTTGACAATAGGATGCTGGACTCTCTGCCATTGTCCATGCCCACAATGATGGACATATGACTGTGTATGAAGAACTATACTTTAGTAATGATATAGAGGAACGAGGAACTAGGTGGGTGGGGAAATTGGGAGGGGATAAGGGTAATGCCAGGAGCCTGTGGAAGTGTGTCATAAAATGATAATAATAATAAATAAAAAAGATTTTAAAAAGAGGCTCCATTAAAACCAATAATAAACACCACATCTACTGATTTTATTATGTAACATGATACACAAAACTTATATAAAAATCATGTACAACCCACATTTCATACTGGAGTGCCTAGTTAATGTCTTGATGCCTTTGCTTTCTATACGCTGTTTTAAGCATTTGGAGAATGAACTTCTGGACAAAGCACTCCTAGTTTCTCTGCCTTTCCCTCCCCCTCGTTTCCTCCTTCCTGCTCTCTTTCTTCTTCCCCCTTTCTCCATCTTCCTCTTCTACTCTGTCTTTCAAAAATAATAAAACAATTTAAATATATACATATATATATATATATATATATATATATATATATATACACACACACACACATGCAGCATGGGCAAGCTAACGAATACATATATATTTTTTAATTGGAAAGACAGATATAACGAAAGGAGGAGAGAGAGAGAGAGAGAGAGAGAGAGAACGCCATCTGCTGGTTTACTCCTCAAGCGGCCCCAAGCAGCTACAGCTGAGCCAATCCAAAGCCAGAAACTTCTTCTGGGTTTGGGTCTCCCATGTGGGTGCAGGGCCCCAAGGCTTTGGGCCACCCTCTATTGCTTTCCCAGGACACAAGCAGGGAGCTGGATGGGAAGTGGAGCAGTTGGGACAAGAATCAACACCCATATGAGATCCCGGCGCCTGCAAGAGGAGGACTTTAGCCACAAGTCTACTGTGCTGGGCCCTAAAGAATAAGAATAAGAATATATATATATCAATATCTATCTATCTATATATATATTAAGAATTTAAATATATATTTTAAGGATATATATTTTAAGGATTTAGCATCGTTCTTTAGCATAGTCTTGCTGAAGTCATACAACCTGTGTATATGGTTACTTAATGCAATGTACTTCAGGGAAGTGTTTACTGATAAGGTATTTGATTTTCGTGAAACCCTAAGCACAGCTGACAATTTGTTGAAGGAGACCTGGGCTGAACTTTTTGACTTCATGAATTTCAGCACTGTATTCTTTCCTAATGATTTTGTATTAGTGAATGACTTCTCAGTTTTTAAATTACTTTTATTTTATAGGTTATTACTTATTTACAAAAACACTAGCGACTTTTTTGAGCTGAAAATACCACATCAAAAAAATAAGTGAGGGGCTGAATAGAAGAGTTTTATAACATCAAAAACTAGAGTCAAGGAATTAATACCTACAACATACAAGAAAATCCTGCCAATCTACAAAAATAGAGGGGGCCAAAGAACTGGAAAAATGAGTAATTTAATGAAAAGCAAGTAACAGAACAAGAACTCTAAATGGGCAAACAAGAACAAGAAAGACGAGGTGGACATTTGGCGTGGTGGCTAAATAGCTTGCATTCTACATCAGAGTACCTGGATTTAGTTCACAGCTCCAGCCCCTAAGTCCAGTCTCCTGCTAAGGCAGTAGTCAGGGTTCAAGTAGTTGAATTCCTGCCACCCAGGTGGTAGACAGGGCCCCGAAACCCCTTGCTTTTGGTGTTGGGCTGGCTTAGTTCTGGTTGTTTGGGGGCATTTGGGGAGTGAATCAACTCCCAGTGGATCGAAGTTCTTTCTGTCTGTTGGTGTCTCTCTCCGTGTCTCAATGCCTTTTAAGGCTTAGATAGTGAACGCAAAAAAGAGAGATTCACCCTCCCTTACTTCTTGTAAGCTTTCCTCTTCGTCCCACCTCTCCTACACAGATAGCCAGTATTATTATTTTTGTGCTTATTTTTCTTAGTGTTTTGTTTCAACACATACATGTTAGAGGCTTTAACATGAATATATATTTTTGCTCACACTGAACTTAATGAAATGCTATCTACTTTATTTGATCCATATCGAACAAATTAGACTGAGCTGTGACTCAGCCACCTTCACTGAAGTTGAATATTCCCTTGTGCGAATGTAGCATCAGTTTACCCATTGTGCAGAAAAATCGAGCATTTGTATTGTTTCAACTATATTTTTTTTTGCTATTTTGAACAATCCTACTACAAATATTTTATTTATGTTTTCATATGACTTGTTTTCACTGGGTGTATGTTTAGGAGTAGAATTGCTGGTCCTAGAGTTGGAAACCATTCAAGTAAATGATATTATTTTCCAAAGTACTTGAACCAATATATAATCTAGAAGAGATACATAACCTGAAAAATTTCTTGTTTTATCTCCTTTTCTACACTTGATATTTTCAGGCTTCCTGTTTTTTCTGATCATGTGGAAGTGAAATGTTTCTGTGCAGTCCAGCTTTTCATTGTAATTACTATGTGAGTCGTGCATCTCTTCATTGTTATTTATAATTACGACAGCTCTAAGTTAGGGATTATTATTATAATGCTACAGATATTGAACGAGTGACACTGAAATGTTAAACGTTGTGTTCAAGATCACTCAGCTGGTCATACAGACAAATATTTGCTTACGTGAAACAAGTTGCTGTATGTGTTCTTGTGGATTTGGAAAGTGGTTACATTATTCTACATGCCTGGTGATGAACTCTGGGACTAATCCTTGAACTAATCTGCGTGTAAACTGCAGTTGATGAAATAGAAGATTGAGAATTCAGAAAAGGTTTTAACTTCATGTTGTAAATTCTATTTTCTTCCTGTTATTAATTTTGTTTTATGGCTTTTCACTTACAGGGATGTATAATAGCTGTGTAACTGAGACTACAATATCCACATGGGAAGATACAATTCAGTAATCATTTCTACTACCAAATAAAAGATGGACTCCCAGTGAAACTTAAATATATTAAACAATAGGATGCTGGACTGTGCCATTGTCCATATGTACAATGTCAGGATACACTTAAATAGCAGAATGATGGGCTTTTGACTGTTTATGAAGGGCTATGCTATTGTAATAATATAGGGGGATTTAGAGAGAGGGAAAGGGAAATCCTAGAGTCTATGGAACTGTATATAGGATAATAAAATAAGAAAGAGAAAACTGAAAAAGCAATTTACAGTCATCCATAAGAGCCATTATCAAAATTTTCATAAGAAATACATACTACAAAATTCTAAACATATATTTATGAAGATTTTGCACCAAAAAATTAACTTCAAGTTAAAAAAAAATCATACTGGGAGTCATCACTCTGGTAGGAAATAGAAGAAGGCACCATATTTTATTACATAGTTCCCCAGCATATACAGCTAATCTAATCACTACAATCATCATTACAATGTTTTAAAGTCAGGGCCTCCTCTGTCCTGGGTTCAGGTGACTTTCCTCCAGCCCCAAGAATGGCTTATTGGTAGAGAGAGAGGTTGAGTCCACAGTGCTGTCTGCTTTTTCCTTGTGATTCTCTCCAGGAGCCCAAGCCCAGCCACTTGGTAATACCACTGGAAAGGGAACTGTTGTGGACTGGACAATTCATATCCATTTCTCTGTCACAGGTACAGAACAAACACCTGCCACAGATACCTGCCCTGGACATTGATTGTTGAAGAAGAAATGAAAACAACATCCATCAGGTAATGTTGAATGAAAAGCTGTCTTTGCTGGAAGGTTCCGGGGAGCTGATTTCATTAGCTAGCCAAGGGGGAAAGCAAGGACACCTTTATGGGAAGCTAGGAAATCAAGACAAACTGGCTCTGGGCACCTGAAGGACACAGAGGAAAGCCCACTTCATTATTTAAGTAACAGTTTTATAAAAGTATTGAATATATCTTGACAGCAAAATACAAAACTCTCTACCATTGCTTATACCTATAATCTTTTTTTTTAAAGATTTATTCATTTTATTACAGCCAGATATACACAGAGGAGGAGAGACAGAGAGGAAGATCTTCCGTCCGATGATTCACTCCCCAAGTGAGCCGCAACGGGCCGGTGCATGCCGATCTGATGCCGGGAACCTGGAACCTCTTCCGGGTCTCCCACGTGGGTGCAGGGTCCCAATGCATTGGGCCGTCCTCGACTGCCTTCCCAGGCCACAAGCAGGGAGCTGGATGGGAAGTGGAGCTGCCGGGATTAGAACCGGCACCCATATGGGATCCCGGGGCTTTCAAGGCGAGGACTTTTAGCTGCTAGGCCACACCACCGGGCCCAAGATATACCTATAATCTTATGACACACATAAAGAGCAGCAGAACACTGGCGTCAAGACTACAGCTGAAGGACGATACTGTAAAATACAGGGAAGAATGGGGAGGGGAGAAGATGGAGAAGGGAAAGGGGGAAAGCCCTATACCAACGAAACTGTAATGGAATACAAGAGTAAAACATAAAACTCATATGCTAGAACGTTCACCTCTTAAAAGTATACAAGTGCTTTTCACTATATCCACAGAGTTGTGTATCTTCATTGCCTAATTACAATTTGTATTTTTTTTAATTTGGAAGTTAGAACAATGGAAATAGATAGGCATACAGACACATTAGTTAGAGATCTTTCATCAGCTGGTTCACTTCCCCAACATCCATCCTGAAGCCAGCAGACCAGACCTCAAGCTGTCTCCCAAGTGTGGCAGGGGTTCAGCTACTTGAACCCATTACCTGATAATGCCTGGGGTAAGCTTTGACGAAAAAAGTGGATCAGAAGCAGGGCTCAGTGTCAGGCATTCTGATATAGACTGTAGGCATTGCAAGCAGCCTCTTAACTCTTGTGCCCAATAGCACACTATCATTTAAAAATTTCAAAAAGAGACCATATAAGCAACATGACACACTTACATTCATCAATGTATTATATATATAATATATTGATATATAATATTGATATATAATATATATTACATTCATCAATATATTGCATTCAACAATATATTCAACATATTGTATATTCTGGATGGAAGTCCCTTGTTAGATATATGATGTATCCATTTTTCCCCATCCTGTCAGTTGTCTTTTCACTATTTGGATGTTATATTTGAGGCACAAAAGTTTAGGATTTCAGTGAAGTCAGTTTTATATAGTTCTTTTGTTATTTAAGCATTTGGTATCATAAGTAAGAAACCATCGTCTAATTCAAAGTCATAAATGCTTACTTGTATTCTTTCTCTTGTAATAGTTTTATAATTTTATCATTTATATTTAGAGATACAATCTATTTGGATGAGCTTTTTATATTTGGTCTGAGATACAGTTACCTGTGGAGATTCAGTTGATCTAGTAGAAAACACTTTCCACCCCCCTCTAATTTTCTTAGCAACCTTTTTGCAAATGAATTGGTCACAAATGTATTTTTTTGGACAATTTTTGGACTAAATTCTGTTCCATTGATTTATATTTCTGTGCATGTGCTATTATCACACTGTCTTGATGGTATTCTTGCCAAACAATACCCCAAATTGGTTGGAGACCTTGCTGTACAACTCCCAAACTGGGTCGGCTAACCCTATACTCAGAAAACTATTTATTGAGGTAGGGGTGGTGGAAGAAAGTAGTTATTTGTTGCAAAGTGCAGAGTACCAGCTGGGCAGCTGTTGGTTAATTCCCAGACTGCCTGGAGAGTTAAGTGCAGTAGTTTTTACATACAGGTTAAAACTGAGGGTGAGAGAGATGTGATCAGCTCATGTCCAAGTTCTTGGTTAACCACTGGAGTGGGTGACTTTTCTCTTTTGATTAGTCGGTGATGTTGTGCTTTTAGGGAATTTCGGCAGGCAAGGACTCCTTAGGCTAAGGTAAACGGGAAGAGGCTGGGTTCTGCTTCCACATTATGGAGTTTCGTTTCAGTAAGGCTTTGTAGTAGGGTTTGAAATCAGGATGTGTGATTTCTTTAGCATTTTAAAAATACCTTTTCTTATTTATTATGCAGCTGGAGAGTCACCTTGCTGATTTCGATGGAGATTGCATGGAACCTTTAGATCACTTTGAGGAGTGTTGCATTCATAACCAAACGCTCTAAGTTCATAGGCAATACTGTCCATTTTAGTTAGAGCTTTAACTTCTTTCAATGATATTTTGTAGTTTTTGATTACAAGTCTTTCTTTTATTCAAGTAATTCTCAAGTATTTTATTCTTTGTGATGCTATTGCAAATGAAATTATCTTACTAATTTCATTTTTTGATCATTGCTAGAATGGAGACATGCACTCAGTATTTTTACATATTGGTTTTAGATCTTGCAAACTTACTGAATTCATTTCGTTATTTTAATAGTTTTGTTGCGTATTTATTAGGATGTTCTACAGGCAAGATTATATCTTCCAACAGAGACAGTTTAAAATCTTTTAAATTCTGATGTTTTGGGCCTGACATGACAGCCTAGTGGCTAAATCTTTGCCTTGCAACTGCTAGGATCCCAAATGGGTGCTGGTTCAGTCTTGGCTGCTGCAATTTCCGTCCAACTTGTGGCCTGGGAAAGCCACAAGTTGGGAAAGTGGAGGACGGCCCAAAGCCTTGGGACCCTGCACCCTCAACTTATAATGGTCGAATTTCTGATTTCTTGACTTTTTAATGGTAGGAGAGTGATGCTCACTCAGTGGAAACTGAAATTCAAGTTCAGAATGTTCAGAATGTTCTCCTGGCTAGCAATATGCTACGAGATACTGGGTGGTGTCAGTGTGCTGTACTCAGTGGCAGCTGATCACAAGGACTAAACTGACATTCTACACTGTGTCTTGTTGCTAAGCTAAGACTTCACTAGGTTCAGTGGATTTGATGTACTTTAGGCTTACAGTATTGTCAACTTTGGATAGGTTATAGCGGCATAAGCCCTTTGTAATTTTGGAAGCTTTTATACTTTTTATTTCTGTGAAATTGGTGATTATGTTCCTTTGTCCATTACTGATTTTATTTGATTGCTCTCTTTTTCCCTCTGGTCAGCATAGCCAAAGATTGATCAGATTTAATTTTATTTTAGAATTTTAGAAAAAAATGTAATTAATGTTATTATTTTCCATGATACACTTTTGAAAGTATGAACATTCCCCCCGCCACATCCCCTTCCTCCGTCCCCATTCACTGCCTCCACCAAGCCCCCATATTATTACAGTAGTATAGTGCTTCAGCTACAGTCACAATTGCAATGTTCTGCTATTTATAAGTGTATCATGACATTGTAAATATAGACAATGAAAGAAAATCTAGTACCCTATTGTCAAAGTATATTTAACAGCTTCATTGGGAATCTTCCTTATAGTCAGGAGTAGAGGTGCATACTGCTATACATCTTCATTTCATTTCTTGGTATGCTAATCTCCATTAGACAATTCATTTAGGAGAACACATGTATATACATATTTACCTATATATTTGTCTTTTGCATGAAGTTTGCCTTACATCAGAGAGAACATATGAGGTTTGTCTTTTTGAGACTGGCTTATTTCACTGAGTGTAATGTTCTCCGGTTGCAAATAACAGAATTTCATTCTGCAAAAGAAGAATTTTCATGCGGACAATTTAAGTAAGCAAAGTAAGAATTATTAAAGATAGAAACCTGTGGCAGCATGAGGAGGTGAGCTCCGAGAGGAAAACCCAAAGATCTGGTTAGCACATTAGTTTTATTTGGAAGAGGAGGAATCCTACTTGAAAAACTTTTATGTGAATTACCAGCTTGTTTAGAACTTGTAAACAGTGACTTACATGAATGGAGAAGATGACACAATGACTCAGAATTATACTTTGGGAGGCCGGTAGCAACGGAAAAGTAGAACATGGAGCCTTTAATTCTAACACCCTAGTATGAGTACACTCTGAGCCTTGAGTCTCGTCCTGAGGATTTTAAAACAAGATTTATTTTTGTTGGAGAGGCAGATTTTACAGAAAAAGAGATACAGAGAGGAAGATTTTCCATCCACTAGTTCACTTCCCAAGTGGCTGCAACATCTGAAGCTGAACTGATCCAAAACCATGAGTCAGGAGTTTCTTCTGGGTCTCCCATGAGAGTCCAGTGGCCCAAGGCTTTGGGCCTCCTCGACTCCTTTCCCAGGCCACAGGCAGGGAGCTGGATGGGAAGCATGGCTGGCGGGACACGAACTGGTGCCCATATGGGATCCTGGCTTGTGCAATTCAAGGACTTTAGCCATTAGGCTACCATGCTGGGCCCAGTCCCTAGCATTTTTTAAACAATGTTTTTAACCTAGTATTTGTATCATCACCTTTAAACTGTTCCTTTTGTCGTTTTAATTCATTGATTTTCCTGAGTTTGACACATGGAAGGACATGAGGTGACATAGCTACTTTTGAAAACTGATCTCCATTATATCTGTCCTATTTAGTAATGTACCTGGCACAAAATGCACCAAAACTTACAGCAGTGATGTTATGAAAATGCCAATAAGTTTCTACTGTTAATTGTTGATCCACTTATAATTTATGCAATAATATATGCATATAGAGGTTCAAACACTGAAAATGTGGCCTTATTGTGATCTTACAAAGGATTTACTATACATTTTTAATTACCTGAATTTTCTTCTATTATTAATTTCTATCTTTTTCAATTCTGTAAGAGAATATACTTTGTATGATTTGTATTCTTTTCAATCTATTTAGATTTGTTTTTGTGACCTAACATATGGTCTGTGTTAGAGCGTGTCTCATGCACACTGGATGGGACTTTGTGTTCTGCTCTTTGTTGGTGTGATGTTTTGTAGATGTATATGAGATCTAGTTGGCTTCTAGTGTTGTTCACGTCTTTTATGTAAGAGTGAATTTTCAAAGGTCCTTATGCCACAATTTGGGAAATGGTTTTTCCACTACAGCTAGCAGAAAATAGTTTTCGTATGAGGTCCTTAGAGAAAGAGCAGGGCTTTCTCTTAGGTTGAAAACGTATATAATACTAAAATAACAGAGATATTACACTTGTCAGTTTGAAAATATACTTTCTGGTTATTTCCGTGAAATGGTGTGATTTTAAACTACTAGTGAAAAGGTTTTTCTTGGACAATCATTCAAACTGTACTTATTGGCTGAAGAAGGGCAAATCACTTTCCTGGTAATGCTTGACGTCAAAGGCTGTGATTGGGCTGTAGGAACATCACGGCAATTTCTTTAAAAGGCAAGAGATGACCTAAGAGGCTGAATTCTCGATTTTTGTCACCCAGAAATTTGAGAATATCTAGAGACAGATTTGGCTGTCATAACTCGAGAACACTACTGGCCTCTGGTCACGAGCTGCCAGGTATGCTGCCCCAAATTCTGCAGTGTGCGAGAGAGCTTCATCTTTACAACTAATAATTTCTTTCAAAATCTCAATGTGCTAAGATCTAGAAACGTTTTTTTTCATGGATTAAATCTTATCTGTGAGAAGAAAATGAGGAAAATATTTAAATTTTGTTGCCACAACCATCATGTATACATATGTGTCTTGAATTTGCTTCATTGAGAAAACAAACTCAAAGGCAAATGAGAGAAGTACATTTTTTAAGTTAATAGGTGACAGACTTGAAATGTGGGATATATTACTGCAATCAACAAAAGAGATTAGCATAAAGCGAATAGTAGTAATGGCAAGAGGTCTCTAATAGGAAGTAATTAATTATTTCACTCAGTACTCACTCATGAAAAGATGGTGCTTCCTTAAGGGCTTGCAGGAATTAGAAAATTGATCAGATATATTTCTCTGCAAATTAATGAATGCTCAGAAGGCTTTTATTACACAAATTTTGCTTTGTATTACACAGACTTTGTAAGAGTAGTTAGATTTTTTATTTAGTGCCCCCCACCCCATGATCTAATAGGTAGCTCCCATCCTATAGGATCCATTAGTATATATGTTCCATGCAGGCAAGGATTTTTTATTTTGTTTTTGCTGCATTTGAGCACTTTTCCCTTAATATTGTATCTTCCAGCATTTATCAGCCTTTAAAAATTTTGTTTTGGTTATTTTTTCATATTTTATTTTTAATTGAAAAACAACACTGTATAGTTATGGGGTTAAGAGTAGTATTTCAATACATTTAATAATCAGATCAGGGTAACTGGTCGCAACCATTTATTATCTCTTTGGCTGGGAACATTTGAAATCCTCTCTGCTTTTTAAAGAAAGCTCAGAAACTTCATGGAGAGTACTTATATATGAGAAAACTACCTACACTTACAATTTTTTGCCTCAAAATAAACTTTTCATTCCATTTCCACACAAACTTTTTGATGTACCATTATACAAGTCATTGTTTTCAACCCAAGTTATCCTACTGTGCTACAAAATACTCAGTTTTACCTTGTATCCACGTGTATTCCTTATTCACAAATCATTTTCTCTCCATACTTTATCACCACACCCTTCCCAGTTCTGCTAACTAATGTTTTGTTTGAGTGGTATTGCTTTATGCATGGTAATATTTTTGGAAAGCTTCTATGTTTTTCTGGCACTAGCATCATAACAAGATTTGCATTTTAAAATTTAGTGTATATTATATTTGTTTATATTTGCATGTTGCATGCTGTATATATTTGTGTTTCATGTTATACTTGAATATATGCATTCCTGTGTATTTATACTGATGAGCATGAGATAAACAGCAAAAATATATTTTTAAAGGTATTACCCACCTGTTCCAGTATCTTTCATTGATTGACCCATGAGGTCCACACAAATTTGAGATGCTATCTTGAACAAATACTAAATCTGTTATTGTGCGTGTAGTTACTTCTGGGCTTCCTCATGCGTTTGACTGATCTCTGCATTCATGTGCTACTTTTAATGACTATACTTCTTTAGTATTTTAATTTTAATAAGTCTGGTTCACTTTCTTGTAAAGACTTATTTATTTTTTTATTGCAAAGTCAGATATACAGAGAGGAGGAGAGACAGAGAGAAAGATCTTGTGTCCGATGGTTCGCTCCCCAAGTGACTGCAACGGCCTGAACTGAGCCGATCTGAAACCAGGAGGCAGGAACTTCCTCCAGGTCTCCCACACGGGTACAGGGTCCCAAAGCATTGGGCCGTCCTCGACTGCTTTCCCAGGCCACAAGCAGGGAGCTGGATGGGAAGTGGAGCTGCCGGGATTAGAACCTTGCCCATATGGGATCCCAGTGTGTTCAAGGTGAGGACTTTGGCCGCTAGGCCACGCTGGTAGGCCACAGTATAAAAGTCCTTGTAAGAACTTTTATAGTTCTTACAAGTGGGTAATACCTTTAAAAATATATTTTTGCTGTGTATCTCATGCTCATCAGTATAAATACACAGGGATGCATATATTCAAATATAACATTGAACACAAATATATACAGCATGCAACATGCAAATATAAACAAATACAATATACACTAAAATTTAAAATGCAAATCTTGTTATGATGCTAGTGCTAGAAAAACATAGAAGCTTTCCAAAAATATTACCATGCATAAAGTTCTCGCTTTACTAGATTTTCTGGCTTGTTAATTTTTCCTATAAGAACTTTATATTCAGCCTATATATTTCTCTCAAAAGCACATGGAATTTTTATTTGGGATTTTATTAAATTTGTAGATCAATTTAAGGAGAGCTAGCATTTTATATATTGGTATGTGTTCCTTTAGTCCCTCAGTATGCTCTAAAATTTTTCTTTAAAATTTGCACATTTTTAAAATTAAGTTTCTTTTTAAGGCATTTCATGCTGAAGAGGGTGAGGGGTCATTATGGCTTTTATAAGCAAGTCTTCTCTAGTATATCTTAAAAAAAAACAAAGAAAGAAATGATTTATATATTTGAAAGTCAGAATTACGGAAAGAGAGATGTGATCTTCCACCTGCCAAGTCACTCTCTAGATGGTTGCAACAGCTAGGCCAAGCCGGTGCCAGGAGTGAGGAGCTTCATCGAGGTCTCCCTTGTGGATAGCAAGAGCCCAAACACTTGGCTCATCTCCACTGCTTTTCACAGTCAGGAGTGGGGAACAGTCATACAGGAACCAATGGCACCCATAGGGATTCCTGTATCACAGATGATGAACTTTACCCACCATGCTACAACACACCAGCCCCCTCAGGCATATGTTGTAGTTGACTATTTTTTGTTTTGGGAAAGCTGTTATTTATGTTCATTTTATATCCAGAAATGGGGCCTGGTGCAGTGGCCTAGCAGCCAAAGTCCTTGCCTTGCATGCGCCGGGATCCCATATAGGCACTCGTTCTAGTCCCGGCAGCTCCACTTCCCATCCAGCTCCCTGCTTGTGGCCTGGGAAAGCAGTCGAGGACGGCCCAATGCATTGGGACCCTGTACCCGCGTGAGAGACCTGGAGGAAATTCCTGCCTCCTGGCTTCAGATCGGCTCAGCTCAGGCAGGCCATTGCGGCCACTTGGGGAGGGAATCAATGGATGGAAGATCTTCCTCTCTGTCTCTCCTCTCTGTATATCTGACTTTGCAATAAAAAATAATCTTATGTCCAGAAATGCACTAAAATTCCCTATCATTTGTAATAGAATTTTAACTTATGCTGATGGTTTTTCTAACCAAACAAAAAAAAATCAGCCATGAATAATGATAAGTTAACCCCCTTTCCAATTTTTATGCCTTTTAATTTATGTTAAATAAGCTAAATACTAAACAAACAAGCGAACAAACAAAAAGCTATCATTGTCTTGTCCTAGTTTTAATGAGGATGCTTCTAGAGCTTTCCTATAAATAATAATGCTTTTTGTTTACATCTTCTCATGACAAGGTAAATTAATCAGTGTTTTAATTAGCAATAATTCACTTACAGTAATGAATGGGGGCTAGTATTGTGTGCAGCAAATTGGACTGCCACCTGAGTTACCAACACCCCATATGAGTGTTCGTTTAAGTCCCAAATGCTCATGTTCTGAATGTGCCTGGGAAAATGGCACAGCAGAAGATGCCCCCGGTACTTGGGCTCTGCCATCCTTGTGGGAAAGCTCAGTGGAGCTCCAGGTTCTTGGCTCTGGCTTTGCTTAGAGCTGGTTGTTGAGGCCACTGATCAGTAAATCAGCAAGTGGAAAATGTGTCTCTCCACTGCTGTCTTTAACTCTGCCTTTCAAATAAATCAATCTTTTTAAAAAATTAAAATCATCAATTAATGTACACTTTAATTCAAGGACTTATCAGGTATTCTAGAATGTTTTACATGTCTTTTCCTTTTGTTATTCTTTCAAATTCCTGCTTAGTCTTTCAAACAAGGCTTTAGTCTCACAATTATAAGGAAAAATCAAATGAGTCCCCTGAAGAAGATTCTGTGCGTTTTAGCTTCTGGAATCATCTTCTGGGATTCTGTTCTTCGACACAATCTCCAGCTTACTGCAAGTTGGAGAAAATCTTGTCCATAAATGTTTATTTGTCCTTCCTTTGGAAAACAGGGTGGTTGTGTTGGCTTTCCACTTTGCTTCCCATAATTCCCTTCCCTTTGTGGCTCCAGGTTAGGATAGGCTGCAAGAGAAAGTTATGTGAGATTTGGACATCAAAAGTGAAGCATCAGCCATATTTACACTCTACTGTGGAGTGCCAGGCAGGCTGTCCGTGAGCTGCTTCCCCTTGTCAACACGGGGCAATACCTGGACACACAACTCATCTCGCTCTGGACAAATTTCTTGTTTCAGAGTTTCCTGGGGCATGTGTATGTGCAGTGCATGGCAAAGCCAGCTTCTCCTGAAGGCAAACCTTGCAATTGAGACTTGAGACGGAGACAGGTAGCAGTTAGTATGTGCTTATACCCCTCCCTGACTCACCTTGAACTGGGTTGGGTGGTCTGTAGTTACTTCTGGCTCAGTTCTGGACACATGCACACAACAGCCTGGCACGGCCTGCTACTCTAGCCTCTACCTCCATCCCCACTCCACTCCCGCCAACTACAGAAGGTCCAATCCCTGTAGGAAACCCCCCACTTAACCTTATACATTGTGTTTTGGCCTCTCCAATTGCATCCTGACTCATTCAGATTTTCTCCCCATGCCAATTTCACTTTTCCTCTTCAGGAACACCAGGAATAATGCTGGCATGATATTACCTGGTTCAGAATCACTGGAACCTTACATAGCTTAAATATCACCATTAGCCTAGCTGAATTATCTTGAGGAATATCTCTTTGTTTCCCAAGTGCCAGTGAATTATTTTTCCCAAGGAAAAGTGGTCTCCTGAATGAAAACCCCTGCAATTGTTGGTGATGTACATTGATTCAGGAGCCCAAATAATCAGATTTCTGGTAAATTACTGCATGGCTGTCCAGGGAGACCTTGGGTGAAACTCCCTCTTGTGGGAACTTAAATTGTACTGAATTACCTTGACTTGTCTTAACACTCCATATACAATTGGTGATTTTCCCACTTCTGTGGGAAACAAATGAGGCTGGAGTGTGAGATGCTTTTCTCTTGTTCTTAACGAAGTATCTCAGTGTATATGTCCCCAAAGACAGTTTAGAGGGATTGCAATAAAAGAAATGTGCTGTGCTTAAATATTCCTGTAAAAGGTTTCTCTCAGCTCAGAGAGGGTGCCAGCTGGACATCATGATGTTGTTTGCATATTAGAGAAAGGCCTAATAATTAGATTTGCCTCCCAAGATGCAGCAGTATTCCATGTGGCTGGTGACATAGCCCACTACACTATTTGAGAATGTTATTCTCTTTTGGCTTAAACCTCTGAGTTCATCACTTCACAGCATAGCTTCATCCTAGCCATAGGCATGTTTAAGGTGAGCTATTTCTTTGTTATGGGACATAGTTTACAGCATCGGAGGCTTTTACCCTCTGGGTATCAGTAGCACCTCTCCTGCTGGTGTGACAATCCAAAATGTCTCCTAACTTGGCCACATGTGCTGAGTTAGTGTGGTGAGGGTTGGGGGAATTTTGCCCAGTTGATAACCACTGAGAATTTTCTTTCTGATAGTTAGAAAATAAAAATTCAGCTACACTTGGATTGAGACAGAAGAAATGTCACAATAAGAAGGCCCCTGGCATGGTGAGCACAAGCTGAACACTGCTTACAATGGCTTGGGGAGGAGCCGGAGGCAGTGGGGTTTCTTCCGGGACCAAGCCTGTCTTGAGGGCTGTGTGACTGCCAGGCGTGGTGGACCAGGAGGGAGCAGGAAGCCACCTTCCCAATCACGCCCCATCCTTGTCTTATAGTGCAAATGATTCTGCTTCCTTCTTAGTTTTTCCAGGGAAATAAATAAGCTTGAGCCCAAAGTGTTGCTACTTATATTCATTGAATACATGATCAGTATTAGAAAAATAATCAGTTAAACAAAAAGGATGCAAAAAAAAAGCCTGAAAAACTTAATTTGTAGTAACAAAGTATGGAAAGTTTCCACACTGATCCTCTTACTAAAAATAATTTAAAATATGGGATACAAAAATTTAAAAGAACTGATTTTTGGTAACCAAAAATAGAGAAATATATTGTTAAGAAACTAAGATGGTAACTCAGACAAGTGTGAAGAACAAAGCAGATTTTGGCATTTAAAAATCTGGCCTAACTTGATATGCAATTGAACTTCAGAATAAGTCATGACAGTGTGACCTAGATTCTGGAGAATCAATCAAGCGTCCAAGAGACCGTTTCACTCATACGTTAGGATCCCACAGGGTTATCATCTCAGGAGACTGCAATTGCTCGATGAGCCTCTGCCCTGAGAGGGAAGAAGTGCCCCCAGGAAGTGAAGAGCACGCCGCGCTTCAGTGTGCCACAAGACCCAGGGCCAATCATCTCGTGCTTTCACACAGGTTGGGCAAGCGGCCAATCCTCTCTACACTTGGAACTGTACCCACAGTCTTCAAAGAGTCCAGCAAATAAGAAATTCAAGGAACATAAGCAGTTGGCAAAAGAGATAGTGTAAATTGCAAGAAAACATGGTACCATGAGTGAGAACTGGCAGAAAAAAGCACAAGCTAGGAAAAATAGAGCTACAAAGACTTCATTTTAATCACAGAATCTAACATAGCTAATGATTACTCCATTTAAAGAGACAATGGATAATTTAAAAGTATATATATGGGACAAAAATATGAAAACATGATCAAACACATCTCAGATAGAACTTCTAAAATTTCAATCACAAGCAGAGTTATGCAGACATTAGGTTCAGGTGAAGGAAAACAACTACTAAACAAGATTTATCTCAGGAAATTAGCCAGAATGCATCAAAGAAAGACAAATACTGCAGCATGCAGAATAGCATGCGATGGTTGATACACACTAATTCAAGCTATAGCGGCCAAGGAGACAGCAAGATGGGCACAGGTAATATTTGAGCACACAGTGTCAGAAGGCTAAAAATCAAAATTACTTCATCCCAGAACATAGATACAAAAAAAGTTGAGTCTGAACTTGATCCTGAAGCGCAAGATTGTCTTAATATTTAGAAATCAATTATTATATTCTATTAGCAAGTAAATATCAAGATATTCTTTGTTGGGACACATCTTTGATGCAGTGTTTAAGACATAGCTTGAGGCACCTGCATCAATGTGCCGGGCACCTTGCTTGGCTCCAGCTTCCTGCTCATGAATACCTGGGAGACAGTAGTGTTAGCTCAAGCACCCATTGGCCTCAGTTCTAGGCTTCTGGCTTCAGCCTGGCCTAGCCCTGGCTATTATAGACATTGGGCGAGTGATGGAGCACATAGAATATTTTCCTCTTCCTCTCTCAAATAAAATGAAAATAATTGAATGAAAATTTAAAACATTAACTAAGGAAAGAATTCCACATAGTTCACAATTTTTTAAATTATTCCCAAACCTTACAAAAAATCAAAATGGGAGAGAACTATTTAAACCTTATAAAATAGCTGCTAGGTTAAAACATCTTTAATAAATCTTAATTTGCTGCCTTTCCAAGTGAAAAATGGCCAGATGTCACCGGTTTCTACTTTGCCATTCTTACTTATGTACACATTGATCAAGTTCACTTATCTTTGCCCTTTTTTCTTCCTATGGGGTAGATTTAAAGTGATGTGATGAGTTCTGACTCACTAGAAAAGAAGACATTTCATTGTGCCCTTCTTCCCCTGGCTCCTTGGAGTTGCCCCGAAGGGATGTCCCCCTCGCGCATGAGGATGTCAGCGGGTCATCCTGGCCAGGCAGGAACTTGTCCTGTTTTCATCTTGGCTCTTGACACCTTCATAACATGCTCTGTGTGAAACATCCTGAAAGCAGTGGTGATGAGTGGAGCCCCCCAGGACTCATAGTGAGTGCTCTGAGAACTGGCACTGCATTGGGAAAGCACCCCTAAAACTAGAACAGAAGGAGTACAGGGATTCTTCTGCTGCTGCTGCAGTGGTGGCCTGAGAACCCTCTAGAATCTGGGACTCATCTTAGACCTGGCAGCATTTCTCATAGGCATGGAGCTTACTGTTGACTGCTGACTGCTGACTGGGGAGAGCAGGGAGGACCCTGGCTGGAAGGCACTTGGGAGAGGAGCCTGGGACAGTGTGAACCCCTGTGGCACAGAGATCAACTTGACTTGCAGAAGGCCTCCTGCACATGGCCTTGGGCACTGCCTTAGGACCCTGCAGGCTCCAGAGCTCCTGTCCACTCCAGTCTGTGCCTTGTGGAAAATGTTACAATGTGTCACCCCCAGGGTTGACAAAAGGAGCTGGTAGTGGGGGCTCTCCCTGCTGGCCTGGGTAGGGGGCTCAGTGCACACTCAGCATGTCGGGCCTGGGCCCCTGGCCTCTGCTGATGCCTCATCTGAGCCTCACTGCCTTCGAATCCCCTGAAAGGAAAGGAACACCACAGCTCACAGCTCTGGCCAAGGTAGGGGCACACATAATGCCAACAGCTTGGAACTGACCTGAGTCCAAAAGTAGTCAAATAAGGCTCTCTCACCCCCTGCCACCTCAGAGGGGAAATGTGGGGCATTATCACATCTGGCTACCGAGCCTGGAGCTCCCAGTACTAACAGCAGCACAGTTCTCCTTTTGAAGAGATACTCTGGTCAACACTTGGGCTCATTTTTTTGAAAAAAAGATTTATTTTATTTTCATTGGAAAGTCAGATATAGAGAGAGGAGGAGAGACGGAGAAGATGATCTTGTGTCTGATAATTCACTCCCCAAGCAGCAGCAATGGCTGGAGCTGAGCCGATCCAAAGCCAGGAGCCAGGAGCCTCTTCCAGGTCTCCCATGTGGGTGCAGGGTCCCAAGGCTTTGGACCATCCTCTACTGCTTTCGCAGGCCACAGCAGGGAGCTGGATAGGAAGTGGGGCTGTCCGTAAGGGATCCCAGCGAGTGCAAGGCGAGGAGTTTAACCGCCACTAGGCTACCATGCCAGGCCATTTTTAAGCAAATTATTTTCATTGATTTGAAATGAAGACTGACTCTCTCTCTCTCTCTCTCCTATCTATTGGTTTATGCCCCAAATACTGCCATACCTTGGGCTGGGTTCAGGTCAAAGCCCAATCCAGGCCCCTGATGTGGGTGACAGGAACCCAAGTACTTGGAAGTGACTCAATGACAGCCTAGCCTTGCCTTGCAAGGTGCACCTTAGCAGGAAGCTGGAGTGGAAGTTGAGTGAATTAGGACTTAACCAGGCACTCTGATACACGATGCTGGCATCCCAAGCAACACAACTGTCGTGCTAAATGCTAATTCCTCTTTTCCAACCCATTTGGCATTCATATTGCTCTCGCTCCCTATCCCAAACCAGTAGTCTACGCAGTTGTTGCTGTTGTTGTTGTTTTCATTGCACGAGCTACCTCTCAGCATAGTGAACAGAAAGGTTAATTGCTACACATGTGTTGTGTCTCTGGCTAAGAGGAATTGGCTGATGTGAGTTCTTGATGGATTCAGGGTTGAGTAGCAGTTGCATCGTTTACCAACAGTGTGGACTCAGACACATGAGCCAACGGTGAGCTTCGGGTTTGTCATGTGATAAACAGGCGAGGCATGCTAAGCCCCATCTACATGGCCTGGTGACCTGGTGGCCTAGTGGCTGAGCAGAACAGATACCATGGGTGTAACACAGTGCCTGGCAAGTCTGGGATTTGTAAAATGGCTCTTGTGGTTATGGCTATTTAAATTCCAGTCATGTACCACTAAGGCTTTTTTTTAAAAAGCCAGATGTCAGAGAATATGAAACATTGTAAAGCAAAACAAAACAATTTGGCCAAAATCCTGCTTAGTAAATAAGACTAGGTAGTATTCTCCATTAGCTGCTCCTGTGACTCAGGTGTTATCTGGCCTGCCCTAGCTGCCAGCACCGTAAAGCTTCTGGGTGTGGTGTGATGATTGGAGAGTTGGTACCTCCTGGTTACCTTTGCATTTAACCTGTCTCTATTTTCATTCATTCACCATCATCAGAAGTCAAGTCCTCACTTACACTTTGCTGTGTTGTGCAGAATCCTGCTTAATTCAGCTCCCCAGGCCAGGACAAAGAGAGCGTATCTGGTGGCTCCCCAAGTCCCGTCACACAGCAGAGTTGTGCTTGTTCTTAGACACCTCCGTGTGTGCCTGCGCTGGCAGAGCCCAATAGCTCTTCCAATCCTGCCCCAGACGGGGCTTCTCTCCTCTGTCACATTCCTAAGGAACTGTTAGGAAGCAGCAAGTGTCCATTGCGGATGTAATCTCTTCTCTGAGACCACCCCCCGCCACCCAGGGTCTGGCCCCTGCTCACCCTTCTGACAGCCTCACCTAGGCTCCAAGGCAGGTGGTCTTGAAATCCTCTGCCACAAAGTGGCTGGTCACTTCCCAAAGTCCCAACCAGCTTGTCCTGGTCATCCCACTGAGTGTCCCCCATCTGGAATCCTCTCTGTCTTCAGCCCTTCCTTGCATTGCCCCCCAGGCTGCTGGGACTCTCCAGTGTTCCTGGCAGGGACTAGATCTTCTCTACTAAGCCCTAGAAGTAGCATGGAGCCCCTCAAAAAGCAGATACTCAATTCATGATTAGGGAACAAAAGAGCCAATGAGCACAAGTTCTCATTTATGTTGATTTAATTTCACCTACATCTTTGAACAAGCTAATAAGCAAACTGGGATATATTCTAAGAACATGACTTTTATTTTTACCAACTGACTAACAGTAATAGGAAAAACCAAAGACCAAAAACATTTTTTCTTTTTCTACTGTTTCTTCACCATCTTTTGACTCTATTTTACCACAAATTCTTATACATTTTCAAGTAAATTTCTTTTCCCAAAGCTATGTTTTCTTGCACTGCATCCCAGTAAAAGATGCAAGGTTTTGCAACTTGTTTTACAAAGCACTAAAGTTGACACACATCAACTGTGTGGACATAACAGCAAAAAATCAGATTAAATCTAAATAAACTTTTAAAAGAACATACTGGCAAAAACAAGAGAAAATGTAAAGCTATAAGTTACTTGTGAATAACAGAACACACCATGACACTTTCGGCTTCTTCTACCTCTACCTTAACCCTCACTGCTCAAAAGGTGGGCAACCCTTCTGTGTCCCCAAGATGAAGACTGCCTCTGCTCCTCCTAGGGCTGGGGTGCATGGCGGGCTGGGACACTAGCTGGGCTAGCAGCACCATGCTTGCCTGATTTTTTGGCTTGGGCTCGCGCTTCCTCCTCTTTCAAAGCCACCTCGTACTGGGACTGGAAGTTACTGGGAGCAGTACCTTTGACCTTGGCCAAAAACTCCATGATTTTGAACTTGTTGACCTCAAGATGGGCCTTTGGACCCCAAGAAAACTCATAACGTGGAGGATCACTGTTGGGCACCTGGACGTATTCCAGGTACTTCTCCTTAACCAGATCGTTGGTGATAAGCTTCCTGGGCTCCCCAAAGATGAAGTGCGGCTTACCATCATACACTCCCAACATATTCAGGAATGCCCAGGTGTCCTCTTCACTGACATGCTGGCCATTCACGAAGATCATGCCCAGAAGAGGCAGCAGGATCCCAGTCTTGGGAAAACCTCGGCCGTCGTCCAGACACTCTTTACTGGAAAGCTCCAGCTTGCAGACAAGATCGTAGGACTCGTCACCATGGCTGGATTCGTTGAGCTCGAGGCCAAAGACCAGCTCCATGCGCTCCCTGGTTCTCCGCAGAATGTCGGGGAAGTGCTTCCTGTACTTCTTGCCCACGATGCTCAGCACATCCGCCTTGAGGATGGACTCTTTCATCTTGTATTTGTGCAGCAGCAGCTGCATCAGCACATCCACCTTCTTGGTCTTGGGGTCTCTCTTCAGGCCCCGGGAGAGGGCCTGCACTTGCGTGCACCTGCCGTTTCCCTTCTCCCGATTCTTGCCACCTTTACCAGCACTGGAGCATGCAGCAGCAGGATTGGCCTCTCCGGCTCCCTGAGACCCCTGGGAGATGCCCGCAGTGCTGGGGGCCACCTGCCCAGCAACAGGGGAGGAACAGGATGGCGATTTGCCTTCCTCAGCTGCCAGGGCTTCAGCATCCTTGGGATCCTGACTGTGGTCCCGAGCCTGGCGGCGTTTCTCACGGTTGCGAAGTTTACTCTTCTGACCACGAGGCATGACTACTGGCTGGAGACAGGGCCCACAGACACCTGAAGGAGGATGACAGGGGAAGGTGAGCCCTCTCCACCCACCAGGTGACCCCCGTGCTCCTGAAGAGCCTGTAAAGGAGCTGAGTAGCCCTTGGCCTTGCAGTTGGCCGGCCCCGCCGGCTCTAGTGTCTGTGCTGTGGAGGAAATGAGTGAGGCCTCTCCCGCAACCTCAGCCTGTGCCCCCCAAGGAAGGCTGCTGAGACCAGAGGTGGCTCCCACCCTTCCTGTGTTCCCTGTGGCTCTTGAGCTGTCCACCAACACTGGAGCCCCCAGAGCTCATCTCAGGCCCTTCCGGCTGGGCTCGGCCCCCTCCTCCCTGAGAGCATGCCCGGAAGGGGACAGACTGTGACTGCCCTCTAGCCATCCCTGTAGGGCTAGGTCTCTGGTGCTCTGACGAACCAGGGATACCATCTTAGATGGCACTCTCCCCTTACCAGAACCCTCCAGGCTGAAGGCCACCACTGCTCCACAGGGACATGCAGCCAGGGTTGAAAGGGGCAGCCGAACGGGGTGGGGCCGCGCCATCCCTCCATCATATGCCGCTAATCAGGTCATTCAGTGTACATTCAGGGTCCTAACCAGTGTCGTACTGAAATTCCACTTTCTTCTGGTCTCTCTCTTCCGCTGTGCCATCCCCATCTTCCTGAAGCTTGCAAAGCCACTTCCGGTGGGGCTGAGAACAGACTCAGGCAGCCTACTAGCCCCTCCCTTGCCCCTGCCCCTTTAGTGAGAAAAACAGCATTTGGGGACACCTATTTGGCCAGCTGCCTACCTATCAGCCCCTACCCCAGGCCCCTCTGAGAAACTTCCAGGAAGAAGCCAGCGCCATGATTCTTCCAAGGTTGAAAGCTGGGCCGGAATGAAAACATTTGACGAGCGCCTTTTTTGTGGGGGTGGGGGGGGGGAGCAGGAAGCACTGGGGCTCTCTGAAGCTCAAATTCAGGTTGCTTACCCGACTCCTGACCAGTTGTGGAACTATATCCTCCACAGACTTCAGACGGCACCCCTCTACCCTCACCTTCCAGAAACTTCTGAGGCGGAAGTCAGGGGAAGCCACATCCGCCCAAGGGGGTGGGAGCAGAGCTGAGCGGAAGGGGCGGCATGCTGGTGAGCCACCTGCTTCAGGGATAAATCCGAGCACTTACATGCAGGGTCTCAGTTGTGATAGGGCTGCAGAGTCAGGGATGCCCTCACCCGAGGCCAAGCCTTGGCTTTGTAGAACCTCCCGTAACTCTGCTGGGGCCTCCAAGACTGGAAGATGGGCTGGGAGACAGGACATGGAGGTGAGGGAGATGGCCGCATGATCGCCTTTCAGTCCACATTCAGGGCTCTTACCTTGCTTCCTAACTAGTGTTGGGAGTCTACCCTCCACTGACAACACTGTGCCACCCTCATAATGTTACTGTCCCTTCTAGAAGCTTCTGAGATAGCAGTCAGAGGCAGCCATATCTGCCCAAGGGGGAGCAGAACCCTGGAGCACCTCCTCCTTTGGGGCAACGTCTGCCCACTTACATCCTGCAGCTCACTCCTGCTCGGACCCAGGTAGTGTCTACTTAGGAAAGCGTTCCCTTTGGAGCTATTTAGGCAGAAGTTTGCACCATGCCGGTGCCGAGGCCTTCCATGTTGGAAAGGGCAGAGGGCAGTGAGGGTGCGGAATATCAGGCAGTGGTAGTACTGTGTGGCTGCATTTGTTACGTGAGGCTGCTCGCCTTAACCAATGCTGGACTTGCACCCACCACTGAGAGGAGATGGCAGCTCTCCCACCTGTGTGTCTGGAAGCCCCTGATGCTTTCATGTGATCAGACACTGCATGTGCAGCTACTGATACACTGAATATTCAGTTTCTTTTCTTTATGTCTCGCCTGTTTTGATATTCTTATTACTCTGCTGTATATTCCAGACCAGTAATTTGTAAAGCCGTTTCTTTCTTCTTATCACCTAAAATACAATTTGGAATACGGAGAAGAAATGTGAAGTAGGAGACATCAGACCTGTCTTGGTTTGGGATGAATGGAGCAGCATGGGGATGATTTTATTTTAAATAAGCAAAGAAACTTTATTTTGTTTTTCCATGGTTTTCCTCAGGAAATTTGCTAATTGAAACAAACCTCTTCACCAAATGTGCCCACTTACAGTGATGTACAATAAGTTTTCAGAATTTGCTAGTCTTGTGATGGGCTTGAGAACTGTAGTTCCATTCCCTGTTGTCTGGAACAGGCCGCATTTGTCAGGAATGGTGAATTATGTTAGCACTGGTTGCTGCTACTAATCAGGGTGCTTTCCTATAGTTTGATCTGGCAGATTGGACTGCCGTGTCTTACAAATGCTGAACCCTGATCAGAAACTCAACCTCATTAAGCTTCCCAAAGTGCTCACCAGCCCACAGCACAGGAGAAGGGAATTCATGGAGAGCTAGCCATTTTGACCTGGAGTGGGAACAGGTTTTCACTGTTGGAAGTGACTCTGTGTACCAAAAATGACAGTTGTTTGGCAGTTCTACTGGGAATGACGTGTAGGATAAATAGGAATATTTTCCTAAGAGGCAGCATTGATAAACTTAGCCTCCTCTTGATTTACTTTGCCTATTAATGACCTGGGTTGTGGCTGTGAGAAACTGACCAGAAAGAGAGTTCCATGGGTTTCCTCAATAGGTTCAGTCATTGCAATAGATATAGGAATGACTAAAAAGTGAGGATGGTAGAAGGATATTTTTTTAAGTTTTTTTTTTTTTTAATTTGAAAGCAGAGAGAGGGAGGTAGCAAGAACGAGAGAGATCTGTTCCATTAACTGGTTCACTCCGAAAATGACCACATGGCTGGGCCAGTCCAAAGCCAGGAGGCAGGAGCTTCCTCTGGGTCTCCCACATGGGTGCAGGTACACAAGGGCTTGACCCATCCTCTGCTGCTTTCCCAGGCACATTAGTAGGAAGCTTGATCAGAAGTGGAGCAGTTAGAACACAAACTGGCATCCACATGGAATGCCAGGGCTGTAGCTAAACATTCCCAGAGTGCCAGCATTTTTTAAAAGGATTTGTTTATTTGCTTCAGATGCGAGAGTTAGAGTTATATTTTATTGTGTTCTTGATGGTTTCATTCATCAAAATTGAACATTTTCATTGTATAGTTTTTTCACTTCTTTGGATAAATTTGTTTTATATACTTTTTATGGCTATTGTAAATGGAATTTTTTTCTTGATTTCTCTTTGTGAGTTCATTATTGGCATACAAAAAAACCTTACTGTTTTATACTTATTTTGTAACCTGTAGCCTTACTGAAATGATAGAGCAAATTCTAATAGCTTTTTATTGGAGCCTTTACATTTTTCTGTGTGCAACATCGTTTCATCTGAAAACATAAACAGTTTGCTGCCTTTTTTTTTCCAATTTTGATGCCCCTTGTTTCTTTCTCCTCTCTAATTGCTCTCCCTGCAGCTTCCGGTGCTATGTTGGATAAGAGTGGCAGAAATGGACGGACACCTTGTCTTGTTTCTGAGATGAATTTTGGCTATTGGTTTGTGATACATAGCCTTATCTTTTTGAGGAATGTTGCTTCTATACATCCTTTGTGGAGGATTTTATCGTGAAGGGATGCTGAATCTTATCAAAGGCTTACTCTGTGTCTATTGAGATCTTTTCTTTGAAGAGGAAGGACATCTGCCTCGTGTGTTACCACCTCGTGTGGATTCATCTTATCTCCAGCAGAGAGACTGCTGCATCTCTGCCTACTTCATCCACACCGTCTCCAAGCTGATGAGCTTTCATCTTCCTACCTCAAGTACCTGAGTGGAGGCACAAATCATAACATTTGTGACATTTTTCTTTAACTTCCTCATTTGTGAAATGCAGCTGGTATGCAGCTGGGAATGGAGCATCTAATAACTCCAATAATTCATATTTCTAAGAGAATACTGAGTTCTCTATATTAGAATGTGTACCTCAATAATACTTTCTTTTCTGACATGTTATGCAGCATGCTTACAATGAGTGTAGATTTTCTAATAAGGAAAGTCACCTGGGTTTTTGGTGGCGCTCTGAGCAATTAACCATGGGCCAAATTTAAATGTCAAATAGGCCTTTTATGTCCTGGGTCTCTCAAAGGTTTTTCTCTGTCCACCTCCTCACCATTTTATATATATATATATATATATATATATAATGCACCATTAGGACTGATCAGCTTCGGTATTTTAAAGCACTGACATATTTAGATCTGGGGAAGGGAAGGACTTCTCTCCAGATGATGGCTGCATCAGGAGCCCCTTGACCATGGCTCTCAATGTGTCCTGCAAGGGATTTGCTGACTATATCTCATAGCACCTCTCTTGTGACCTGGCTTACAGGGAGGCTGAACAGCCCCAATTAGCATCTGCTGTAATTCTGTCATTTGCTGTCCATTTCCTTGATGTACAACTTAGTGATGTTTTTCGTGCTGCTTTAACATTTTAAATGGTCAAAAGGACTTGATCATTTGCCTAAATTATTGCACAAACTGCAGGAAAGTGGGATCGGCAAAAAAGAGAGAAAGAATTTGCTTCCAGATCATTGACACTACATGAATGGATAGAACAGCTCATGAGCTAAATGCCAACTGTCCTCTCTCTCTGAAAATTCTACCTTAGAATCAGTCACTCTTTCTTCAATGTGAGCAGCCTCCTAAATGAGAACAAAGTAGGCTTTCCACAGCCTACAGACTGTGCTTATAGTAGCTTAAGCTGGATTCCTCATTTGATTCATAATTTTCTAGCAGCTTTCCTCCTCTGTGTTACCTAAGATAATCCTAGAAAGTAAAGGCTCTCAAGCTTTAGCATGCAAGTCCTAAAGACTGCAACTTACAATGGTCATCACACTTATAATGGCAGAGCTTAGGGTAAGCCTCCTGTGTCCCATTCAGAGCAGGTGGATTGTGGATTCCACAGATTCTCAACTCTGGCTCCTACTTAGCTTCCTGTTAATGTGGACCATGGGAGGCAGCGACAGCTCATTCGCATAGTGCCATTTGCAGCACTCATGCGGAAGATGCACTGCCCTCACCCTACTGCTGTAGGCATTTGGAGAGTGAATTCCTAGGATGAGAGCTTTCTAGCCGCCCTTCTTTCTCTCAAAAATAAGTAATTTTTTAAAAATTATAAAGGCATATACTCTTTCTCTGTGTCTTTATTCCATGTTTAATAACTTTTCCCTTAGCACTACTTGCTCATGAGTGAAATTTATGTTGTTTAATATGACTTGGGTGACAATAGCAAATTGTTGGAAATAACATAAATGTTGTACCAAAGAGGCACTGGGTAAACAAATTACAGGCCAGTGTGGAAGTATAAGAAAGAATGAAGGAGTACTTTATATATTGAGATGGAAAGATCTCCAAATACAATATCTAGTGAAGGAAATGAGGGGGAAAATTGCATGTGTGATCATTCTGTAAAAGGGTGCTGAGCTACAACACACGTGTATGTGTGTGTGCGTGTGTGTATAAATGTTGAATGGCACAGTATACACACATAAGAAAGTCATAGCAGTATAACACTGGTCACTCACTGGAAACTGATGGTGGTTGGTTCTGACAGACATTTTTATGCTTTTGATTTTAACTGCAACATTGGCTTATTTGAAAGGTAAATACACGCATGCTTTTAAAGTTTCTAAGAGAGCAAAACTAATTCCGAAGCATCGCCTGGGGTACTTATTTTAAATTACAGATCTTTAGGCCACACACACCTGCAGATGTTCCAAGTCAGTGGAGAATCTGCCTTCTGCACCAAGCAGCCTGGCTGGTTTTGTTGTAGATGATTCAGAGCCAAGGATCTGAGGGCACACAGCAATGGACTGTGTTCATGCAACAGTTGTTTTTTATTGAACATTGGATACATACATCTGTCCATTTAATAAATTATGCTTTATTATATCAAGGAATGAAACATTTCTTCTATGACTTGAGCATTCATCTTATTACACTGGATTTGACCTAATGTCATACAGATCACATACAACATGATAAAAGCAGTGAAAACAGTTCTTGAAAAAATAAAAATTCAAAGAGCACACTTTGTACAGCTCCATAAAGTAACACAGTTAAGTTTGAACTTTTAAGAGGATCTAAATCATTCATATTAATATTGTGAATTTCTTCTAAATAATTCATTTGTCCAAGGAGTCTAGGCAAAGTCAAGGCGTGACATTATTTACTCTAAATTCCAAACCTGGAATTTGTTCTGAGTTATTTAACACAGAGTACATTTTTCTATACAATAAATATTTATAGTTAATAGTAACAAGTACAATTACAATTTACAAAATATGAGTCTGGAATTTAAAACAAAACAGAAAATGACATGAAAGAAGTTTGTACCATGTATTTTTTTTTTACAACTCATTGAATTGACTGTTTTGACAAATTTCATTTCTGCTGACCCCAATGCAAAAATATCATGTTTGAGTCAGTAAAGTCCATTAAGAAAAGAACTTTTTAAAAGAAAAGCAGTCTTCTTCTCTTAATGTTACACATGTATTATCATTGTCAGTAGCTAAAATCCAAGCAAAGTAATAAGAAATTTAAATTCACAACAGTTCCAAATTATATAACATGTCTTAAATTCTGAAGTCTCAAAATTCCAAGCTTGTCTGGGGGGTTAATGAGGTCTTGAACTGATGAGGTTTTGCTGTGTGTTAAAACGATTGTCTTAAAAGACCTTAGAATTATGGGAGTCCTTTCTTGGTATTCTAGGACTCAGAGTGAATTTTAACTTGGGGTGTGGGGTGGGAAGGGATTAAGTCCTATGTTCTGGAAACATGTGAGGAGGCGGAGAGATGGCAGCGTCTGTATTTACAGCAGAGCACTAGGACCACGTTCTCCAGTGACAGAGTCCACATGTGGCCGCCTCTTTCCCTGACCCCATAGTCCAGCAGGGCTTTTCCACTGCATCCCAGGACTCCAGAAGCTCATCAGCATCATATCATACCTTTGTTAAGAGAATTAGGAGGTGTGGGTGGCTCAGTCCCTTTCTGACACCTTTTCCCCTAATTCATCTTGATTGAAAGAAGGATGATTGTTCTCACATGGGCCATCTCCCTGACTAGGGCCTTTATCAAGTTTTGTGTCTTCACTGAGTTGCAGAACCAGATAGGAAATTCTTCCCAGGGATTCCAATGGCAGCTTAGTGTGTCTCTGGATGTGAGTTGGAACGAGGGACTTCAATGCCCATTCTGTGCTTTTCGTTAGCCCCTGTGCTACCCTGTTGGCAGGTCCTTGACTCAGATGCTTTGGTGCTCTTCTGGCAAATTACTGGACTCCATAACCAAGTTCAGGTTTTCAGACAAAATTTAGAAAAGAAATGGAGCTTTCTATTAGGTTCTTTGAACTTAGTTTGTCACAGAAGTTGGATTTAGGAAGTCATGCTACACCAAAAAATGCATGTGTACTTAAGAGAGCTCCAGGTTCCTATTTAATTCTGCTATTCAACTATCTTATGTGATCTTAGCATTATTAAATCATCTTGCCTAGGCAGCACTACTAGGGCTGCAAGACTACATTTGGCTTTTAGATAAACATGATGTACTTCACAGCAGATCATTTGCTCCCCAGGATCCTACTCGCTGCATTTTAGCCTTCCACTTCACTGTGACATAGAATATTGTTCTTGCTAATATGCCTTTCCTGGGACTCATCGATTCTGTTTACTTCCTTGTGCCAAGTTAAGCTCTCACTTTAAGGGGTGACAGGATATCCTGTAAACTGGGGAAGTGGAGATCAGCATTGTTCTTCAGTGTCACAGAGCAGGCCATGAGAATGAACCATGGTTCATTCCTATCAGAACAAAATGAAGTCAGATGAAGACACCAGATGAAAGTGCCTTTATGGTGGTCAAATATGAGCCAATGTTGACAGTTTCAGATTTCAGCCTCATCATACCATGGGCCTTTTAAGCTAATGGTAAGTGATCACTAGTTAAGCGAAGGCAATATTTTTAACTTTCCATACTAAAGGATATAAAGCAGCTCTTTGGCCAACAGGATAGGCTTGCATTAGATGAGGTAATGAGTATAAAAGTGCTTTATTGACCATGAACACTACTTTTAAAATTAATTGTGGCCATGCAATACTGTAACTCAAAGGCTCTTAAATTTAATGTATCTGCAACACTGAGGTGTTTTTTAATGTAGTTGAATCCCACTGAATGCCTTTCTACTGTGAGACTTCACAGAAGAAAAATCTTGTCAGCAGGTTATTTGTTGCCTGCTTATTCCCACCCCCAGCCCCACTCACTGAATAAAGGATGTCTTTGCAGGTCAAAATTATAGTAAGAGAATACTCAATCTTGAAGTCCTTGGGTTGTCTGTGTGGGAGGAGGGTCCCAGGTAGGGGCTGAGAGGAATTATCATCTGGGTGCAGAGGAGTTGAGCTTGGGAAGGCTTCACTTCTTTGATTAGTGCATCCAGAGCTTGATTCCACGTGAGTTAAGAATTCCTTTGTTTTCAGCTGTTAATCCACTTCATAAAAACACAACCCCAAATTAGATAAATTTGTAATATGAGCCGCATTCCTCCCAGAAGCCCAGAACTCATAATCTACTCTCTACAACATTTCCCTCCTGGTGTGTGATTGAAGGGTACAAATGGCAGGAAAGTTTACAGCCCTGCCATCTCCCCAGGCTGCAAATGGATCCAAGTCATTCAACTCTCCTATAGTCAGGTTCCCAGGGCAACTGTTTCCTTCTAGACTCTGGATGCTAGTGATTTTGTCAGCCTTTAGTCCACAGAGAAGGGTGTTCTTCACTGGAAGAGTCCCCAAACAAACCTAATCTCTATTGCCACAGGCCATTTGAGGTGTGAAGAGACTCTGAGACAATAACCAACTGCTGCTTTTGGCACAAAGGGGGACTTTACAAGCAAAGTATGTCCATGCTACTGTCAAGTTCATTTATTTCTGCTCAGTGTACATTTTCATAAGAGCTGGGTTCATGTGCAGTTGCCTTTGAACAGTTTATTTACCTAAGGGTTCTCCATCCCCTGAGATGAAACAAAATTGTTTGCAGGGTGAAGAGGGAACCCTAGGGCTTGTTAATGATGCAGAAGGCCAGGTCTGGTGGGAGAGAAAGAGCAGCCAGAGGAACAGGATTTGCCCTCCGCATTTATGGGGAATCGTAAAATCTACAAGAGGGAGGGAACTTGTGCTTCGCAGGGAGACTCATCTTGGAGTGAGAATTACGCCCAACAGCAGCTGCACCTTGCCTGCCAGCAGCAGCAGCCGCTGGTGGGAAGACCGCTCTGTTTATTGCTTAATATATCACTGTTGAGCTGCTTACCTCAGGGAGGCTCAATTTAAGATAGATTGAAAGGTAGTGTCTGTCAATTGAATAAACACAGATGGTTTTCCACTGCAAAAATGGATTTTTCCCCCTTGGCAATGACATAAGCACTAAATGTGATTATATTTAGAAGCCAGGCGTGAAATGTCTCGGCTCCAAGCCCTCTGTGCTCTGCCCTGGCAAAGAGGTGTCCCCAGGAGGGAGCTTATGTCTTTCTCAACATTTCATATCTAAAGAAAGGCTCCGCTAAGGCCTTCCTAGTAAGAAGGTCTGGGTTAGCCCATTAGTTGATCTGCAAAATAGGCTCACTCATGCTCGGTCGCTGGATGGCAAAGGCCTCCTCCAACTCTTTATATAGAATCTCAAAGGGTCAGAAAGACTCTGCCTAGACCTTGGTCTCACTCTGTGCAGAAGCTAGGAAGGCAACCATGCACCATCTATGCCATGATATTAACTGAAGCAGACATGAAAAGCCCCTATTTTCAGGCTGCCTAAGGAAATGGGTAAATCAGGAATGCTGGAGCAGGTACCCAGAATTCTATATACCAGAACTCTAAGTGCCCACACGTCTATACACACTTTAGCAACTAACTAGACGCATAGTAATTTACAATCAGTGGCTTTGAAGAAGGCCAAAGGGACATTTGTGGAACAGCAGCTCAAGATAATACGTGCCTGGAGGTTTCGGAAGGGTAAAAAGAAAGAGCACTGTTTATATAATAAGAAAAGTGAGCGATTATGTTTTTCTGTTTCTTGTAGCTATAATTCCCAAACATCACAAGTTCCTGGAACACCATTCATGTAAATTATTCCAAGGAGCCCTAGAAGCAATAGAGCAAACAGTTAGCTTCATTTGATGCTGCTAATGGGAACATGAGTATAGAAGAGTGGGTGAGGATTTTCAAAGGCAGTGGAAGTTGCTGCAAAGGTGGCAGAAGTGGGCCTCTGTGAGAAAATGGGATGGAACTAAAGACGATGCAGAAACGAAGGAGATTTTAGCAATAGAGGGGTTGTTAGTGCTGTTCTTCTGATTCTACAGATGGAACAAAAAAGTACAGAGAAGGGAGATTGTTAGCCAAAGTCCTGGAATGAAACTCAGAGTTGGAATGTCAAGCCAGGAACCTTGGTCCTCTTTGTGACCTGACTTCTCAGATTGTGCAGCGTAATTAATTACCATGAAATCGGGTGTGTAGTGGACATGAGTGTGTAGCAAGCAGACATGAAGAGGTTAAGTATTCAGCTAATACAAGCATAAACACAGGTCTTTACAACTGCTTTGGTCCTAACTCCTGAAGCTCTGTCAACAACACTTGGAGTCAGGGGACAAAAATCTTTCCATATGTGCCATGTGTTAGCTTGTTCTGTCTGACCCAGATACAGACAACCTGAACTAAAATGCTCTTAGGCTGTGAGGTATATGTGTCAGGGCACAGCTGCAGCCTTCAATGTTATTCAAGTAGGTTCACAGAGTTGCAGTCTTTCAGCGTAATTGGCTTTTGAGTCAAGAAAAACTCCATTCAGGATTTTTTAAGCAAGACACTCAAATCTTTTCAGAGCCTATTTTACTCACTTGTGGGCAAGGAGACAATTTCAGTTCCATTTTTTTCTATATGTGGCCATTTCATAAATTCTCTGTGACTGTGTATCAGTTCATAAAGTTAAGCTCTTTGCAAATTTCCTGTGCATATGAGCATTTGGGACAGAAATATGTGTTACTGAAACGGTATTCATTTCCTCCCATGCACTGTAAGGGACGCACATAGGAAATGTAAACATGCTTTTATTTTCACTCAGATATGACTCCTTCCGGCTTGCAGTAATGCTACTGCTCCAGTGTAGACAGACAGCCAACTGCACAAGTACAAATACCTGCTACAAAATCTATATCCCAGAAATAACTACCTTATGTTTATAAATATTCATAAATGCTTATATTTTGTTTTGCATTTATAAATATTTCATGAATTGATGGTATGATTGTTACCCAAAGGGAGTTCTCTATGGTAAGATTGTAACATGGATGATTAAAATTGGATAACAATTATCAGGACATCCATCCAGTGAGAATTCAGAGTGAGCTACTCCACAGCCATACAAGGATCTTAATTTCTAGTTGTGTTTGACCTTAAAATTGTACACCAAATATTTTATATCTCCTCAGTAACATCTTTTAAAAAATAATTTGGGGAAATTATTTTATTTTAAAGTAGCTTTCAATGTTATCAGTTTGGAGAGTATCCCTCACACAGGGTCTCTTTCATAGGATTAATTTTTCGTGATAGGAGTATCAATAAAACTTGTTCCTTAGGTTGTGTATTTCCTGCCCTCCCCCCCCAAAAAAGGGAGTCAAGCCATATTTTAAAGTGCTGGTTCCTGCTTAAAGGAAGGACAAGGTAAACATTTTTGTAAAGTTGACATTTAGTGTATGATTTCTGTGCTATATAAATCTTCATATAGTTTCTATGGCTTAATTGGTCACACCTGTATATCAGGGCATAATGCTTAAGTTAATATTCCTGTTTGTCACCTTTTCTAGCAAAGGAAATGTTTTGTTTGTATCACAAGAAGCACTCACAGGCTGAAATGAATGCCCACCTACCTCCACCACTCATATGCTTTGTTAAGGGTCTTTGGAAGGTGCAGACACTAAGACAAAATTGAGAATTCCTGGATGACCATCAAGCAAAATCAGGAGTAAACATACCTTTCATGGCAGATGTTGCCATTGATGAGGCTGAAGGTAGCCACCGAGGGGTTGGTACTCTTGAAGGAAGTCATGCAGGTGGCGCTTCTGCCAGTGCTGTGGGCTCGGGTCATCAGGCCAGGCCGGCAGCAGAGGATTTGGGTATTGAATTGCTTCCTGAAACTCTTGCTTAGTAGGTAGAGAGCAAAGGGGTTCACACAAGAATTGGTAAAGGCCAGGAGCCGGGCACAGATACTGGTGACATAGTGCAGCATGGAGGTGTCCACCTTGGAGTAATGGTAGGAGCGATACAGGTAGATGACATGGTTGGGGAGCCAGCAGAAGGCAAAGAGGCCTACAAACACCAGAACTGTCTTGGCAAGTCGCTTCCGAGATTCCATCTAAGGAGAGAGGAACATGGAATGAGATAGAGGACCAAGGGATGACATGATAGAAGGCAAAAAGAGAAAGAGTCAGACTGAAAAACCAATTAGGAAAATAGTTGAGTTCACAACACCATAGAAAAAGTTCAATAAGAAAGGACAGGGTATGGCAGTAAAATGACAGAGAAGCAATGGAACCAGACAGAAAAAGACAAAAACAAACAAAAAAAAGAGTGAGGAACACAAAGGTGGAGACCAGGAAGGAAAACTCCATGGGGTAAAATAGAGTTGGAATATGCTGCTGAGAACAGGTCTTTAAACAAAGCTGATTACGTGCTTGATTGGATTGCACAAGGAAATTCCAGCAAGCTCCCTCTTTTTCCTTGGGAGAGTATGGGTGCAGTTTATCAGCCAGGCAACTCCAAGGCTTTCTCTGTTCCTCAGTTAAGACTTGCTCATTCCCACCATTACTCAACATAGCAGCCAGCTTGGTTTTACTTCATTGGCCAAACTAGGGCAACTTATTAATATTATTATTATTACATTTTCATCAAAAGTTACTTCTAGGCTGTATTATGTGGAAAGGTTCTTAGACAAAATAGGCTAAGCATCTTGTTTGGCTCCCAATTCCTTCTGTTAGCTGAAGGGAAGACATGTTTCTCCTTAAACAATTTGGACTGCAACACAGTCTTTCAACGAGGGAAGCAGTATTGCTGAGAAGTGCCACTCTTTGCCAATGATGGAGATTCAAAAGAAGAACTTTTTAAGTTCTCAAGTTTTTAAGTTCTCATTGGATGGGTTCCAATGAAGTGGGAGCTTCACTGCAGTGGGGAGTCCTGCTGACTTTCCCATCATACCACACATTCTAATCTGGGCTAGACAGCAAGAACTAGCAAAGATGTGATTAGCTGAAGCTGCCAATTTCTACCATTTTTATGTCCAGGATGAAATTGTGGGGGACTTACAGGGAATTGACATCTTTAGAGAGCATTGTACATGCTGCCAACTCCAGATCTTACACATTCCACTCTCAATATCTGTCTGTCTGTCTCTGTCTCTCTCTCTCTCTCTTTCTCTCTGTCACTCATTCACTCTCACACCCGAGAGTAAAATTATAAAGAACATCTGAATGCCCAGGCTGCCACAGCTAAGTGTTTCCAGTTAGTATATGGCCATGGTTCCCCTCCCCTCTTCACTTGCAGAATCAAGTAGTGGGGCACCTAAATATTGAACTTGTCAGTGGAATCCAACAGAAATGCAAGGCACCAACTCCTGAGAAAGGAAATTATTCAACCCTAAGCACCCACCTGCTTCTTGACATGGATATTCCCTTCCACGGGAAGATTGTAAGCACTCTGGATCAAATTTTTGGCAATGAAGTAGTAGTACACGGAGATGATCGAAAGTGGGATGATGTAGAAGACCAGGAAAGAAGCCATGGAGTGGATTTTGGGGTGCAGTTGATTAGAGTGTGGGTACGGAGCACAGCTAATGAAGGTCTGGTTGGTGCTTTCCTCATGGAACGGATGAAGGTCAGAAAACACAGCCTCTGGGATGGCCAGCAGCATGGACACTACCCATATGAAGGCAGCTTTGAGGCAGATCTTCATCAGGGCATGAGATGCCTGGATCTCCATGGGCCTGACAATGGCTTTGTACCTGGAGAAGGAAAGAAGGAATATTCCGCATAAGTCCTAATATGATTATGGCCATCAGAACTAAGACTAGAATGAGGCAAGTCAGCCAAGTGGGGTGTAGTATTTGGAGGTGCTCACACTGTCCTGCGAGAGTGCCGCCTCCCATTGTGCGCAGGTGCAGGCTGCTGCTCTCACGCAGCTGAGGCTCCAGGTACCTGCCCCTCTCCAACAGCATTCTCCTCAGGCTCACTTTGTCTTTCCTCATCAGTTCAGAGGTTTTTAAATGTGTTCTTTGAATCGACAAAATTTATATGTATTGTTCGCAACATGATGCTTTCAAATAGGTATATACGTAGAATGGCTAGATTGGGTTAATCAGCATATGCACTACCTTACATACAAAGTTACTATTTTTTGTGTGGTGAGAACACTTCAAAAAATCCTCTTACTAAAATGTTAATCAATCCTCTTAATAACTTTCAAGAATGTAATACATTGTTATTAACCATAGTCACCATGTTGTGCAATTCACAATGTCTTTTGACTTTAAGAACGCTTCTCAGAAAAGCTAAAACTGCTTTAATTTTTCTTCTTAAATTATGAAAATTAATAGCAAAGCATATGTTGCTGTTGAAAGAGGGAAACGGACAAGAAAATTTGGGCTTTTTGTGGAAAAATCTTTATTTTAAGCATTCAGATATAATTCAGTTCCGTATATTTTGCTGCCAGTGTCAGGATTTAATTTTTAAGAACATTTCTTTCTTTATTTGAAGGGCAGAGCTACAGATAGAGAGGAAGAGACACACAGATCTTCCATCTGCAGGTTCACTTCCCAGATGACAACAGCCAGCACTGGGCCAGGCCAAAGCCGGAAGGCAGGAGCTTCTTCCAGGCTTCTCAAGTTGGCAGCATGGGCCTAGTCACTTGGGCCATACACTGCTGCTTTATACAGGTGGGCAGATGGCCTAGGTGCGTGTGTGGGGTGGACGGCTGTGTACAGTCGGTGTGTTTCTAGAATAGTGATTGTAAGGGTAGGAAGGGGAAAGAGATGACGGAGATTGGATGGTGGGAGCAAAACAGCTGAGTGAAGGTAAGCAGCACAGCAGGGGAGCCACAACCCATGACTCAGGAAATGAAAAAGCCAACTGCCTGTATGATTGACCTATGCTGTGTATCTGTTGAAGCATTTCATTGCAACCCAGAAAAATCTGCAAGTACTTAATGTTAATACAAATTTTAAAAAAATACAAATACAGTATAAGAAGCCTAAGTCATCGAGTCCTTTAAATACACCTCTTATCTCTTTGGGAGGGTGCAAAACAAATGGTCCACTGAAAAGTTCTACCCAGGAGGAGCCCTGTGATTGTCCCTCTCGCATTTAGGTCCCAGCATTCTCTCAATCTTGTCTCCTCTTGAAACGTTAGGGTCCTTCTTGTTTTGTGAACTGCCTGTGTCCCTGTGTTGGGCTGTGTGCTCTGGGAGGCGGACACTGGGCTGACGTCTGGCGTGCTGCTTGTGAAGGAAGAAGGGCCAGGAAGCAGGATCAGCCAGAGGCAGCTCTCCAGATTCCGTGCACACTTGCCAAGCAATACAATCACAGGGATCACCAGCCACCCCAGTTTGCCTGGAAATGCTCAGATTTTAGCAATGAAAGCTCTGTGTCCCCAAAAAACCCTCACTCTCAGCAAAGAAGGACAGCTGGTCCCTCTACACCAGCCCAGTGGGAAGCCTGTGAGCAAAGATGGGCCATTGGAGGAGAAATCCCTTGGGTGCACAGGGTCAGCCCTTATCATGCCGCCTGACTTAGTTTTTGGCTAGTGCTGCGTCAATGAAGTGTGACTTGAGCCACTCCCTGGCTGACTCAGTGGGCAGGAACTGCCCAAGAGAGAATGACCACAGCTTCAAAGCTGAAGTGGGCCCTGAGAGTAATTCTCTTTGTTGTCATAATTTCTTTTGTGTACTTGCTGTTCTGAGGCACAGAAGAGGTTATTATTTATTGAACTCTCCTGAACAACACTACAGTCCTACTTAAGTGTACTTGAGTTTGCTTTCACTTGAAGCAATTAGGAAAATCGTAAGAATTTCCAAGAAAGTTCTATTTTCCTCTACTTTTTTCTCTATTAGTCATTTCAGAAAGTTCTTGAAGCACAGATTCACAGAGAGCAGAGGAGAGACAGACAGAGAAAGAGACTTCTTCCATTCACTGGCCCTCTCCACAAAAGGCCACAGTGGACAGAGCTGGGCCAATCTGAAGCCAGGCCCTGTAGCTTCATCTGGGTCTTCCACATGGGTGCAGGGGTCTAAGGACCTGAGTTATCCTCCATTGCCCATGTCCCCTCTACGCTCCAGGCACATCAGCATGGAAATGGATCAACAGCAGAGCAGCTGAGACTCAAACAGATAGCAATACAGCATGCTAACACGGTAGGCAGAGGCTCAACCCACTATGCCACAGCAGGAGCCCCTCAATCATTTTTATTCCTAGCTTGGTATGAAGCTGGGGGCGGGGGAGACACAGTGTCACAGCAAGATAATCCTCTGCCCTGCTGTGCCAGCAACACATATGGGCAATCGTTCAAGCCCGAACTATTCTACTTTCCATCCAGCTCTCTGCTTATGGCATGAGAAAACGGTCGAGCATGGCCCAAAGCCTTGGGACCCTGCACCTGTGTGGGAGACCCAGAAGAAGCTCCTGGCTCCTGGCTTCGGATCAGCTCAGCTCCAGCTGTTGTGGCCATTTTGGCCGTGAGCCAGTGGATGCAAGACCTTCTCTATCACTCTTCCTCTCTGCAGAACCTGACTTTCAAATTAAAAACAAAAAGAAGTAATAAACCTTAGAAGAATGAAGGCAACAAATTGATGTTTTTAATTGAAAGTAATTTTTTAAAGATTTGTTCATTTTTATTACAAAGTCAGATATAGAGAGAGGAGAGACAGAGAGGAAGATCTTCCATCCAACGATTCACTCCCTAATTGACCACATGGTCAGTACTGCAATGATCCGAAACCAGGAGCCAGGAGCTTCTTCCAGGTCTCCCACACAGGTGCAGGGTCCCAAGGCTTTGGGCCGTCCTCGACTGCTTTCCCAGGCCACAGGCAGGGAGCCTGGTGGGAAACAGGGCTGGCAGGACACGAACTGGTGCCCATATGGGATGCTGGTGTGTGTAAAGTGAGAACTTTAGCCACTAGGCTACCATGCTGGGCCCTAATTGAAAGTATTTTTAAATGAGCACCTTGCACAAAAGATGCATACAACTAAAGATACTGCTAGAACATTGTTAGAGATAAATGGTAATTATGATTCCTATCTGCATTTCTTGGAAGATAACAGTTATAAGTACCATAAAGTCTCCAAATAAGGGATTAACTCATTCGTTGGTCAAAAACTGAAGTAGATGGCTTACTTTCATCCCTTTGGGGATTCTTGTGTTCCGGTGTATAAAATGTCATTAAGGCATAGCATTTAAATCATAGAAGATAGTATAAGAACTTCCGTTTGAGTGGCTGCTGTTCTTTGTCAACAAAAGAACTCTATCTATTAAATTAGATGTGATAATCATTTAGAGTTCTCACCAGATTTAGTTCCAGGGTCATTTTGTATCAATCATCTGCACTTACTGTCTTCTGGAAGAATGGGCTGTCACCTCTCAGCTGTACCAAAGAGCTTGGCTAGTCTGTGCTCCCTTCCTGAATTCCCTGCTACTTTCCTACCTCCCTCCTTTCTTGATGCCTCTTGCCAAACTCTCCCTTCATCTGATTCCAGGCCTTCCAAATGCCAACCTAGCTATTACAATCTAAGTCCTACCTATTCCTGTTTTCTTCCAACCTTTCTGACAGCGAGAATCCTTCTTCTTTCATGTTCACAATCGTTAATTTTTTGCTAGATTTATAAGGACATATTTTTTCTATGCCCCATTCTTACAAGTTTTTTTGAGATCAGATGCTTAGATGTTCCTTTTCTGTTCTTTTGGTATCACTAAAATTGGCCAAAGTCCCTTGTTCTGCATACCCTTCATCTGAAAGCAGAGGCTCAGCAAATACTCACTAATTGATTGCTGACAAGTTAATTGAAGGTGTTTCTTCTTTCTAAAAAAATGAGAGAAGCTCCCTTTTACCTACTTAGTATGAATTGTCCTTGCAAAGCCTGACAAACGGACTTCTCTGGTGATACTGGGTTCAAGTTAGTTACTTTGCACTTCTGAAGAGCAAATGTACTTCATGTTTCTTATGCAAACATTGGAAAAGTAAAAAAAAAAAAATTTCTTCAACAGCCTTAATGTTTCCAAGAGATCTTGGTAAGTAGAAGTAGCTGGCACAGTCAGAGTGGGAAGCCTTTGGCCACAAAAAGGTATATTTATTCAAATGTGGGCAGTTTTTTTATTTTTAAGAATTCAGCATTTAACTTGTATTTATCCAAGATCACCTACTGAAGTCCACAGGAAATACTGAAAATCAGTATTACTAAACCTCCATTCTAAGACAAATGCTGACTAAATGGAGAAGGCTGAGGTGCAGCCACACTCACTGAACTAAATGCCACAGTGTCTGCATTCAAATTAGCATCCTACCTAGTAAGGTTTGACCACACTCTTGACCATCGGGTTTATTTCCTCCTGAGAATAACAGCAAGCATTTTTCTGAAGAAATGCAAGGCACTTATTGGCTGGCATGGCTATATTCCCAGGGAATCTTTGAGTTATTGCTCTGAAAACGGGAACTTAGGGTGACTCTTCTATCTGAGTATATAGCAAGCACCTGCCATCCTTTCTGTTCATGCCAGTGTTCTCTTTTACCTTTTATTCATATGCTCTAGTTTCCTTGAACTCTAATGTGGTCTTGGGGTCAAGGAGATTGCCAAGGGAGAACCCAAATGGAAGGGGGCAAAACCCCTGTGGAAGCAGTGGGATGGAGGAATGGGAGGAGAGAAACAAAATTGGAGGAGAGGAGAGGTGAGAAGAGAGGAGAAGGAAGCAGGGAGAAGAGAGGGGAGGAGAGAAAAAAGGAGGAGTGGACAGAAACAGAAGTCTCATTCAGCAGCATGGCTGTGTCGTAAAGGAGCTTTGCCAGGAGACACAGCCGGTCAGCCTCTAAGCCGGGGAAGCTGAGTAAGGCTGGTGCTGGCTGGGAGGACAGGGGCAGCGAGTAGCACATTTAAGGAAGTGCTCTGTGCCCTTTATTTATTAGCGAGTAAAATAAGCGGAGATTCGTTTTATTAGCAAATCATATCTCCACAGATGATTTCTCATGGATTATGTTTGCAATGTGTATTAATTAAGAGATGGGCATCTTGGCAGGAAAGATGGATCATAGGTCTCTTCTCTCTCCGCCATCAGTCTTGTTACTATTATCGATTGTGGCTCCTCTACATTTTCTCTTTTTCTTCCCCAGGCTTATTCTTTCCAACTGCTTCTGACATACCTTCCCCAAGCTGACTATAAACATCCACTATTAAGTACAAACATTCATTCAAATATAAATTCCTCATTCACTGTCTCCTTTTCTTCAAGAATACTTCACAAAAAGAGTTTTAACAAAGAAGTGGCTGTCTTGGAGAAGGATGAACTCCCTATGCAGTGAGCGTGCTCTTCAGGTGCCAGGAGCAGAACAGACATAGAGTGGCTGGACACAGAACCTGTGAAACTGACACGAACAAGAGCAAGTATATATCAGATTAAGTGTGGTAAAGTTGGTGAACAAGGAGTTGAATTTAGTGTCTCTCCTCTGTTGTAACTGCTTTGATCCCTATTATAACAGACCTGAGTAAAAACTATTGAAAAACAATAATGAAAAATTATGATGAGCAAAATGATCCCAAGAAGCTATTTGCCAACCTGAAACGTGGGGCAAAGACATCCCCTGATTTCACTCACATGGTACATGTTGCACTAAATTTGTGGTCCCACTTTACTGAAGATGTACCACTCAGTAAAAAGAATGAACATATGTCTATATTGTCTGTATGTCAAATAATACATTATATACACTACTACTGTATTAATATATACATTGAAAAGCATCCTAAATTTCTTACTGTAAGAACATACGGAGGTTGGTATTTAGCAGAGACCCAGATGGAGCTTTGAGTTCCTGGCTTTGGCCTGCCCCAGTCCTGGCTGTTCTGGGACTGAACCAGCCACCAGCTGGAAGACCAAACCCTCCCCTGGTGTTCCCTTTCCCTCACGCCTATAAAATAATAAAAAGAGATAACAAGGACCTTGGAAAAATAGTTCACCTTTTGTGTGGGATAGGAAATGTTCAAAATGAACCTTGAACATCTTATTTTGCTAGAGAGAAACAATATGCTTAATATATAAGGGATTCATAGCAAAAAAATCCCAAGAAATTATATTGAAGGATCTTTGTGAAATTTAAGATAATTAAGCATTTAAATTATAGTAGTTGTAATAGATAAATCATTAGCTTAATCCATAAATACATTGAATCTTTAAAAAAAACAGCTAATTAATGCAGAAATCTTAGAATTATAAGCTTTCCACTTGTAAATTTCAATGTAATAGCTAATTGATAAAAATGATAAAGTCATTGAAGGACAGGTTTTGGCAAATAGGATATTCACAAAAGAGCCTCATCACACATTACAATCTAAATACAAAAAGGAGAATATACTTGTGTAATACAAACATCTGGAGTTTACACCTTGATTAAGTGATTAAACCCAGTACCATCTTCTCCATTGGGTAGACTAAGCTAAGCACAAGGCCTGGGCCATATAATAGTTTTAGGGGCCCAGAAAAAATATCTTCTAAAAGTCAAAAGCAAAAATAATATAGTTCATACCAGTGCAGTCATGAAATATGCTTAGTATTTTTTTTTAATAGAGAAAGGTCCCATGACAACAAAAGTGATAAGGGTTCATGAAATTCATGTTCCACTAGTCAAACTTAGCATCACCAATATGGGGACAATCTTAGCTTTGTGTTTCCTGATATAATTGCAATGAGAATAACATAACGTAATGTGGGTAATGTTCTTGCCAAAAACATTTAAGCTGAAACCAACCTGAGCAAACAATCAGAAAAAGCCTGGATTCTGACACATTCTAAAAGAGAACTGCCTGAGATTCATCAACAATATCATTCCTTTAATGTAGGGGAACTGTTGTTCTACTTTGAAGCAGATTTAGAGCTGTAACACCAGATGCAACATGTATGCTCTCATATAACCCTGAATTTTTAAAAGGAGGTTACAGAAGACATTTTGGGGACAATGGGGGAAATTTGATTGTGCATTAGGTATCAGCTTATATTGAAGAATTGTTCAATGTGATAGTGACATTGGATTATGCAGAAGAATATTCTTGTTCTTAGAAATATGGATTGAAACACTGGGTCTGGCATGGTAGCCTAGTGGCTAAAGTCCTCACCTAGAACACACTGGGATCCCATATGGGCACCAGTTCTAATCCCAGTGGCCCCGATTCCCATCTAGCTCCCTGCTTGTGGTCTGGGAAAACAGTAGAGGATGGTCCAAAGCCTTGGGACCCTGCACCCATGTGGGAGACCCAGGGAAAGCTCCTGGTTCCTGGTTTCAGATCAGCTCAACTCCAGCCATTGTGGCCACTTAGGGAGTGAACCAATCTTTCCTTCAGTATCTTCTTCTCTCTGTATATCTGCCTTCTTGATAAAAATTTTGAAAGAAGAAGAAACTGAAAGAATGGGTTTGAGTCAGCAAAGAGAAAATAATTGAGAGATCACTGGCTAATTTGAAGGATTTTTTTAAGTTAAGAAGATTATTATAAAAATCTAAATTTTTATCATTGTAAAAACTTAGACAGTGGAGAATTCCAAAAAGAAAAAAAATCACCTGTAAGTCTTGCATGTAATGTTCTGATATATTTCCTTCCTTTTTTCTCCATAGTCTTTTGTATAGAATTGAGAGCATACACTCATTCATAGTCTGTTACATAAGCTCCCCTCCCCCAGTCACACACACACACACACACACACACACACACACACACACACACGGCTGTGACCCCTTTAGCCAACAGGTGGTATTCTGCAGATGCCAGCATGCCAGGAGACTCTCTGGCGCCTGGTGGTCACTGGAGGGCAAAGTCCCTGCTTTCACAGGTTCTTCCTACAGTTAGCTCCAGGGCAACACACAATGCTTGAAGCTCATCCTGCTCCCTTCCCCCAAAGTGAGCAGCCAAAACACTTACAGGTGTGTAACCTTTTAAAGTCTAGAAGAATCACTGGGTAACTGAGGGGGTGATTTCTCTTCAAACCCAGTTCCTTTCTTAAAACATTTGACGGCAACTTGCCCAATGAACCTAGGATGAAAAGACCTTGGAGAAAACAGGTGATGCATGACGACACACATTGGAAGAGGTGGGAGATGTTCAGGGTGTTTCCATGTTTGTGTACCCAGCTGTTGTAGAGCCGGCCCTGCATTCAGATCTGCCACCATGGAACTTGGACCACAGCTAAGCCTCGCTGTCGAGTGGTCTCGTTTTCTTCATCAAAACAACTGCTGTTACCACAGGAAGCGCTCTGACACTTGACTTGAAGGCTTTGCATTGATTATGGCTTCACTGTTTTCTAATCATATGACACAGGACCTTGACTTCCTCCTCTGACAGTAGGGATCATGAGATGGAATCCTGATGATCCAGAAGTCCGGTGGTGCTATGAGAATGCCTCACTCAGGTGTGAGGGTCTTGTTGATGGTAGCCCTAGGAAGACTGGCCTAGCTAAGTAGAAAAGGGTCCTGGCTTCCCCCGGGGCCTCATTCCATTTAGAAAAGAAATTCTCACTCTACCACCACCTCATGAAACTCACGCTCATTTGACTCTCAGCAGCAGCAAATGCAGACCCATGGCCTAAATCTGGTTGTCTACCAGTTTCTGTGTGGCCACAAGGTAAGAAAGCCATTCACATTTTAAATGATGGGGGGGGGAGGTGAGGAATCAAAGAAGAACAGTATTTTGTGACATGAAAATTACATGAACTTCTAACTCCAGAGTGCAGACAGCAAGCTTCATGTGCACACAGAGTCCATATATTAACCATCATTTGTTTACATGTTGTTAGTGGCTGTTCTCATGCTGCCAGGACAGCAGTAAGTGGTTGCAAAAGGGACCTTGTGACCACAAAGGCTGCAGTGTTTGCTGTGTGGTCATTTGCAGAAGTTTGCCATGCTCTGGTGCATGTGCGTCGAATGTGTGAACATGCCTCATGTTTCTGTTGTTCACCACCAAGACGCTTGGTGCAACCTCTGAGTGGAGGCTAGCTCAACTTGTGTCTTAAGCAGCATGCCTGTAGTAGCTTTTACTGTGATAATGAGGACAGCAAGTAGCTCAGTGAGCCATGCCAGTGCACTCACTGCTCAGCACATGTAAGGACAATTGGATAGTTCAGGCTCTGCTTGGCACTATGAATCCCTAGCCACTGAGGATTCCAAATTTGGTTACAGAGGCAAGATAAGCCCAGGAAAAGCTCCAAATGAATAATACAGTGACATTTGCATTACTTTGTGAAGAATTGCCTGGTCAGCATGCACAGTGCTGTTACCCGCTCCAGTCAAATGCACACGTGTTTAATTACAGCCCTGTTTTACGCGTAACCATGGAATCTGGAGAGGTCACCAAGCACCATTTCTTTAGAGGGGACTGGAGACCAGAGAGCTTTCCCATTTGCTTAGCAGGGAAGCAGGGCCAGAGCCCAGGCCTTCAGAGCCCAAAATTAACAGTCCTTTTTTATATTTAATGATGATGGGTCTTTTTCAAGTACAAATAAAAAATGTTTAAAGGCTCGGCATGGTAGCCTAATGGCTAAAGTCCTTGCCTTGCACGTGCCATGATCCCATATGGGCACCAGTTCGTATCCCAACTGCTCCACTTCCCTTCCTGCTCCCTACATGTGGCCTGGGAAAGCAGTTTAGGATGGCACAAAGCCTTGGGACCCTGAACCCATGTGGGAGACCTGGAAGAGGCTCTTGGCTCCTGGCTTTGGATTGGTTCAGCTCCGGCTGTTGTGGCCACTTGGGGAGTGACCCAGCAGATGGAAGATCTTTCTCTGTCTCTCCTTCTCTCTGTAAATTTGCCTTTCTAATAAAAATTTAAATACATAAATAAATCTTTTTAAAAAGATTTAAAATTAAATATTAACTATGCCTATCTTCATCTTGGAGTGCAGGTATATTATTCCTTACGCCAACAATTTTAACTTTCAATTCCATTCCTGTTGACAAGCTAGGAAAGAAATTATGGCAAAATCTGGTTTTTCTGCTCTTCTGTGATGCTACTTATGATTTAAAGTAGAAGGGAAGGCAAAAAAGGGAAAGGATAAAAATTTTAAACAAGCAACAACAAAAAAGTCCGCTCTGGTTGCCATTTCTGGAGAAACCAATGCATTTTTTTTTCACACTCATTTTCTACTGTCTTAAAGTTATATTTAAAGTACTTGTAGTAGCTGAGACCTGGCCCTGGTATGGAAGTGCCAACTCAGTTAAAAATAAAGCAACCACCAAAGGGGGAAAAAGAAACCTGGAGAAGCTTAAGGTTGACCTGTAGCTGTAGTGTTTCTAGGTGGGTAGGACAAAGTTACATGGGCATTCTCATGAGGTTGGCTGGGTTCTTTCCTCAGTTTCATATTACTTTCACAGTAAATTCTACTCACTGTAAATTCTTACATGTGCTTAAAATATGCATCTTTCTCTTATTTCTTTCCTTTGTAAGCATTACTTGTCGCCACTGGTCAACTGACCCCAGTGCAATGCAATAGGAAAAGGAGGGGGTGGGGGAAAGAGCAAAAGAAAGGAAGCAGGCCTGGTGTGGTAGCTTAGCAGCTAAAGTCCTCACCTTGAACACACTGGGATCCCATATGGGCAAGGTTCTAATCCCGGCAGCTCCACTTCCCATCCAGCTCCCTGCTTGTGGCCTGGGAAAGCAGTCAAGGACGACCCAAAGCCTTGGGACCCTGTACCCGCGTGGGAGACCTGGAAGAAGATCCTGGCTCCTGGCTTCAGACCGGCACATTTCTGGCTGTTGCAGCCACTTGGGGAGTGAATCAGCAGACAGAGGATCTTTCTCTCTGTCTCTCCTCTCTGTATATCTGACTTTGTAATAAATTAAATCTTTTTAAAAAGAAGAAGAAAGGAAGGAAAGGAATAAAAAAAAGGAAAAGTAACAAAGAAATGAATTTCAAAGAAATGTACCTTAGGAATATCTGGGCTCATGCCAGCCCATTAGGTATCAGCAGTTATCAATCACTGCCTAATTTGAGCTAATGAGCCTAGAGGCTTGGTGTCGGGCATTCCTGGCTGTGGCATCAGCTGATTCTGTTCACTTTCTCCCTTTGAGGTTAAACAGAGCTCACACTCCATATTGGAACTGCTGCAATAGTTTGTGGCTCTGAATGCTGCTCCCAGAGGCCCACAAAGAGTTCTGAACTCCTTTGAAAAGAACTGGTGTGTGTGTGTGTGTGTGTGTGTGTGTGTGTGTGTGTGTGTGTGTGTGTGGAGGGCAGTAGATGGGACCTTTAGGAGAACTGGCACAGGATTTTCCCTTCCTAATAGTGGTAAACTAGATTGTGCCTGACCCACTCTCTAGAAATGAAAAGGTAGAAAACTCCCTTTCCAAACATTAGAGAAGTACCCAGGCAATGAGGATTGGAGGGGCAAAATCCTGGAGAGAAAGTGCAAAAAGCTAGAGCTGTTACTCTGTCTCATTTTCCTTTTAAGGCATTTGCCAAATTTCAAGCAGCCTCTGAGAAACCCAGAGCTAAAAAGAACTAGGAGACTTAAGAGGAGGGTAACAGTAACTTGGTCCAGGGCCCCCAAGAAGAGTTCCCCAGGTTAACAACCCAGGCTTTTAGGTGAGATGACTAAAGCGACAAGTGCTAATGAGGAGAGTTAGATCAGCTCTCACAGAGCCCAGAGTCAAGCTTCCAACCTGCACTCCCCCAATAGGGCCCCAGCTGCCCACAAGCAGCCAGTAATAAGCTGTTCTGGAAGACCATCCACTCATTTCTTCAAGCTTCTATAAGTTTTCATATACAAAGTTGGTACTCAAATAAAATTTGCTTGGTACACAAACTAAATAGTGTGGCAAAAATACAATAGCAAAAAAAATAATGTAATAGATTTGTAGAAGTAACACATGCTAGAATTCCCACAGAAGATTTATTTTTTTCAAATATATTGACCCCAGCTGTGGGCAGCCGTCTAGGTTGCCTCGTATCTATGCAAGTCTTATATTACTGGAAGAAAAACAGCTAATAGCTGGCAGGCATCCTGGGCCTAGTTAATGCCAACTTTGTGTTAACTATGCCCGTATGCCATCATAGCTGCCTATTTTCTTTTCTTTTCTTTTTTTTTAAGATGAGTGGAGAAAGCAGGGATCTCCAGGCTTGGGCATACCCTCCTGGCCCCCAACTGGGGAGGCTTCAGGTTGCCTGGTGAAGGTAGTCTGGGGACATATTGGAGTGGGAATGGTTGAGGGAATGTTTGACAGGGGAGGGATGACCTCTGGGGTCTTCCATGGACTGGGCCACTGCACTTTCATGCGGGCGAGGGAGCTGAGACACAGTGGCTTAGAGCGGAGGAAATCAAAGGGCACGTCTGGGTCAAGACAGTGCAATGGACCTCTGGGAGACCTGGGTTGGGCTGAAATGGTGTTGCCTGCTGTCTACTGGCACACACAGAGGCTGGGGGCCATGTCTGGCTGGGCTTGGGCTGCAGTGCCCACCTGCTAGTGTTGAAGCAGAGATGGGCTTTGTCAAGGCTGGGCTGCAACGCCGCACCAGAATGCAAGAAAACCAGATCTGGGGGAAGATTCTGTAGGGGATTTGTGGATTCACCTCTCTGGGACTACAGCACCCAGTAGTTTACATGGAGAACTGGGGTGGTTGCTGGCTGAGCCACGCTGGACAACAGAACTCACCTGACAGGAACCTATGTGATATTCTGGAGCTGGGAGGAGGCTGGGCACTGCCAGGCTGCAGCAAAAGTCAACACATGCAAAGGCCAGGACTGAGGGCAGAGCATGCCAAGTAGGGACACTACACCTGATGGCATGCATGCTTGAGGTCTGGAGCTGGAAGCAGACCTGGTAATTGAACTTGGAGAACTTTCCTACTAGGCCGTAGCTCCTGCTGGCAATCAAGAGAGAAAAGGCTGTAGATGGGAGAGGCCAGGCTGGGCCAGGCCTTAGCACCTACTGGCTTAACACCTACTGGCATGCACAAGAGCTAGACAGGTTGTGGGCCACATCTGGGTAGGCTAGGCTGCAACATCCACTAACAAGAGCTGAAATTATGGGCAGGCTATGACAGGCTAAGTTGAAGCACCTGCCAGCGCACATAGGCTGCACAACACCCAGGGCCTGATAGGGGAACTCTGGGGATTCCCCTACTGGGCTGCAGCTCCTAGTGATGAGTGTGGGAGCAGGGGCTGTGGATGGATCAGGCTAGGCAAGACTGAGCACCTTTGGGAAGTATACTGGCTGGGTCTAGGGGCAGACCAGACTGGACTAGACTCTGTTATCCTTGTGGGAATCCTGGTTGAGTCCTAGCTCAGCCAGACCCAGCCCTAGATGTTGTACCCATCTGGGGAGTGAAAAGTGGATGGAAGATACCTCTATCTCTTACTTTCTCTACTTCCCTCCATCCCTTCCTGCCTTTCAAATTATATATATCTTACAATTTTTAATATTAAATATGAGGACAAATTTGAGAAACTTGGTTACAACATGTAACCAAAGGAAATTTGTAGAATTACAACATACAACTACTGAAATTAAGAATTAAATTGGGAAAATCAAGATGATGGAATAGGGTGAGGACACATTTAAACAGACGGAGAAACATTAGCCAGTGTGAAGCAGAGAGGGAACATTCCAGGAAATAGGAGAGGACAGAACAACAGCAGAGGGGTCCCCTGCAAAGCAGCAAAAGCCTTTGCCAGCCCCAAAGTTAACTGAAGAATACATTGAGAAAATGGGGGATATGGAATTCAAAACACTTGTATAAAGCTTCTTATCAACAACAAGAATCACGTAAAGCAGACATTCAAGGGATTTAAGGAATATGTTACACAGGAAATGAATCAAATAAAAGCTGATATATCAGAAATTAAGAATATAGTAGAGCAAATTAAAAGTTCAGTGGAGAGTCTTCAAAATAAAATGAAGGAAGCAGAAGAAAGAATCTCAGAATTGGAAGGTATTTCCTGTCACCAGGGGAAGCAAACAAAAAGCTGGAAGCAGAGCTGGGTCAGGCCAAAAAAAGTATTCAGGAATTGAAAGACACTATCATAAAGCCAAATGTAAGAGTTATGGGAGTTCCAGAAGGAAAAGAAAGAGAAGCTGGGTTTAAAAATGTATTTAATGAAATAATAAAGGAAAATTTCCCTGATCAAGAGAAAGAATTGGGAAACAAGATCCAGAAGGGGCACAGAACTCCCAATAAAAGGGTTGATCAAAAGCAATCTTCACCAAGACACATGATCATGAAGCTCTCTTCAATTGAACATAAGGAAAAAAAAAATCCTTAAATGCGCATGTGAAAAAAATCAGTTGACATATAAAGGAATGCCAATTAAACTCACAGAAGATCTCTCACAGGAAACTACAGGCCAGAAGAGAATGGAGTGACATAATCTAGATTCTAAAAGAAAAAAAATGTTGGCCCAGGATAATGTATCCAGCAAAGCTTTCCTTTGTCTTTGAAAATGAAATAAAATACTTACACAGTAAAGAATAGTTAAAAGAATATGCTTATTCCAAACTTGCCCTACAAATGATAATTAAAGATGTTCTCTTGACAGAGAAGAGGAATAGCACCCATCAAAAACCAAAGGCAAATGTGAAGAACATCCCAGTGAAATGACAACAGAAGACTAAATCAATGAACAACCCATTGCTAAAATGACAGGGCAAAATTACCACTGATTCATATTCATAATCCTGAATATAAATCGCTTAAACTCATCAGTGAAACATCATATATTAGAAGATTGGATTTAAAAAGCAAAACCCATCTATTTGTTGCCTGTAGGAGACATATTTCACTAACAAAGATCAGTGGAAACCATATCTGATGGATTTTGATTATTTTTTTAGTTTCATCTCTTCAGAACACTTTCTCATTAAATTCTTCACTGACTCATAGATCATACAGTAGCATCATTTTCTTCAAGAAGGTTCTTGATTTTCTTTTCTTCACCAACACATTTGTCATTCAGTAGCATGTTATTTAACTTCATGGCATTGTAAATATCTATTTTTCTCCCTGTTGTTGATTTTGTTTTGTGGCTTTTCATTTAAGGAAATGTATAGTAACCGTGTAATGGAGATATCATATCCAGATGTGAGGATACAATGCAGTATGCATCTCTACTTCCAGACAAAGATGGACTCCCAATGAAACTGTTTACTATATCTTGACAATAGGATGCTGGACTCTGTAATTTTCCATGCCCACAATGATGGACACAGGACTGTGTATGAAGAACTACACTATACTAATAATATAGGGGAACTCAGTGGGGGAGGGAATTGGGGAGGGTCAAGGGAAATCCCAGGGCCTATGGAACTATATCATAAAATGATAATAATATTAATAAAAAGAAGTGAAATTAAAAGATGCTTCCTAAATTAAAAAAAAAAAAAGAATCAAATTGAAGGTCTAGAATTTTAGATAAAGCTAAAGAGAGGATTAATGAACACAGAATAGCCAGGCTGGAACACTGAAAAATACAAAAATGGGAATAGGAAATTTATAGAACATGGTGAAATGGTGAAATGAAATTGTGCTTAACACAGCTCTTTATTTAGTAGAGCTACTAAGCCTTTGAGTATAATGTAAATTAAATTATTACATCAAAAGTAATAAAATATTAATTTGAAAAAATAATTCTGAGCAACATGAGCCTAAGCTCAGTGTGAAATGGCCTGCCTTAATTAAAGCAACACCCCCTAAAGGGTGCAGAAACTTACTGAGCTCACGTTTAACCTGCAGTTACGGTCTGTATGGACAGCATAAAAGAGGAGAGACAAAAACGGAATGGAAACAATATTTGATATTGTGATGGCTGAGAACTTTACAAAACTGATTAAAATCTTTAGGCTACTAATTTAACAAATGTTGTGAATCCCAAATAGGAAAAATACCAAGGAAGCAATACCTACACACCTAAGGTGCATCAGAACAGCGCTGTTGAAAACCAGAGAGAAAAATCTTAAAACCAATGCTTGAGAAAAAAGAAATTGATATTGTTAAGGGAGCAACAATGAAACTGACATCTGACTTCACAGCTTGGACAATGAATGGAGGAGACTTCAAAGTATTGAAAGATAAGAATTGTCAGCCTAAAATTCTTCATTTCTGCTGAAAATATCCTCTAAGAATTACATGAAGTAAAGATATTTTCAGACTAATAAGAACTGAGAAAAATTTATCATCATTAGGTTTGTGCTAAATGAATCCTGAAGCAAGTTCCTAGGGCAGCAGTGGGCGGTCTCAGGTGAAGCCGCGGGAGAGAGTGAGGAACGAAGCTCGAGGCAAATGTGTGAGTAAAAGTAGAATCTGTATAAACAATAAAAGTAACATCTTGTGATTTTTAAAATAATAGAGACAAAATATACTCGAGAATCATAGTAACCAGAAAAGCAGGAATAACTTTAAAATGAAGTTGAAGTGTCCTATTATCCTTCTATTGTCCAAGAAGAAAGGGAGTTCTAATTTATAGTAGATTCTCTTTTTTTATTGATTACATTGCATTATGTGACACAGTTTTAAATCTCTGGGATTCCCCCCACCCCTCCCCAAACCCTCCCACCATGGTGGATTCCTCCACCTTGTTGCAGTACCACAGTTCAAGTTCAGTTGAGATTCCCCCATTGCAAGCATATACCAAACATAGAGTCCAGCATCTTATTGTCCAGATAAGTTCAACGGTTTCTTGGGGAGACCATCTCTGGTCTGAAGGCAGAGCTGACAGAGTATCATCCCGATCAGTTAGAAGTCCCGACATTACATCAGTAACAATTTATGACATTTTGGAATTAGTTGACATGGTACTGAGTAACCAATATGTTACAAGAGGAAAACAAAAATGCAAGTTCTGAACCACATCCTGTGACTTCTACATTGACATTTCAATTATTAGTTTGTGTACAACCAGGTTCTATACACCTTAAAATGGCTATAGATTACTATTCAGCTGTCTCATGTCTATTTTCATTTTAGTCTTTAGCAGTTCATAGCGTTGAAGCATGATTTTGCTGAACCTGGCTGTTTTTCGGGTAGTCTATAACTCTAACAAGACATATGTCAACAGTTTAGGTGCAGAACAGTTTTAGGAGGGGTGTGCAGAGAAATCTTCAATACCCCAGTGAGGAGTAACTAATCTTTGTGTCCCACCCAGTGAGTTATAAGTGCATCCTCGCTGACCGTTTCCTGTCTGTTTCTAAGCTTTCCTTGTTGTTCTCTATCTATCTATTCTAGTTTGTTTGTTAGTTTTGAGGGTTTTCTGGAAATCAATAATATATGTGTCGAGCTCTAGGGTAGTCCCAAACATAATATTAGAAAAGTTTATGTAAGTAATAAACTCATGGAGAAGAAGAACTGTTAGGGTTCTTCAAAAAGTTCATGAAAAATATGTATCCTGAAAAATATGGAGTTATTACTTTCTTTTGCAAAAATAAGTTTATCTTTTAAATCCATTCGTCTACAGACTCTGAAGTTTTCTTGTAGAATAGCCTTTAAATAAAGATTTTTTTGTTTTTTTCGGAAAGGCAGATTTACAGAGAGAAGGAGAAAGATCTTCCATCTGCTGGCTCATTCCCCACGTGGCTGGAAGTGAGCAGATCAAGCAGCATGCATATGGCTGTCAGTGCTTTCAGGGGAATATTTTGTCTTGATTGTGATGCTGAGGGCTAATAATAAAGTACATATTTTTCAAGTGACAGAAATGTCTACTTGAAATGTAGAGTAAATTATACTTCAATAAATAAGAGAAACCAAACTGGACTTTGAGATAGTGTTAGTCATTGAATTAGACTCAGTGATCAAGGAACAGTTTTTATATGAGGTTACATTTAATATATAAAATCAGCCTCTTCACAATCCCTTGTTCTGTTACTTGGAAATTAAAGAGAGGAATGGAGACAATTTTTTTATCCTATTCTGAAAAGCATGTGTTTTAATAAGGAGAGAATTTATGCAACCCCACACATCAAGAGCATTTATCAGTGCAAAAATGCAAATTGAGTCCATTTGTAAAGGATATTATTGACAGGCACAGTTCTGAAAACCTCACCAGGGAGCCCTTTCAGCCTGGGCTGTGTGTTTCATGATCAAGGCTGGGCTTTTTTTTTTGCACGTTATGTTGCCAGAAAATATGCTTAATTAATCACAGAAGAGCTTGGCACTTTAAAAGATAAGGTGTGAGAAACAAGGTCGAAGTTCTTTGTTGTCCTCCTTGCCCGTGGTACTCTGAGAGCACCTTCCTGGGAAAGCCCGCTTCCACAACAGCTGCCCTGTGATCGCTGCCAGACTCCCAGGTCTGAAGGAGTCGTGCACTGAGTTCCTTTCACAGAGACAGCAGGTATGACCTGCTGCAACAGAGAGACTTTCTGAAGGATACCTTACAAGAATCTAAACCATGCCTTCTTGTGCAAGAAAGGAGCCGTTATACTTATTCTAGCAGTGGAACTGACTTTGGATTCCTTTATGAGGGGCCCACTATGGACCCGGGTTTGTAAGTCACTCATGGTCACAGAGCAAAAAGAAATCGCCTCGGGCTCGCTCTGTGTTTTGATGGTTTGTAAAGAAAAGCTGGCAGTTCCACTATGTAGAAGCTGGGATTTTCGGAATGAGCGGGCTGCACTCTGACCACTCTGAATCTGTTGTGACCAATTACCTCCTTTCAACCTTGTTTGTTCTCTGAGTCAAACAGGGTTGGAATTTTAAGGTGATATCTGCCTTTGTTTTTGTTTTTGTTTTTGTTTTTCACTGCTCAGATATCAAATAGTAGTGGTCTCTAACTAGAAGTAGCATGGGCTTCAGTGTCATAGATGACATGGACCCGTGGAGCTTCCCATACAATCAAGGAGATAGACGATGCATCTGTTAAAGGACTCAGCAGTGCAAGGCTGGGTAGACACAGTATTTAATGAATTAGTATCTTAATTTATTCAGTATTTAATGAAAAACATCCTAGGAAAGGAAAACAACTAGTGAAAGCACAAGATGAGTGAGTGCTTCCTAGGAGAGAAAGCATTTGGACTGTGGCCGGGGATGACGGACAGGATCTGAGTGGCTGCAGCCATTAGGGAGGGCAGATGAACTCTGAGAGGAGAGAATGTGCTGGTGCCTGGGGGATCAATGAGATGAGTGTGTGGAGAGCAGTGTTTGTCTTGAAGCATCATGAGACAAACTTCTATGAAGACCACCTCGTAGATGGAAGAGGGCTTGTAAAAGACGATGCAAAGAGCAGCTGGTTCATAATATAAACTTAGGCAGAAAGGCTCTTCCTCAGAATGCCTAAATTTCCCAAACCTGTGACTAGAGATCATGCTGCACTGCCTCATCTTTCCCCTATTCACAACCAGATGTCTTCCAATGGAAGGCATTTCACAGACAGAAAGAGCCTATGCAGCTGGGAGATGTTGGATGTTTGAGGAGTTGCTGATGTGTGAGAACAGCAAACTTGCATCCTGGGAGAGAGATTTGGACTCCAACGCACAGAGCTCTCTTACTTGCACTGCTCAACATAATTTTCTGCAGTGATGGAAATACTGTGCATCAGTACTCCAACAGAGGAGCCACTAGCCTTATGTGACTATTGAGCAATCAATATGTGGCTAGTTGGACCAGGCAATGGAGTTTGCCAATGAAATACAGGAGAAATCTCTATCTTGAATGTTCTTTGTAAGCTATCTAAAAATTTTAAATATTAAAATTAAATGACTATAAGTGAGGCTAGAAAAAAGAAAAACAAGTGAAATATTTGAAAGCAGTGTGATATAGGAAACACGACATAAGTCTCATGTTTAGAAGAGAATCAGGAGCGACCGGTGCTGTGGCCTAGCGGCCAAAGTCCTTGCCTTGAATTCCCAGGATCCCATATGGGCGCCGGTTCTAATCCCGGCAGCCCCACTTCCCATCCAGCTCTCTGCTTGTGGCCTGGGAAAGCAGTCGAGGACGGCCCAAGGCTTTGGGACTCTGCACCCGCGTGGGAGACCCGGAGGAGGTTCCTTGCTTCTGGCTTCAGATTGGCTCAGAACCGGCCGTTGTGGCTCACTTGGGGAGTGAATCATCGGATGGAAGATCTTCCTCTCTGTCTCTCTTCCTCTCTGTATATCTGACTTTCCAATAAAAAAAAAAATTTTTAAAAAAAGAAGAGAATCAGGAAATTTGGAATAGAATGACCCCTACTTAGGGATTTGGGGAAGATGCTTGAGCTAGATTCTGAATGCTAATCAATTTAGCAGATAATAATCCTAAGGTTTTAAAATTTGGAGGCATCACTGAGATAATCTAGCTCAATTCCATCATTTTAGCAATAATTACTGTAAGGTCTTAGAATTATGTGATTCAACTCCTACGGATAGTAATGACAGAAAACAATGTCTCAACTCAAGGTCTGCTGATGCCCATTTCAAGACCATGCACCAGCTGGGATGAGAGTACAGTCTTATCCCTAGGAAAGGAAAAAGGTGATCCAGAGGGTGAGACACAGCATGAGCAAGAAGAGCCAACAATGGGTCAACATAACCACTGCATGTGAGGACGCCAGTGTGTGCAGAAGGGCAGAAATTAGGGAAGCAGAGGGATGGCAGGACCAATAGGGAAGAGGCTAGAATTTAAACCTCGGTCAGTAGTGTGAATCCCAAACTTCTGCTTTCTGGGACTGTCTTGAAGACTCCAATTGACACAAGGAGGACAGTGGTTCAATTTTTTCTCAGATTTGTTTTTTGTCTTGACAAACATTCAAGTCTGCCTGGGGCAGGGGAAGACTGCGGAAAGGATGCTGGTGTGAGTAATGGGATGGTGGTCAACTTGAGGGGGGGATGAAATTGCACTCACAGGTCAGAAACCCAGATTCGCTTGGTTGAGGCTGGAGCCTTGGAATCTGCATGTTTTTAAAGCTCATCTCTGATTCCTCTGCTCATCCAATTTGGAGGGCCTTCTGGTTCATCTTTTTACCAACCCATCTAGTACAGTCTACCAACTTGGAAAACTGTTTGGCAATATTTACTAAATATATGCCCTCTGATACAATGATTCTATGCCCAGATATATACTTGGGAAAGGAAAAAAATTATATTGGGCATAAATAACAATGTCCAGAGCAGATTATCACACCCAAAATGGAAACAAATCAGTGTCCATAGGTATTGGCTGAGGTATATTAATAAAATAGAATTCTGCAATCAAGTAAGAACAAGTCATTTAACTAGTTCAATACCTGTTTTTCCTCACTGTGATGCAGGTGACCCATCAGCTCAGTGAAGCCTTGGCAAATCCCAGAAACTCAGTTACATAGGAGATCATGGTTAATTGTGAGCTTGGGCAGCACACATGGTGACTGAACTTGCCCAGGACACTGCAGAGCTGGGAGAGGGTGCAGCCTTCATTTTTAAAGAGACTTCCCTTTCTGCTGGAGGGGAATGTGGTCATTTTGAAACTCGACAAAAGGATTCCCTGCAGCTGCATCTTTACATCCTGTGACCTCACTGCCCTCACTGTTTCTCTACCCCCCAAAACAGCCAACACCATCTAGAACACAGGTTGCACTCGCCACACCAAAAACTGGTCTCTTCTCACCGTCAAGAAAACTATTCATTCCTGGAGTGCCCTCAGCCATTAAAAACAAGCCACATGTTTCTGCCAGCTTCATAGGGCATGGCACCTGACTCAGCTCTGGAACCACCTGTGGTCATTAGGACTTTGTGGGCAATGTGCTGGTAAGAGCAAGCCCAAGGGAAGGAGAGAGAATGAAGAGATCTTCACCCTGGTTTGTGGCGCAGTGCTCCTTTCCAGGCCATTACTTTTCTATCTCTGAAAAGAACATCTGTGCCAAACAGTGTACTTCAGGCAGCTAAGTCCAAACGTGTGTCTACCAATACTGATAACGCTATCTTTATTTGCCCATTATTTGACAAACCAGATCGCCTGAGAACTGTTTGTTCCTCTAGAACATGAGAATCCAGCACCGCATGTATTTGAATGGGGGGCATTTTCTTCAGTGTTAACTTTCAAGAGCTGCTTCCATGCTCTTTCTGACACACTCTCAAGGCCTAGGCACCTGTAACACATGCCATACAGTTTGCTTCTAAGATAGAAAGTTATAGTTCGTACACCAGTTTTTCTTAACCTAACTACTTGGTTTGTGCCATATCAGAAGGTATGACCATTATTGAGTCCAATTTTCAGAATCAGCAGCACACAACATGTGCTCAGCAACTTGTATGAGCAGCCAGCAGCTACTTCCTGGCTGACGAGGTTAACCAAAGTGTTTTTCACATGATAGATGCTTGACAAATGTTTAAAAGATTAATATGGGTGGTTAATAAGAATGAAAATCTATGCAACATATTCCTATAGGAGATGCAGTTGACATTATGTATATTTCCCAGAATCAAATCCTGTGGTGGGTTCCCGCTACATCTCCCCCAAAACTCTCAAAGGCATTTAGATGGAAGTGCATCAACAAAGATAAGGAAATTAAAACTCAATCTTGAATGGAGCTTTCTCCTGAAAAAAAAAAAATCCAGTGTTTGATTTCATTTACACGAGGCTTTGAAAAACAGCTCACAACTGTTCAGCCACAAAGAAAGTTTCACTGAGGAACATGGATTTCAAAGAAAGGACCCTTATCTTCTCTCCTGGTGTTTCAGGAAGAAGAGTTGGCAGAAACGCAGTAGGAGTTTTATGGCATCTGAAGGTTTCAGATTGCTTCTAAGAAACCTTTGCCTGAGAGTTACACTGATCCAGTGTCATTGTCTTTCTCACCAGGCAATTCATTTTACAGGGAGGAAGAAGCTAGGAAAGGGCACTGTTAAATCCATTTCACCTTCAGAAAATGCAGCTCAGAGATTTTTTTCTCATTTGTGTCCTTCTGTCCTCACATTCACTCACTTTTCCCCATGTAAACCAATCTACTAAACTGAAGAAGTAATCCCCAGAACAAAAAGGCATGCTTGGAAAGGAACCTGAGTTTGAGAACAACTTTCTTCTGTGCAAACAACTCTGGCTGCTACCGCATAATGGCTTATTTCCGAGGTGTCTAGCACCTTCAGACAGCCAGTACTCACCTGTCGGCTGACAGCGCCGTGAGTGTGAAGACAGACACCCCCACTGAGGTAAGCTGGATGAAGGGGATCAGCTTGCAGCCAGTCCTGCCGAATAGCCATCTGTCGGCCAGGTACCTGCTAGCATCCACGGGAGCACAGGTTACCAGGAGGAGCAGGTCTCCCAAAGCCAGACTGGAGATGAACAAGTTGGGCACATTTCGCATGGACTTGACCGTGCAGAAGATCTTGATCAGAGTAATGTTGCCAACGAGGCCTATGAGAGTGATCACCCCATAAATTGCAGGGATGACATAAAGGATCGCAGGGTAGAACCAGTCTTCATTCATGGGGAGATCCACACTGTGATTGGAGACGTTGTAGTGTGTGCAGTGGTCCACTCCCAAGTTCAGAATGAAACAGTCATTTAGAGCCATCTTGAGGTTTGTTTCCCACCACAAAAAGCCCTTAGATGTTGTTTCTTCACTTTTGAGTTTGCAGTTGAGTGAAGACGAAGATAAGATCTATGCTGGACTCTCTTTACTAACAGGACTCTGAGCACATATATACTCTATACACTTTTTTTTTTAAGACTGTCACGACTTTGATGCTCAGGCTGCCCTGGCTTTCACGTGACCAGCACAGTCCATCTCTTAACTGAATGACTTAACAACGAAAATTCAGTCCCCCAAAAGGCTTAAAGATGAGCCGACTCCCCAGCAGCTTCTTGATGCTCTAGCCCAGGCTGAGCCTCCCTAGCTGCAGTCTCCTAAGAACTCTGGATCTTCTGGCTTCACACAGCATTTCCTGTCTTTCTGATTTTTAGAACCTGAGGGTTTAAAGTGGGCAGAAAAAAAAACTGCACTGAGAAAGCCTCCAATCCTATAGGCGGGATGCTTTGTGCGTCACTGGCTTCCCCAGCAAACAGCTGCTCTGCTGAGCAGAGGCTCTGAAGAGGAATTGGCTACATATAGACAGAGGGTGCTAGCCCCCTACTGGACACTTCAGTCACTGCCTGGTCACTGGCTCGCCGCGGAAGACTCAGTCCCTTGACTGCAGTTCCTACATGGCTTAGCAGATTAACTTTGGCTTCTCATTTCTGCACGCAAGTACCTGTGGTAGATATTTAATACATGGTGCTAGCATTTTACAAAGGCAGTTGGGGATATTTCTGAAACCATCCACGTGAATCCAGAGGGGACTCAAAATTCCATTTTCTCCCCTTTTCTATTGCATTCGAATGACTTGTTAAGGTTGCTGTAAAATGAGGTCAGTCTACATCAGATGCACAGGTGCCCGGCGTATCCGTGTGTGAGCTGTTCTTTTGATTGAGGATGCTACTGAGAAATGCGTGCAGAGGACTCGTCTCACCTTCAGCTGATATCTGGAAAAGCCATAAGCACAGTGCACATATGTTCTGTCCTGTACACCTACCCATCCTTCCTGTTCCCTTTACAAGGGAGAAATGGAATCTGCAGCCAGCTGGTAATCTTCTCTCTCAAAAGTCAATAGTCTTTTTCCAGAAAAATGGGTCTTTCTCATCTGGTCTAAATAAAAATTAGAAATTGACATATTGGTGGGACTATTTGCAATCTTTTTATCAATTGAATGTTGTGTTTTATAAGCAGATTTCCTCTTCAGCCCTCAGTGGAAAATAATGAGCTAGACAGAGCTACAGGTAGAATATCAAAGAACTGGGTGGGAGGTGGGGGCTAGGAAAAATGTTAGAGGTGAGTGAGTGCTAGCAAAGACTTTAGTTAGGAAATACTAGTAGAATCAGGCACCAAATTAGGCACCTTTTAAGCCAAAGACTTAAAAATACATTGTAAGAGTTTATCTTCAAGACTTACATGGAATCAGCTCTTCCAGGGATGTACCAAAAGCCAGTTATCAATAAGCATTACTATTGAAGGTCTTGTATTTCAGGACCCATAAGGAATAAAGAGTGCTGCACTTACCAGCATGCCAGGGCTCACCAAGAAAGCCTTCCACTGCGGGCTTCGGGACATGTCCAGGATGCTGTGCTCCTCTCAGCCAGGAGTAGGGAGACTGAGGCAGAAGAGCTTCTCAGTGGATATCAGCATCAGTAATAACCTGACAATCACAAGCCTGCTGGTGTCGATTGGTTGCTAAGAGTACAGCTTGATGATATGGTATGAGCTCTGTATTTCAGTCCTAGCTCCCTCATTTGCTAGCTTGGCAGATTGCTTAGTGTCCTGAGCTTCAGGTTCCTGATCTACAGAACAGGGATAATTTGTGAAGTTAAATCAGATGATCTCTGTTAAGATTATATAGTCTCTGGCCCATGTTAAGTGTTCAGTTAGTATTAGCTTGTCATTACTGTTATTATTTTAGAATTAAGAGGAAATACTAACTTTAGAAATGCCCTCGCCCCACCAAAGATTAGAAGAAAAATTGATCTCAGATCAACAGGCAACAGGTTCTACTCAGGAGTGAATCAGAAGCCCCTCTGTTCACTTGAAAGAAATGTCCAGAACACCTGCCACCTGTCAGGCACAAGAGGCTGAGGAAAATTACATGAGGATGTACAGGCTGTCAGATCTTTGAGTTCCATGACCTTTCCACACTGCAGAAGCTGCCCCTTTCTCCAGAAAAAGTGAGATTTGATCTTCAAGGTTGAGAAAGTGTTTGGCAAGACCTCAAAAATAGAGAAAATAATATGAGGGTACAATCAAAAAGTTTGCAAAAAATCAGAATTAAGAGATGCCTATTTCTGGTACCAAAAATGTTAAAATCCATGCATAGTTTTTCATATAATACTCATTTTTCCATGACCTTTTTGAAGACAGGAAATGTATACACAGACTTCAAAAAAATCTGTGCACCAAGCTAAACATCTTTTAATTCCATTTCCATGACCTTTTCAAAGTACCCCCATACACACCTACAATAGAGGTACAAAGGCAAGAATATGTTGATCAGGGAGCCCATGACAAGTCCAGAAACATCACCCAAATGTTGAGGAGAGATGGGAAGAGAGCAGTGTGAAGTGCAGCCTGAGGCAGCCCTGGGTAAGATTGTGGTGAATCTTTTATGTTCATTAGGGAGTTTAGTGTGGCACTTGGGTTCACAAAGAAGACTTTTAGATGTTGCTTTCCTTTATTTCTTTAGATTACCCGAATGTGCTGAAACTACCTGGCTTAAACTCAATTTGGCCCTCAATTTCTTCTCATGTAAGTTAAGTGGATGCTGATGAATGTTGATTTCTCATAGCAGGTGCACACTGATAGACAATGTCCTAATGGGGTCTTAGTGGTGAAGGTATAGGGGTGTTTTATAACTATCATTTTTCAGGACCAAGGGTACCTGAAAAGGCTCATTTGAGAGTTTTGATGTTATCTCAACTAATTAGTTATTAACAATTCTTCCTATCCTTGCCATACAGATCACCTACCAGTAGAACATGAAATAAACCCAGACATTTGCTTAGCTTTTTATTTAGTACTGAGCATGAGATGCTTTTGACTTAGGAAAATGACATGGAACAAATAGGACAGAGTCCCCATGCGCAGGGGTTCCTTGTCTGAATAGAATTAGGGTGTGAAGGCATCCTTTCTTACCTGTTGGGGCAGAGGTGTTGCTTCTATTTCAGTAGGTAAAGTCACACTTCTCTTTCTTTTTTTTTCTTTTTTTTTATTTATTTATTATTTTTAATTCATTAATTACATTGTATTATGTGACACAGTTCCATAGGTACTGGGATTCTCCCCACCCCTCCCCAAACCCTCCCAACATGGTGGATTCCTCCACCTTGTTGCATAACCACAGCTCAAGTTCAGTTGAGATTCCCCCATTGCAAGCATATACCAAACATAGAGTCCAGGACTTTCACATGTGAGGAGCAGGGATTTGGGATGGTTTATGAAGGCGAGAGATTCGATGGGACCAAAGCTATGCGCATGGTATGTGTTTTCCAGCCATTGCCATACCTAGTGGAGCAGTGATGCTTCTGCACCAATAGGATAGGTCAGCTATAGATGCACAGAACTTGTAGATGGAGCCAGAGTAAACAGAAGGGGATTCTCTGGGTCTATTTGAAAGGCAATTTGCCTGGAACAGATTGGCGGAGAATGAAAATGAGACATAAAAGATCTGATGGGGAGAATTTTGCACTTAAGATTTCACGTTGGACTTTGTAAGACACTGATTTTTTTTTTTAAATCATCAAGGTTTCCTGTAGGGCTTATTAAAATTGCATGCTCTGTAATTACATGTACATGTTTCAGGCCTATTGAATTTAAATCTTCAGGGAGAGAACCCAGAAAATCAGTGTTATTCATGAGATTCCCAGGAGTTTCGGTACTCTACTGTGCTGGGGACCAGTGACGCTGGAAGTGTTCTTAGCAGAGATCATGCCAACCTGACAGTGATTGTTTGTGCCTTATTCTGAGAGAGATGGTAAGCAAGGAGACACTTTTAGGAGGTCGTTGTTATGGGCCCTTGCCATTCAAAATGTGATCCTTGAGCCAGTAACCTGGACATGGTCTGAAAGCTGGTTTAAAAATACATGTGATTTAACAAGATCCCTGGGGTATATGTGTGCACATTCAAGTCTGAAGTGTGTTGGTCTAGACGTTAAGAGATCAGGAGAGGAACCGAGAACAGATGGGAGATTGGAATGAACTAGTGATTGGACAAGCTTGGAACTAAAGTGACAATCACTGGGTTGGGCTTTTTCAGATCCTTGCCGATAGCTGAGAATTGTCCCAAACTACATGATGGCTGAACTGTCCATGCCACAATGTGAGGAGAAAAACCCCATTAAAATAGAACAATATGAGTGTTAAAGACACCAAAGTGATGTGTGACTGTTAGACTCATGGCTCAGAAAATAAAGAGCAAGAACCAGAGGAAAGCCCTCCTGGAAGGAAACATTAAATTTGTTTTTTGGCATATTGAGTTGAATATGTGAACAAGGCAATGAAAGGAGGTTAACAAAAATAAGAGAGGATGTCTGAAGGCAGAGAGGAATAATTCAGAGGACTTCCTGAGAAACAGGGCCCTGAATGCCCAACAGAATGGCGAGTGCAGAGATTCATAAAGAATTGAGGAAGTTTAGGGTTTGAGGAGGACATGTAATGAAAACCAGTGGATACTAAGCATGATTTTAATGTTAATTTTGTAACAGCACCATGAATAAGCTACCAACAAGCCTGTAGCAATCCTTGCTTGAGAAGAATCAGGGGTGTTGAATTTTAGTGTTGCAGCAAGAACAGAAGAGGCAGATTCTGTTGTTCACATCCAGAAATGCTGGGATCATTTCAACTCCCCTTATCTTTTGTCAACATTTTGTGCCTTTTTGTGGGACTTGGAGACTTAAGGGGCATATGAGGGGTCTTCTGGAAGAAAGAGTCAGGGCACATTTTGAGTTCATGAACCTGTAACTGTACAAGAGGGCTTTGACAATTTAGTGGAGTAGGGTGGCTGAGATGTCACCTGGGATACTTGCATCCCTTATCAGTGTGCCTAGTTCAAACCCTGGCTCTGCTTCATAGCCAACTTGCTGTTAATGAACACCCCGGAAAGCAGGCAGGTCCTGGCATCGTGGCTTCAGCCTGGCCTGGCCCCAGCTGTTAAAGGCATTTGTAGTATAAACCAGCAGAAAGCAGATTTTTGACTCTGTGTATGTGTCTATGTGCCTTTTAAATAAATTAAAAAATAAACCTGGACAAGGGGACTAAAAAGATACGTGAGTTTTCCATGAACTTTTTGAAGCCCCTTTCTAGAATGTTTAGGGTCTCAGTTAGACCCAAGACAGAGAACATCTGATGTGGTGCTTGGAAAGTACAGCGGCAGGTCCTCAGTGTTCTTTTCTTCAAGCAATGGATATTAGTTTCCTACCCCTCGGGTGTGAGCCGTGCTTGGTGACTCACGGCTAAGAAGATGAGGCAGCAGAGCCAGGTAGAGCTTCAGAGACCAGCTGGGAAAGGGTATGCCAATCTCATCCATGCACAGTTTCTTGGGCTCATTTGCTTTGAAGGAAGTCAGCCGCCTTGTTTCCAGGATACTCAAGTGGCCCTCTGGTCAAATCCATGTGATAAGAAACTGGAATCTGTTGTGCACAGCTCTGTGAGTCCTTTGAGAAGTAGGCCCTCCTGCCCCTGCCAAGCCTTTGGCTGGTACAGCCATAGCTGCCCCCCGCCCGAACCAAAACTAACAGCTAAGCCCCCTTCAAATTTTCATCCCACAGAGACTGTGAGTTAATGCTTGCTATTATTCAATATTCCCTGCATTTATCTTTTGAACTGTTTTATTAGCCTATAATACATGTACTTTTTATGAGGTGCTGTGTAATATCTAAACCTGTGTGCACAGCATAAGGTGATCAGATCAGCACATTAGCATTTCCACGTCCTTTCCTGCCTTTGTGTCTGAGAGCCTACCGGTTCCTCTCTGCCGGTGCTTCCTGGGGGACGGAATGCAGCCATGTGCACTGCATTCACCCCTCTGTGCCCTGCATCTCTAGAACCTTCGACTTCTGCTGGACTGTGTTTGAGGTCCCTTATCTAAGCTGTCTCTAGTCCCCTTTCCTCTCACCATTCCCAGCTTCCAGTAACCACTGTTCCATGTTCAAATCAACTTCTTTCAAACTTGAACAAATGAGAAAGAACTTGTGGCATTTGTACTTCTGTGTCTGACTTATTTCACTGAAAGTGATGACCTACAGGTTCATTCATTTTGCTACAAATGTCAGAATTTCATTGTTGTTAGTCAATGAGTAATATTGCATTGTGGATAAACAACACCTTTTCTTTCTCCATACATCCATCAATGGATATGATTCTCTATCTTGAATATTGTGAATAGTGACGCCATGAACATGGGAGTGCAAAGTATGTCTTTTATGTGCACAGTTCAATTTTGTATACACATCTAGAAGTGGGCTGGCTAGGTTATTTGCAGATCTATTTTTAGTTCTTTGAGGACAATGCTTATTGTTCTCCATAATGACTATCCTAATTTGCATTCCCACCAACAGTATGAAAGAGTTCTTTCCTCCACATCTTTGCTGGCATTTGTTATTTTCTGTCTTTTTTATAATACTCATTCGAACTGGAATTGAATGATACCTCACTGTGGTTTTAATAGATGTTTGGTATTTTTAACGCATCGTCTTATGGTAACCTATTCTGCAGCAACAGATCGTACCTGGCCAGTAGAATGGATGCAGAAGAGAAAGAAATGAAAGCCACCAAAAGGCAAAAGAAAGAAGACAAACGTTCTGAACCTGCGCTGAACCGTAAGTGGTCAGACCCAATGTGGGAAACAAGAAAACACGGAAAGCTCGAAAAGCTATGCAGACTGAACAGCATTTGTCATCCAGTAGCACCAGGTAAGTTTCTTATCAGGATAAACCATATGTATTTTTCAAATATAAATAAGCTGAGGTTTCCGGCTCAGCCATCGTACACCTGGAAATGAGAGAATTTATATTCTATTGCTGTATCTGCTCAGTGAACACAGGCAAGTCAGATCATTTGGTGAGTATTGTTTGTTACTGATCTGTCTCCAGCCAGAAAACACAGGGACATTTTGCCCTGGCCTGTACCCCAGGCCAACTTGAGCTCTCAGAACTCCGCAGCAGCACTGACAGTAGGTCAAAGTGTGCGCTCTGTCCCTACTCTGCCTTTCCAGTTCTGTTGCTCTCTCCTGGGAGAATCTGCTCTCCACAGCCCAAGGTGGCTGACCAGGGGACATGTGCCAGGATGAATTCCCCTTTAATCATTTATTTGGAGATAACTTTATGTTTATAGAAGAGCTGCAAGCAGTTCTCACATATCCTTGCCCCAACTTCCACTGTTGTTAGTATCTGAAAACAACCAAGAAATTAGTGTTGGTTTAGTACTCTTATCTGAGCAAAGCACTCTATTCAGACTTTGTCTTTACACTGCTGTCCTTTTCTGCCCCAGATCGAGTCCAAGATCCTACCTTTAGTTTAATCATCATGGTTCCTTAGTTTCTTCCTTACTGTGCTAGGTTCTTAGATCCTTATATTTTATGGCCTTGACACTTTTCTTAAAAGTACTGTTTAGACGTTCTTACAAGAAACCCATCTTACAAGAAAATTTAGATTACATGCTATACCAACAACTTATTACAAACGTAAGGCTTCAGATAGTAGCAATGTATCTCTTTTATAACTCCGTAGACCAGCAATTGGAATGAGCCTTACAGGGCAGGTGTCTTCTGGAGATGCTGGTCTGATCCTTGTTTCTTAGCACTCCTTGCTGGTGGCCCTGTCACACCAGTCGCTGCTTCTGCCATGACATTGCCTTTCCACTTCTGTGGTCCATTCTCTCTCTGCCTTCCCTTACAAGGGTCCTTGAGTTACTCGGGGTCCATCCAGATAGTCTAAGACAATCTTCCCATCGCAAGATGGCTAACTGAATTGTGTCCATAAATCCCTTTTGCCGTATAGGGCACCCTATGGACAGACCCGCAGAGACGAGGACTCTGAGCTCCTTGCAAGCCAGGACTGAGCTCCAGTGGGACACACAGTAACCTTAGGGTCTCTCAGTGGTTATACTCACCTGCACCACTTCTTTAAAGTGATATGTGCTGCAACCTGTCCTGCAAAATTATGTTAGGCTGGTAAGTTCCTTTTAATTACAAGAATAGGAAGTTACTCACACCTAAATAAATAATGCTGATGACATTAGGTAGCCATTCAATACCACTTATATTAAATTCTGCTTCCTGTCATTTCCAGTTCAGGTTCTGGCGATAGAAAAACTAGTGAGCAATGATGTCTGTTTTCAAGGAGCTAATTGCTTATCTAGGACAACAGTTTTTAGTTTCTTTAAGGACAGTGATTTTGTAAGCATAAAATGTATTCCTTTTAAATAGGCCAGGTTTTTTCTTATATGGAGCCCCAAGTCATAGCAACATGAAGCCTGCTCTGCATGTTTCTGCAGTATGGCTGCACGTTTGTGACTCTTCTCTTCTTTCATGTGCTTTCCTGGATTCTCTTCCCAAAGGTGGAGTGTTAGCTCGTGGGAGAACCCATAAAAATGCCATTCGATTTCTCATAAGAATGTCTGTGTGTGTGTGTTTCCAGCCAGATTTTTAGGACAAAATAGCTAGGATGTACCTCTAGACTCTTGGTGCTCATGTAACTAACTTGACTCCAAACCTCACATTTCACCATTTTTCTTTGGCCTGTAAAATAACACTCTGTATTTGTCTGTAAGGAAGATTCCAGAAAACAAGTGTACCCACAGATTTTTCTCCAAATGGCACTACAACCCTTCAAACTTAGAGTGGTTCCATGGGAACTCTCACTTGATATAAGAACTCTGTTATTTTTACTGCTTGAAGGAGGCTCAACTTAAATTAACTCCAAGTCACGTCTGAGATATATATCCCATACCAGCTTCTTCAAGTCAAAGACTCTGGAAATGACTAGCTGAGAAATACAGAGGGAATTTATCACTGGCATACTGTAGAATTCAAACTTTTCGCTTTCCCTGCCGCATATATCCGAGGCAGAATCCTGTCAAACTGTTAGCTATCTGCCTGTGATGAAGTCACCTTTAACCTATCAATGCTTCCATAATTTCATAAAGAGATGTAAAAGGCATTACAGTTTTCCCTTCCTACCTCAGAGTTATTGCAATATTCAAACGAAAGAGCAAATATGAAGGCATTTAAAAAGATGTTAAAGCACTAAACCGTTTTGAACAATGATATAGTAATTTATTATTATTAGGTATAATCATGCTACTGTAGGTATGTTTGTAGGAAGTCTTATCCTTTGGGACAGGTGTTTAGCATAGTGGTTAAGATGACTCTCAGAATGCCCACAGCCCATATTAGAGTGCCTGAATTGCAGCCCCAGCACTGATTCCTGTTCCAGCTTCCTCCAAATGCACACCCAGAGAGACAGTGGTGTCAGCTCAAGTACTTGGGTCCTTGTCAGCTGCGAGGGAGACCGGGACCGAGTCCCAGGGTAATGGCTTCAGCATAGCCCAGCCATGGCAATTGCAGGTAGTTAAGGAATGAACCACTTGATGGAAGATTCTCTCTCTTTTTCTCTGTGTATCCACCTTTCAAATAAATATAAGCAAGTAACATTTTAAAACATAATTTTTAGAAATTCTTGTCTTCTAAAGCAGTGATCAGCCTACTTTGTGTTAAGTGATCAAATACCCATCTTAGACTTTGTGAACCCTAAGGTCCCTGTCTGGGAAAACAGCCAACAAACAATAAGTAGATTAATGGATGTGGCTTTGCTCCAGAAAGCTTTATTTACAAAGCAGGATGTTGGCCCACAGGCCAGAGTTAGCTGACTTTGCTTCAGAGAAACTTAACTGAAATACATACGGATGAAATGATGTAGCAGGCATATATTCCCCCAAAACTCACATGGAAAGTAGAGAAGTGGATAGTGGCAAAAATAAAACAAGACTTAACCATTGTGAAGATTCATGTCATGCATCTGGGTGTTTGTGAATATTTTTAATTTCTTATCATAAGAAGCTTTTTATACAAAGTGTAATTTGTGGTTAAGATTAATCTTGGTGGGGTGGTATGAAGCAGAGTGCCCCAAGAAAGGGGATGGCAGCATTCTGCCATGCAGATAGATGCTTTCTCTGCTTCACATCAGTAAACCTGGAAATGCGAGACTGATGTATCATGAAGTGCCCAGGACTTGGCATGAACTTGCTGTATGGTCAAACTAGGAAAATGCCTCTTGGATGCAGTGGAGAAATGAGACAATTTGTTCTTTTTCCTGAAACTCACCTCCTTCTTCCCTTCTCCCCAGGGGCATATTAATGTCTTTTAACTTTTGTTTGTGGGAGCAGGCATTGTGGCATAGTGGGTTAATCCACTGTCTGTAATGCCAATATCTCATATGGGCACCAGTTGGAGTCCTGACTGCTCCACTTCTGATCCAGCTCTTTGCTAGTGTGCCTGGGAAAGAAGTAGTGGAAAATGGCCCAACTACTTGAGCTCCTTCTACCCATGCAGGAGATCCAGATGAAACTCTGGGCTCCTGGCCATGGCTTTGTGACCACTGGGGAATGAACTAGCAGATGGAAGAACCCTTTGTCTCTCCTCTCCTCCCCTCTCAGTAACTCTTCCAAATAAATAACTAGCTCAAAGCAAATTCTGCTTGCGTTCCACAGAAGCCAATTGACTGGCCAGCTGCATGATGAAGTAGGCCAGGATCTGCAGGCAGGGCTGACGCCAGAGGATGGAAGGACAGAAGGGGCCGTCCATGATGCTCGATGACACAGGTCCCCTCGGGAGTTTTGGCAGCCATCCTGAGTTGGTGGGCTATGCTGGGGCTTCACCCAGAGGAGGAAAGGCCAAAACAGGGAAAGTGACTCACCAGAGCTTCCACAGCTAACCACTAGGTTCAGGTAATTGGCTAAAGAGATGACCGTGTTTCACATTTCTCCTGGGAGGAGAAAGAGATCAGTAGGACAAAGGAGAAAAAATAGTGTGCACAAAGTCAAGAGGAAGCTGAAGGTCTAGTAGCCAGAAGCGGCCAGGGAAGGCAGCTGGGCCCCGTGGCTCTCCCGCGGCAGGCAGGCCTGGTGTTTCCTGTTTTTTTGTGTCACAGAGGTTTTTGTTTGTTCGGTTGGTTTTCTTTTTTCCCTCTAGGTAAATAAACAGGCTGCTCAGTTCCTGCCTCATGTTTATAGTCACATTTCTTTAATATCAAAGTAATTCAGGATGTGGAATAGAAAGAAGCAGAAATGCACAGGCTCCGGTGGCAGCAAGCTTTCAACCACGGTGCCCTTCTTAGTAAATTAGATGAAACATGTTCTCTGGGAGACATGAGACAAATTCTGCGACCTTCTGCTCCCTGTTGGACTTCAGGGTGACCCTTAGCGACAATGAGCATGCCTCTACTTTTGGTCTCATGGCAAAGAAGCTTTTTGTAAGATTGGAACAAAGGTTGATCTATTGTTTTCTAGTTCCCTCTGTCACATCCCACTCCTTGTCCTAACCTCACTTCTGCGTCCCTTTACTCAAAGGCCAGATGCCAGCGTTCAGGTCACATGGGCAACCTGATCTGCTTGCATTAGACTGACCGCACTCTACTGACTTGCAAGCAGCCACTCTTCTTCCTGCATGTGGACACCCTCCTCATGATTATGGTCAACAATACTCTGTGGGTTTTGTACCGCTGGGATCAATGAGCCAAGCACAGGTGCTTTCCTTACTTGTAGGCTAGGAGGTGTGTGTCTCAGGGAAGTGGTTGAGCAGAGCGCCCAGCTGGGAGGCTGACTTCAGAGGGAACCTTCGTTCTGTCTGCTTTAACAACGTCGGCTTGCCAAGTTACGAAAGAAAAGACTTGAAAGTTAAGAAAGCTGAGCCGATTATAGCAGCTGATGGTGTTTATGGCTGCACAGCATTTTGTTTGAGACTAAGCCACTTCCAATGGCTGGGGAAGCAGAACTCAATTAATAATGTTTTTGAACTTTCAATTTAAAAAATCGTTGAGGTGAAAACAATCAGATCACAAAAGAAATGAGGAGCAGCTTTAGTCACTAGGCAATCTAGAAACAGCACGAGCTGCTCTGGAAGAAAGCCTCATTCACCCCCCCCCGTCTCCCCACCCCCCGAAACTGGGACCTGTGAAAAGCAGCCTGCGAGTTTCTGCTCAGATGGAGCTACTGTAGCCTCGCCAGCAGGACAGCAGGGTGGGCCGGGGTTTGGGGGAGGGATGCTCACCCCTCTTCTGCTGGCTTTAGGTCTATTAAAGAGCATTTGTGCATGGCAGCATGTATGACGAAGGTTCATGACAAGGCATTTGGAGAAAGAGTGTGCAAGGAGCTCAAAAGCTTCTCAGTCAAGTAAATGTATGTTTTCATTGCATCTTCCCATAAGCTTCTTTTTTTTTTTTTTAAAGATTTTATTGTTATTGGAAAGCCGGATATACAGAGAGGAGGAGAGACAGAGAGGAAGATCTTCCATCCGATGTTTCACTCCCCAAGTGAGCCGCAACGGGCCGGTATGCGCCGATCCGAAGCCGGGAACCAGGAACCTCTTCCGGGTCTCCCACGTGGGTGCAGGGTCCCAAGGCTTTGGGCCGTCCTCAACTGCCTTCCCAGGCCACAAGCAGGGAGCTGGATGGGAAGTGGAGCTGCCGGGATTAGAACCTTGCCCATATGGGATCCCGGGGCTTTCAAGGCGAGGACTTTTGCCGCTAGGCCACGCCGCCGGGCCCCCCATAAGCTTCTTTAAGCGTACCTTCATACATGTAGGAGCATCAGAGCTGAAATTGGCATTTGCTGAGTATTTCCTATAAATGCATTAGGTACTATTTGTGATGCTTTGTATCTCTTTGAATTTTGAACCCTATTGATAGAAAATATTATTAGTCTCATTTTAAAGATGGAGAAAGTGTGGCTAGGAGAGGTTTTTATAACTCACCCAAGGTGACACCATCAGTGCTGGTGCCTGGTTTCCAGCGGGGGGACTCTGGGCTGAACCTGCTCAACCTGCTCATTCCATTGGGTCTCTCACTGGAAACCCTTGCGATCAGGAGCCAGATACCTTTAGATCTCACACAGAACAACTTCTCAGGCAAAAGGCTGAGACCAAGTGTGGATCTCCTGCCCCATCATTGCTCAGGTGATGAGGACCCAGAGGGCTCAGCAAGCTGTCACAGTTGCCTTGAGTGTGGGTCAGCCATCAGAAGCTCAGCTCCTGCCGCTGGCGGCTTCTGCACATTGCTGGCTCCCTTCTCCCCCAAACTATTGCCACCAGCTGGAGAGCAAACCCCAGGAGGAAAAAAATCATCTGTGTCCCTCTCTCTAGCTCTGATTTTAAAATAAATAAATAAATACACACATCTTTAGAAAAACTAATAAACATTAGAAAGCAGTAGTTCTTTTTCATAAGCTCATTGTGAAATTTTGTTCTTGAAGTTCACAGTCAGTTCCATGATACTGCCTTGAACTATATTTGTGAAAAATTAGCTGTTTCCCATATTACATGCTAAGATTTGGTTTTTCTCTATAAGCACTTTGTATTTATGTATTTGATAATATAAAAATATTCAATAGAAATTGTTATGCATTAGAAATCATATGATGTCCTATTTAAAAAAAACAGGCCAACCAAATTGTTTTGGAAATAATTTGAACAAATTTGAAGTATAAGTTTGACTAGAAAGAACCATCTTACTGGTAAGTAGAAGAGATTCTGTTCTGTGACATGATCAGAAGGGCTATGGAGTACTAATGAGGCATGGAATGGGAAGATGGTTGCTAACTGATTGTGACCCTTGAGTAATTTATGCCTATAAAGAAATGAAATGTTAGTAAAAAGTGATTCTTAAACTGCTATTACATTTATTCACAGATCAGTCACGCATCCATATACTTCTTCATCTCCCCATTCATTTATTATCTATTTATTATTCATTCATCCCCTACCCATGCATCCATCTTCCCATTCACCTGTCAGTTTCTTACTGAGCTACCCGTCCATTTATGCACCCTTCTTTCCATTCACCCATTCATTCCACTGACTTAGTCAAAGTGGTGATATCACAAAGTGTGTCAACATGGAAAAATGGTCCTTACCCATATAGGAACTTCACATTTCGTAGGGGAGAAAACAAAGGCAGAGCAAATATGGTAACTGCTCCACGGAGCTGTATAGTAGATCCACAGAGTTGCCAGGAATGCGCGATCACATCTCACACAAGAGAAGCATAAATGCTTTGAATGGAAGATACAGAATTTCCTTGGGACTTTGAAACTTCTCGAAGAATTGGTAAGACACCATAAACAGAAAGGAGAGTGTGTATTTTGTATTACGATTTATTTCTTTTTATTGCAAAATCAGGTACGCGGAGAGGTGAGAGGGCATGATTTTAAGCGTTTAAAATGTATTTATTTATTTGAAAGGCAGAATTACACACAGAAAGGAGAGACAGAGAAGCATGTATTCCAAGCTCTGGTTCACACCCCAAATGGCTGCAATGACCAGAGCTGGACTGGGCTGAAACCAGGAGCCAGGAGCCTTTTCCAGGTCTCTTGTTGATGGCAGGAACCCAAGGATTTGAGCCATATTCCGCTGCTTTCCCAGGTGCATTAATGGGGAGCTGGATCAGAAGTGGGGCAAACAGGACACAAACTGGTGCCTCCAGAGGATATTGGTTTTGCAGACAGCATCCTAATTCCCCCGCTACAGTACCAGCCCCAAGGAGAGTGTGTTTTATACAGAGCTGGTAGAGAGTACACATTGTACTCTGGAGATGGTAAATATTTCTGCTTTAGCTGGGTAACGACCGTAGAAGGGTGAGTCTGAAAGGGCTGTTGAGAGGGATTCACAGATGGTCTCTGACTCTGACAACAGGTTGGTACAAAGTAGCATGTACCAACAGTCATTTTGAATAATTTTCTATTTTAATTAGCCATTTAATTGCTAAAATACATTAAATACGAATTTTTGAAATTTTTCTCAGTTTAGAACACCTTGTGTATCTGTGATATTTTCATAGCACCTCATAGGTCAAAACAAATGCCTGGCAATTTCATTTATGAAACCGTCAAGTTCAAGTAGCTGATTAAATATTTATTGTTAACAACTTAGTCACCATTTGAAAAAATAAACATAAATAAAAATGTATTTATAAGAATTTCATTGTTAGCCACTGTTATTTTCCAGTAGAATGTGTGTGTTTTTTGAGCACTGCACACTTCCTGAAGCCTTGGGTTTAGATTAACCACCCCCACCCACATTTTATATTGAATATTGGTTTTTTATTTGGCATTTGCTCTTTGCAGCAGCAACTGCTGAAAACCCAGCTTCACAAAGACATCGTGCTAACAAAAGCAGTACCATCAGCTTTGATGTTAGAACTGCAAACTCCCTTGACAAATTTACGCTAGCTGCTATGCCTTTCTGAGTTCACTGCTACGCTTTGAAGTACGTCAGTGACGGTAGAGTATGAAGTCATCACCACTTGTCAGGTTCTGCTTTAGGCATTTTGTGTATATATTTGCATCCAGTTCACATCATGATCCTCGATTCCACCATGGAGAAATTGAGGTCACAGGGCTGGAGGTTGGTACACTGGACTGCGCCGCATCCAGCATCTCTGTTCATGTATGTGGGAGAACATGCTTTGGCCACCTTTGCCCGTTAAGAGCACTGAAAGCACCAGACCTGCCTTGCTGTGTGCTGTGCGGGACCCTTCTTGATGCGCTTAGCACATAATGGCCTTCTTAGTTGCAGCTGATAGTTTAATTCTCCCCAAAGGAGACCCCCAAGTCACAAATTTGACTACAAAGAATTTTTTTTTTACAAATAATTTATTCCGAAGTTAAGTCAGTATCTTGTGACAGATGAGTGGAGAAATGTGCCAGAAAAGGGAAAAAGCCAACAAGGGCTGCATGATTGAGCAAAGTTGCCCTGTGGACAGTTGGAACGCAATCACACATCATCCAGGATTTCTCCAAAAGTGCTATCAGTCTCTCAGTGCTTTTGCCCCAACATGTACTTCAGTAGAGAGGGCTTTGGTGGCCAGAGAAATTCCTCAGGAAAGGAGACTAGAAACTGAGTCTGGCCACTAAAATGGCAAAGCTGGAGTAGGTATGGGTGAGGGCCACACAGTAAACAGTTCACAAATAGGACTTAGAAAGGCGATTGTGATGGAGGACAAAGAATCAATCTGTACATTCATTATAATAATTTTCATTGGTTAATATTTTATAATAGTCCTTGTCAGTTGTACTGACAAATATTCCTGCATTGATTAGGGGTATTGTACTTTCTTTATAGGTAAATCAGAATAGCTGGGAGACATGTATAGGTTGGAAAACCATATTACATGTAATTTTATCTTGACAAAATAAAAAGGTTTTGCTTTTATGTACTTGGCTGCTAAATCTACAGAGGAGGTGGTGATCCCCAGTGGAGTTTGGTATTCCAGTACAGTCTGGGGAAGAGATGAATGCGCTCACAGCAAAATGGTGCGTAGGGAGCAAAACGCTTGCTAAGGCGAGACTTCCGTTTTGTTTTTCTATCCGATGTGAAGCCAAGTGCAAATCTCACAACTGAGGAGGGAAACTGTAGTCCATCTCATCACATCCTCAGAGCCACTTTGCCAGTGAATCTCTGTGGGAGAAAAATAGCAGGTGCATTTACCAAAGCACTCCATTTCTGAAGACTATTCTCAGCGAAATTAAACAGGTTTGGTACTTTATGGCGACTTACGCCACCTGAAACGGGGCAACAAGTTGAGCTTTAGAAACCATTAGATTTTTTCAAGTGATTTCTAAGGAGAGAAAAATAAGACTACAGAGCAAGTCTCTAAAATCAGCAATTCCTCACTGATTTCCCTTTCGTAATGGAAATGACTGATTCACACCTTTGCTGCCTTCTGTTTTGAACAACAGTATTCTCTACATTAAAGAGCTCATCCTTGAAATAAAATATGTTGATAAGGTCTAGGTTTATACCTAAGCTTTGATTCAAACATCTCTAATGAATTTATATGAGTACACTAATTTGCATAAACATCCTTGGCTGAAGGAAGAGTCCAAAGTCATCCCAGGCTATTGCAGGTATTTGCAGAGTGAAGCAGCAGATGGGAGATCAATCTCTCTCTCTCTCTCTCTCTCTCTCTCTCTCTCTCTCTCTCTGTGTGTGTGTGTGTGTGTGTGTGTTTGCATTATTGCACAAGCAGGTGTCAAGCAGGAGAATAGCCTAATGGTTTCCCTTACGTGTCAGTACCTCAATCTCTAGCAGCACTTCCCATGGTTTCCTGTATGAAAGAGAGAAAATCACTTTAAAGTTCTTTCTGAAGTCACATTTTCTAAAACAACCTTAAGGGTACAGGCATAGAAACTGCACAACTACCGGAATTGCCAATGCAAAGGCACATTTACATCCCCCCTTACTTGAAGTATCATTCCCATGTCTTAGCCTAGAGACACACAGGAGGTCTGCTCTAATCTGGCTTTTCCCATTATCCCAGTGACTCTGAACATTGCCCGGCAGCCAGCTGGGTTCTGCTTGTTCAAGGACGATTAGAGTTCAGGCTGACCTTCTTTGTCTCCCTAATTGTTGCCGAGAACAAGGAGTCCCGAGGCTGTCCCTGAATCGGGCAGTTGGCCCAATAGTCGCTCCTAAGCCCTTCGGAAGGAGGAGCTCCGTCCCTGGCAGAACCAACAACTGTGCTAGGAATTTATTGTCTCAACCCTTTCAGAGTGCTCACTGAAGCCTTGCATGCAAGGAAGACTCGGGGAGGGTTAGAAGAAAAGCTTTGTAAGCTACAAGTTGTCAATACAACTCTATTGAACCCATTTCTCGTTCTTCTGCTTGTCTTTCAAATCCCACATTGCTTTTTATAGACTTCACAACGTCACCCAGGCTATGTTGCCTCTACTTGTTCACAGAGAGTTCTTAATGAAATAGCAATAGTGGGATGCTGTTTAGCAGAGTCAGCAAATATAGTACATGACAGGGCAACTTCCCCTCCGCATTGCCAGGGCTCTTCTGAGGCATGTCCACACACACGTGCAGGCTGTGGGGTGTGTGTGTACATGTCTCTGTTGTCTGCTTCCTGGCCAAATACATTTCTGCTGCTCACTCCCTTTTGGTTTTACACCTGCAATTGGCTCTTGCACTGTGATAACTCGGTTTTGCTTGATCTGATTATACTTGACTGAAAATGAAAAGCAGTGTTTATGTGATGTATTGGAGGAATCGTAAGGGGAAAATGTTTAACCTTGCAGCAGATGGTAGCAGTTTGTTGCAGGGTTTCTCAGCCTTGTCAGTGTTAGCATTTAGAGCTGAGTAATTCTTTGCTGCTGGGGAGAATTTCCCATGTATTACAGGATGTTTAGCATCATCCATGGCCTCTACCCAGAAGCTGAGCAAGTTTGCCAGCAGCACTTCCTTCTTCATTCTGCACAACCAAAAACTATGTATGGATGTTGCCAAGTATCATCAATACTGGGAAGTGAGGATCCCTTACTGAAATGTAAAAGCCAGTTTGTAAAAGACTCTTGGATTAGCGTCAGAGTGATTGTATTGAAAACATGTATATGTTGGAAAGCTCACTGGGCAGCCTTCAAGATGGCTCTCAGTGACCCTGGTCCTCACGTATGTTGCCCTTCCACCCTGCATGGGGCTGTCTGGTGTAACTAGCAGGGTATTGTGCAACTGGTAGAGGGGGATTATTTTTCCTGCTAGGTCAGAAGGGACATTGGTCTTTTCGATTGCTTGTTCTGAGGGAAAGCTAGCTGCCATGTCAGAGGCCCTATGGCGAACTCCCCATGGCAAGAGTCTCACGGGACCCTTCTCTAGCGCTGGGTCAGACCATAGGGCAACTCTAACTCTGGATGAGTTTTCTACTGCAAACTCTGGAGAGCCCAAAGGCAGGATGACCAAACAACCCATTCAACAATTCCTGGTATATTGAACTTGCATGTTGTTTATTGTTGGTGTTTCAAGCTTCTAAGATTTGGAGTAATTTGTTTCATTTTCTATTTATTTAAAATGCAAAGCAAGTGAGAGAGAGAGAGAGAGAGAGAGAGAGAGAGAGAGAGAGAGACTAGAAATCTTTCTTCTGATAGTTCGTTCCCCCAGATGTTCACAACAGCCATGGCTGGGCCAGGATGAAGCCAGGAGCATGGAACTCCGTCTGGGTCTCCCCTGGGACTTGAGCCGTCCACCATCTGCTGCTGCTTTCCCAGGTGCCTTAGCAGAACAGCTGGAACTTGATCCCACGCACTATGATGTAGGGTGCAGATGCTCCAAAAGACCTCAACCCACTGTGTCACATTGCCCACCCTATGGGGGAAAATTGCTACGCAGCAACAGACACCAAAGGAAATTTAGAACAAATATCAGTTTTGAGCACAAGACCATGTCTCTGGAATATCTGAGGATTTTTAGTCAGAGGGACTTTGTTGCTTTTCTGGTTAAACAGAATTTTACAAAGCAGAGTAAAATCTTACAGAGCAGACTATTGATAATAGCAGAACTGACGGAAGAAGAGAAAATGCCAAAAAAAAGTTGCATTGTTTTGTTTGTTAGGAACAAACAGAAGTGGGATCCATTATTCCAAAAATAGTAAGATTTGATCAAATACATGTTTAAGTTAACAGTACAGACATGTTTCAGCTTTGAAAATGTTGATTTTTATTTATTAATAAATGGGGTTCCAGCTAGAATGTCCTTATAGGACATGACTCTATTACTTCTTGCTATTTTTAAATAATTACTTATTTTCTGGGATATTTATACATGCAGTTTATATAACTATTTTCGTAAGATTATTTATTACTGTTAAAAGCTCACACATAAAGTCGCTCTCAGGAATCTGAGAGAGAAAACTTTTCTGCTGCTGAAACTCCTTTCCCTACAAAGCAACTTTCTCAAACCATTAAAAAATTACAGGCTATAAATGGCTGAAGCGTGGAATGTTCATATGACAGTGTACTAGTTGGTAATGAAAAGGAATGATTGCTATACACAATGTTGATATACACAACATTAATGACTACCAAAATAGTTACACTCAGTGGAAGAGTTCAGACAGCAAACTTTATGACTCCATTTTGAAAATTCTAGAAACTGCAAAGCAACTGCTAATATCACAAAGCCAGTCAGTGGCTGTGTAGGAATGGGATGGGGAGATGCAGGGAAGGAGACCATGCCTAGAAGAGATGACTGTGTTCCTCACCTAATTATGGTGATTTCATAGGTGTATACCTATGTCTAACACCTGGCAGCTTCTGTACTGTAAATGTGTATAGTTTACTCTGTCAGTGTCATCTTATAAGGGTGTTTTTAAAGGGATAGACAACATGTCACATAGTAAATAGAAACGACATGATCATAAAGAGATGGCCAAGAAGGGAACATGGACAAAAGAAGTGATAGTTATTTTTAAACATATTATTCAGCTGACTGAACAAAAAGTGCACTGAGATATTTCAGCTTAAGCTTACTGTTCTGTATACACTGGCAGCAGACCAGACCCGTCTAATACTGTTGGTTCTGAGACACAGAACAAAGCCCATGCCTCCGATCCCAGGCCCTCGGCTAGCTTCCCCTTGGTCTTTGCTCACTAGAATCTCCTGTGAATGCCCCCCCGCCAGGACTGACTGCACAGTATTGGTGATGTCCCTCATCCTCTCCAAAGACAAATACCTTCACACTCTCTTCACAGATTTTCCAACACTTACTTGGCGCAGCAAGCGAGTGATGCCCTTTCAGGGTCCTGCCAGGTGCTGGGGACCAAGACGTGCCTCTGTTTCTTTGGAGACGGTGGATGAGAATTCTTTAGAGATTTTCCTGCTTTTATTGGTAAATAAGACATTAAAACTCATGCTAACCTTCCTTGTAGCAGCTTTCCCCAACTCTCTCTGAAGTTAAAACCACAAGCACAAGACCTGTCTTGACTCCCTCCTACGCCCAGGAGCCTCCACAGCCTGAAGGGCTGAAGAACTGCCCAGGTAAGAATCATCTTGTCAATGACTCATGCTTTGCACTGAACAGCGTAGTGAACAGCGGGCAAACTGTCTCCACTGTTGTAGCTCTTGCCATGAGATTCTGCTGGCAGGGCTCTATACCAGCTAGCTGTTGACACACAGATGCTGCATAACATAGCATCGCATGTTACGTACACACATAGTGCACAGTGATGCCCACTAACACTTCTCATTCATGGGTTAGGACCAGCTGGTCTTGGCTGCGGTATAACTCCGGCTATGGGTTCATTTCGCCTGTACTCAACACAGCTCTCAACATTCTAGAACCTGTATCTTCTCGTTAGCATGGTGATGGCAGAAATACCAAGAGCACAGATCAGAAACACATTACTATCTCCTAAGATCTAGTCACAGAACTGGCCAGCTCTTACTACTCTCCACACCCCGTTTGGCAAATCAAGTCATAGGGCCACCTAATGCCATTGGGGAAGGAAAGCAAATACCTCCCTTGGAGTTTCAGGAAAATAGATTGGGAGGAAAGAATGTATGTGGAATAATAACATGAGCTGCAAGTTGTTCTCTATCTGTTCCTATACATTTATCATTCTTTCACTGCTGTAGACAAGTAGAAACTTGTGGTTCACAATTTATAAGCATGACTTATGCTTCACAAGTTATAAAGCTGATTTCATGAATTACATGGCTTTGCTTTCTACCATTTTTCTGACAGGTGCAATATTTTTTCCTTTGGTTTATCAGGCTATTATATTAAAACATTATTGGGGGAGGTAAGGCTTTATATTACAGATGGCGCCAATTGGGAATGCATTCAAGTGTAAATAAAATGAAAAGCAACTCACAGTTGGTGGGACAAATAGGAATTTATTTCTCTCACATGATAGAGTGTTCGAAGGCAGGAGATTGGGGCTGGGAAATCCTCAGAGCTGCAGCTCTTCCTCTTTCTGGTCCATGCCTTAGCATGTTGCTTTCTGTCTTCATGGCTGTAGGAAGCCTAGAGCAGCTCTGTCCATCAAGTCAGTGTTCAAGAAAGGGAGAAAGGGCAAAGGATGTGGCTGCTGACACAGTCTCCCCTCGTGCTCAGAAAGTAAACTTCCCCCAGAACAACCCTTAACAAATGTCCATTTATATCTCATTCAAAACAAGATTTTCAGTGTTCGAAGCCAAGAGAACAAGGGTGAAGGCTGTTACAAAGGAGAATTGAGACGACATGCAGTTCCTGCCACAGGGAGGCCCACGTGGTCCTCTGATTTGCAATACTGCTTTCCCTCTAAACCATGCTGACCTTGAGGTAGCCATGTCTAAAGACTATAAAGTATATTCCCATGGGTACCTTGACTAAGAGAAAAAGAGCCCTCTCCTCTGCAGTCTCCGTTTCACTAAGGAACATGTTCACCTGGATTTCCCATCAGGCCACATAGCAATTGGCCTTGAGTTTTCTGCATTGATTAAGACATTTCAAGTTCTCAATCAACTTTATGTAAGAAGACTTCAAGAAGGTTATGGAAAATGGAATTAAAAGATCCGACTGAAAAAATGTAGACTTTGTGTCTCATATATACTCCCTCAAGTTCAAGACACTTTTGAAAGTGGTGATACCAACCATGTACCCCAAACCTGAAGAACTGAGGCCCCCAGACTGTGATCATGTCAATGTAGTCTTTCTCACATTATTAGCTGAAGTGAAAATGGGGATGTTTAAAGATTTTTCAGGATCAGGAAAAAAAGAGTTAGAAGCCAAACCAGAACTGCCAGTGGTGCCTAAAATATTGCCCGCTGAAACTTTCATAAAATGGCCTTTTGTCGAGAAGAATAGGCAGAGTTGTCAGCAAGGCCTCTTGGGTGAAGAATTCCTGGGTGGGTTTTCTGGCTAAAGCTTTCGTTGGCTTTCTCAAAGCAGCTTCATCAGAAGCAGACCTCATCATTCTCCAGACCTCTGGAAACTCCACCAGGAGCCACCCACACGCTCAGGCGGCCCGGACCTTTGCTCTGGAACAGTCTTCTTTGGGTCAGTTGACCATCTGCAGCTCTTCAGAGTCTCCCTTGGCTGTGGGCTGTGTTCAGGGTCGTTATGGAGAAGCCGGGCTCCATCTCCTCTTGCCCAGGATCTCGATCGCAGTGATGTCCAGTTTCACTAAACAAGATCTGCTTGTGTAAGCTGCTGAGCTGGTTGCAAGAGTTTGGGCAGCCTTCTAGCAAAGAGTTCACTCCACTTGAGTTTTTCCATCTGAACTGTTTAAGCTAAGAAAGCAGAGATGTCTATGATGTTAATTCTAAGTCCCTCTCCATCAGCACTCAGACAAGATGAATGATGTCCTTTGCAAATGATTGTGGATGGTCTGTCATTGCAGGATTCACCTTCACTATCTCCTCTTCTGTTCTTCATGCCAGTTCCCCAAAGCAGGCATTTACGCTCAGGGTTCAGCTGGCAGACTCTGCAGGCCAGGGTTCCTGACTCCGGCTGCAGATTCCTGCTGGCTGCTGGCACCCGCAGGAGGCAGCAGGGGCGGCTCAAGGAGCTGTCTTCCCAGCAGCCATGGTGGAGTTCCACACTGTGTTGCTGGCTCCTACCTCCAGCCCCAACTCAGCTCCAGCCTGGGAGACCTTCGCAGAGTGAATCAGCACAGGGAATTGTTCCCTCTCCCCCTCCCCACCCCATCTTCCTCTTCTCTCCCATTTCTTCTCCCTCCCCGACCCAGTGTAATTTTGGCAGAATTCATGCTGTTCTCATACTGATTTTTTTTTTCAGACTGGTTTCTTTACCTTCTTGGTGTTGCAAATCTTTGTCAGACACATTTGTAATGAGTTAGTTTATTTTGTTACTAAAAACTTTGAAATCCATGCAGGCTTTTTTTTCCCAAAATACACATTTTCCACAAAATTTGGGAGATTAAAGTCTGTTTACTGCTTGAAAAATACTGAAAGACTATTATTTGAAAGTGTGTACTTGAACATGTTACGCAACTGCACTGGATTTTAGTGTCACGATGAAAAACTAAATTAATTAAAAAAAAAACCTGCCTCTCAGCACCGTTGAGAAGAAATATTTATAAAGGCCTCACACAGGCCTGGTATTTAGTGGGTAAACTGACTTTGGGTATTTGCAAGTGAACGCATTCCTGAGTGGCACACTTCCTACGCAGTGAGGCTTCCCACCTCCCGTGGTGATTCAATCAATATTCTGACAAACCAACAGGGTAAAAACCAGGCCTGTGTTGCAAAGCCTCACACCCAGTGCTTCAGGGCTGTCATTGTTCTAGGGCACTTGGACTCATTCCGATTGGGCAGTTCATCCTAGGGGGAAGACTGCAGGCAGACTCAGCAAAACAAGGCTACCACTAACAGATCAGCAATCCGTACCCCAACTTGATTCTCTCTGGCTGCTGGTTCTCCAGCATGCGCCAGTCTTCTGGAATGCTCAGATGGTAAGAAGGTGGGATGAGGGATTTTTTTTAACATGAAGGAAATACAGAGAAATATAAACATCCCTTGCTTGACCAAGAGTCTCAAGGCCTGACCCAAAGCCTCGCTCCACTCCTGGCTCGGCCTGCCCTGGCTCTGCCCTGCGCTGCTTTAGCTTATCTGAGAAATTGCAAGTGAACTGGGCAGCTTTTATGTGTGTGTCTCCTTTCTAGAGCTAGCATTTGCATTTGCTGTTTTCCTTCTTACACCTCAAATGCACTGGCTCTGCCATTTACACATTTCTTATTTTGTGCTCACTACTCTAATTGGGATTCAGCTCTAACCACTCAAAACACTATTAGCTGAATCAAAAAACAATTAAACTCCTTGATGGTTAATTACCCCTGACATTAACCCAGATGAACAGGTGTGATCTCTTACAAGATCCTTGATAGGTTGAGTGTTCATATTGAATTTCTCTCCATTTCCCAGAGTAGAAAACCTCATAGATTCTTTTTCTCTACCACAGAATAATCCCAATAATTGTTGAAGTAAGAAGGATAGAGAAAGCTACCATCAAAAATATAAAAAGAAAGTTTTTCTTGCTAGTGTTAGTACTCAGTGATTCTTTCGCATGTGAGAGGGTTTATCCCTAATAACAGTTCTTGAATCAGAGATGTTATTTAAAATTGTTCATTCTCTACATACTTTGCTGTTGGGAATAATTTCCACATTTTCAGCAGATGGAAGCATGGGTACCAGCTTTGTTCTCTCACCAGTGGGTAGATGTGAAGACGACAGTGACTGTGACCGTGATGGTGTCTGTAGAAGGGAGGAGCACTCCGAGTCTTCAGTCAGCTTCACCCACCTGCTGGCTTTGCTTCAAGCAATGTGGAAGATCATCAGCCCGTCATGACACAAAGACTATTATCTGCCGTCTGTGTGCGTGCGTCACATGGCAGATATCCATGAACACATGTGCACTGTCAACAGGCTCTAGAAAGAAGTTACTGTAGGATTTGCCAGGGGAAGAGTGTGAATGACTTTGTCCTGAGAGACATAAGCCAAGCAATTCCTGGAAAGTGTTCCAAAGTGGTCATGTTCTAAATCAGAAGTTATGCATTCTGTATCAGTACATTTTCATTTATCTTTATGTGGTAGACATATATTTGACATGGAACCAATAGACAGGCAACTGATTAGATGTGCAGATCCACATAGGCAAGCAGATGCCATAAGCTGCCACTGTCCCCTTACCCCTTACCTGTCAATCAAAATGTCCACCTTCCCGCAATGTAGCTATCTGTCCGGGAAGCTGCGTGCAGAGGCTATAAAAGGAGCGGAAGACAGGAGAGCAGCCCTTTCCGCACTGGCCCCATCTTTCCAGCCTCCACTTCGCAGCAAGCAAACTGCAGGCCATAGTCAGAACAGCTGTGCACTGCTGCCTGGCTGTTCCTGGACAGATCTTTCCTACTGCAGTGTGCCTTTTGGATTCTCTTCCCCATGTTTGTTTATGTTGCTTATTTGTGTAGGGCATCGGCACTCATGTGTGAATGCATGTTTACCCTCATTGCTGAATAGACTGTTCTTGTTTATACACAATAGCAGTCCCACTTAATATTCCTATCTGTGCAGCAGAGAAGAATCTGGATGAAAAGTTAATCAACCCATTGCCGACATCAGAATGGGGAGCCTCCAGCCAGGTGTGTGGTTTTGCCTTGAGAGCTGTGGGAGACCAGCATGAGGCTCAGCCTGTAAGTGTTGTGAAAAAGAAACCAGAATTCTCAATAATTGTCATCATCAGCCATTGTACTGTGATGTGCAGTTAAGTTTTCAGAACTAATGTTTGGTGTGCTGCACACCAATTGTTAGTGTTGAAACATAACTGCTGGTTACCACAGGTCCAGCATGGCTTTGCTCTCTCTACCATCTGCTCCCTGCATGGCCTCCCAGCCTCCCCTTTGCTTATGGCAGTGGTGATGGTGAAAAGCCATTTCCTGTCATCTGATTATTACATTTAGCCACTGAGGCATGGGACTTCCTTCTCTAGCAGAAGTCGGGAAGTAGGGCCCTTCCCTCTGGCCCGCCCTTTCCAGGACGCGTAGGCTGGCTGTGTTGGGTGGCAGCCAGTCTGCTCACAGGTTAGTCAGGCTTTGATGGACATTGCAACCCCTCTGGGACAACCAGTAGCTGTGAGGTAGCTGCATTTCAAATGCAGCTGGCCGTTGGTTCCTAGTATGTAAGTGTGGTTTCTGCTACCCAAAGGAGACCTAATATTTCATGCATAGTCAAAGCTCCCCTCGCTGCAGGGATGAGCTTCAAGAAATAAAAATGCTGGGGCTTTTCAGCTCCACCAATCAAACATACGCGGATGCTGGCCGCACACTGAGGCCTATACTCCAGGCGTGGGATTTAAGACTGCTTAAGAACTGAATACCCTAGGAGTGGCAGTATAATCCCCCAAGAATTTGGGGGTCACTGGAGCCTCAGGGCTTAAGATAAATTCTTACAGCTGCTATTAGCATTTTATTTAACAAATTTACTTGTTTTTATTAGATCAATTTACCAAGAGAAGGAGGGACAGACAGAATGATCTTGCATCCACTGGTTCACTCCAGAGCGCACGTCGTCTGGCATGTTTGCTATGGAGAGATTGCCACCTAGTGGCCAATTACCCTAAATGTGGCAATTCACAAAATTCAAGGACTTTGAGTGTTAATAACACCGCAGACCTACATCAACCTGCAGAGGAGCCCCTGAGCAGGCTGTAATAGGAAAGCCCGCCTTAGGGCGGTGGACTTTAGATCACAAAGTTATGCTACCAGGGGCCTCTCAAGAAGAAATTATTAAGGACCTGCAAAAGTTTACCCAGGTAGGAAGAGGAATCCTGCTGGCGAAATGGTTTCTCAGACACTTGGAGGGAAAGGATTGTATGTACACTGTTGTGAGGCAAGTTTTTCCTTCCTTTCCCCTGTTGGCAAAGTCACCGTGGTGGTCACGTCAGGGCGCCTGCTTTGCTCATGGACCTGTGATAAAGCTGCAACACAGACTTTACTGCCACGCCTTCAGCAAACAGCTACCGATCCCTGCCGGGCTTTCTTGATCCCACTCTGCAGGATGGACAGGTGCACTTCCTATACCAAGACAGGATTCCTTCCAAGAGCATCCTTGGGCCTTCCAAGGTCCCTCCAGAGTGATAGTGGGCTCTGTTGATGTGCAGTGGCACTCTAAAGCAGCTCCTCAGGCAGCTGCCTGCTGCTCTATGGGTCTCTTAGCATCTCCAGGCTGAAGTCAACTCCAAAAGGCTACTTGAGGGTGGTGACAGAATTCTCCCCGTTCCAGGTTCCCTGGAGCCCATCTCCCCAGCAGGAGCCCCTTCTGAGCCGCTGCAGCCCAGCTGGTGGCGACCGCACACACCTCAGTGCACTTAAGGGTAGTCCTGTCACAGCTGGAGCCTCCAGCTTGGGCGCCTTCACACACAGCTGCACCCAGAGGCCCAGTCGGCCTGCTCTGCGCTGCGCTTCTGATTCCCGCCAGGTGCCACTGTTGACAGGAAAACTCCCTGGTGTGTTCTCTCATCAGAGTAGAAGTTGCTGACATCCTTTATAAAGCCACTTCGAAAAACCTACTGCCTGTGGCAGCCTGGCCTACTTTCCCACAACTTTTCTTTTAGTACTTCCCAACAAGTACTAAAGTCTGTGGCTGCTCTAAGGTCACCTGCACAACCAGTTAGCCTTGTGACATGTACTGCTACAAGGAGGCACGTGCACAGTGAGGAGTAGAATCTGGCACAGCAGATTTTGTGGTGTAGTTGGTAAAAATCACTGATTACAATACTGCATCTCATACAGGCATTGGTTGAAGTCCTGGCTGCTCCACCTGTGATCCAGCTTCCTGCTAATGGTCTGGGAAAAGCAGCAGCAGACGGTCCGAGTATTGGAGCTCCTGCATCCATGTGGGTGAGCTGGAAGAAGTTCCTGCCTCTGGGATTTGGCCTGGCTCTGCCCTGGCCATTGTGGTCATCTGGAAAGTGAATCAGTGTGTAGAAGATCTCCAGAGTTCTCTCTGTAACTTTGACTTTGAGTAAGTAAATGATGTCTACTCTAACAGCAGTAGGCTCACTGAAGAGCATGTTGGAAGTATTTATGTCCAGTGTAAATGGTTTTATAATATGTTATTTTGGAAGCAATAGATTATACCTTCCCTGTCTTAAAGGGTTTCCATCTGTGACTTTATCTTTTCCAATTACGTTCATTCTGACTGATAAACTTGTCTGTCTCACAATCGCAAAGCTTTGCAGAACAATGCTGATTTGCAGAGAACACAGCCATTGGCTGCAACAGATGAAAATCTCTGAGTGGCTAATGATGTGGGAAAAGTAGTTTGGTCTGTAGATCCAGATAGGCAAGCAGCAGATCTGGATACGTGACTAGCTACTTACATCTGCAGTGTGAGATAAGCAAACAACCGGTTCAGTATTCTCATATGGATAGGTAAGCAGCAAGTTTGGTCTGGGAATTAGGATAGGCAAGTAGTTAGTTTGGCCTGCGGAGCCAGATAGGCAAGCAGCCAGAGAGGTCTGTGGAGCCAGAGACACAAGCAGTTAATTAATTTAGAGTGGGGTGCTGAATGGCTGAAAGCAGTGTTGCCCTCCCACCGGTTGCCAAATGCTTGCTTTCCCATAGTGCACCTGTTGCATCCGGGTCCGTGTGCAAAGGCTATGAAAGTAGTGGCAGCTGGGGATCAGTTCGCAGCCCCTCAGCTTGAGAAGTTGGGACTTTTCTTGCTGTGCCGCCTGTTGGCCAGAGCGTCGTCACCACAGGTACTGGTCACCCCTTCGCTCTCTGGTCCATCTTCGCTGCGTTCATGTTGTGAATTTGGCTGTGGAGGGGGCATTTCACGTTTGCGCATGCATATTGGCTTCCATGATTATCCTTAAAATGGGCTTTTTTCCCGTTAATCTGTGTTGCATTGACTTGACTCCAAGCCAGTGTGAAGAACCTGGAGGGAGGCGGGCGAGAGAGTGGAGTCTTGGAACTCCACAATACTCTAGTTGCAGGGCCTCCTCGTCCTCGTGCCAGCGCCCTCTGTGACAGATTGTCAGCCCTTGCCCAACAGAGGTGCCATTTCCTTGTCTGAGAAAGCAAGCTGGGGCAAAATTCCTGCGTAATGGGAAGCAAAAGAGAGGCAAGGCCTCGCGCCCCGGGCCGGTGGCTGTGGACCAGCGCCAGCTGTGGAGGATCCCAATCAGGGCTCCTTAAAGCGCTTCGCTTTGCTGGCTTCAGAGGTCGAGTTGAAGCTACTTTGTGGGCAGAGGAAGTGAGGCTACGGCGTCGGAAGGTTTTGTGTGCTACTCCTGCAGAGTTAGGAGGTCTTGCTGTGGCTGGCTCCGTCATCGTTCAGCACATGGCCGTCCCCGCATCTCCGCTCTCCACACGGAGCTCGACAGCACTGTGTTGTAGCTACTGTACAAAGTGAAGGAACTCACACTCGTGTTCTTTGTCCATTACGTTCACCTTCAAAACTTAGCTGCCGGAACAAAAGAATTTTGAAAACGCATCACTTCCTCATTCATTTTTCAGTTAACATTTTAACTTTTTACCATAAGCTTTAAACACTAGTAAGAGGATTACCAATGCACTGGAAATAAGGACAGTTAAAAAGAACCTTCTCTATCAGTCGCGACAGTGTGTTCCACAAAATTGAAATACCATTAAACACTTACCATAGTTTGTTTAAAAAACAACGTAGGAGGAAAAATCCCCGTGTTTCTTTTCCTTTTTAACTTATCTGAAGTGAACAAGTTTCACATATTTCAGGATACAGATTGAGGAGCTTAGCAATGCTTGTCATGCTGCCCTCACTCCTGCGTGTGCTCCGCTTGCCTCCTCCCCCCCAACGTTTACACTGCAATATCTTCATTTCACTTTACGGTCGCAGGCCAAACACCACATTACGTAACAATATCAACATAAAGCATGCAGACAAACAACAAAACTATTGCTCAGAGTATAAACAAATCCTGTGAGCAATAGCAAAATCCCTGGATTTCAATCTCACTCATATGGATTGCTGGGAGTTTTCTTGTTTTCTCTGTGTTAGTTATCACAGATCAGGGGAACGTGTGATCTCTGTCTTTTGCACACTGGCTTATTGCACTAAGCATAATAGTTTCCAGTTGAATCCATTTAGTTGCAAAATGCTGTATTTCATCCTTTCTATAGCTGAGTAGTATTCCACAGGGATTCTTTATCATCAGTTGGTGGACATTTGTGTTTATTTTGTATCTTACCTAATTTAAATTGAGCTGTTATAAACATGGGAATAGAGATAATTCTTTGATCTGTTGATTTCATTTCATTTGGATTAATTCTCAGTAGTGAGAGTGGCTGGTCATATGGCAGAACTAGGTGCACATTTCTGGGGAATTTCCATACGATCTTCCATAATTGTTGTACTAGTTTGCATTTCCATCAATAGTGGATTAGGGTACCTTTTTCAACACATCCTTTCCAGCATTTATTATTTTCTGATTTCTTTTTGATAACCATTCAAATTGGGTGAGGTAGAATTTCATTGTGGTTTTTATTTATGTCCATATGTTGGTCATTTGGATTCCACTGAGCACCGCGTGTTCCTGCCCTATGCCAATGTCTGAACTGGATTGTTTGAGCTCTTTATAGATCCTGGATATTATTCCTTTAACAGTGGCATAGTTTGTAAATGATTTATTTGAGAGAGAGAAGGGGAGAATCGGAGAGGCTGGCTTTTTATCCACAGGTTCACTCCGCAGCGGGGCCAGGCCAGAGCCAGCAGTGACATCCCAGCTCCCTGCGCTTGCGCGGCACTTGGGCCTTCCTCCACTGCTTTCTCAGACGCAGTAGGAGGTGGGTCAGAAGTAGGGCAGCTGAGACATGAACTGCCGCCCATATAGGAGGCCAGCATTGCTGCTAGCAGCTTACCCACTGCACCATGCCAGCCTTTCAATCTTCTTAGTGAAGTGTAGCTTTGCCAGTGCACTGTTGGGTTCAAATTTTAGCTCCGCTAATAGCTGTGCCTTTAGGCAAGTTATTTAACCTTTTCGAATTTCACTTTCCTCTCCCATTACATTAAGAAGTTAATATTACCTATTTTGTAATGTTGTTATACGAATTAAATAAATCAACATACGAAAATACATAGTCCTGTGTTTAACGTATAATAAGAACTTAATAAGCAATGATAAGTTGTTAATCTACACATCTTCACTCCATTGTAAGAGCTAGCCTGCACATCTTGTTGCCTGTATATTAGACCGGGGTCTTACCCAGTCCTGCCTTCTTACTTTCAGAGACCCTCACAAAAAAACCACCAGAGTTCCACGGATTTTTTTTCCAAAAGTGCCCCAAAATTTAACAGATGGACGCATTATTTCTTTCCTCTTGACTCTCTTCCTATTGTCAAAGATACTGATTTTAAAACGGTAGGAAATCGAGCTTTCTGGCCATTGTAAGTAGCTATGAGGAAATGATACTAATGGACGTATTTTTGTTCTCTGCCATTTTTCATAAATCACACTGTGGTCTGAAGTGTAAGATGATTATAGTTAATCCTTGCTCAATGTCATCAGTTCGTGCTGCGTTGTTTTGTTAATCCTATTAGCCTGCTGTAACTTTTCAAGTGGGCTTTGTTAGTAACAGTGATCAGCTCTTAGGTTTCCTTAGGGACTTACCTAGGGGAAACGGACAGTGTCCTTGGGATCATTTTGACAGCTCCTTATGAAGTTAAAATCCATATATCCTATGAGCCACAAAAAAGAAAACAGCATAGGTCTAACTAAAGATTTATGTAAAAATATTGTTTCTTCCCTGTTCATAATAGTCAACACATCCAGTTTGCATCAAAAGGAAAATGGCCAAACAGATTTGATATATGCAAGCAATGGGGTGGGACTCGGCCATAAAATGGAACAGAGCATAATGTGTATGCTAGCAAGGATGGATCTGCAAACATTGCTTTCTGTGAACCAAGCCAGCTACAGAGTTTTGTTTGGATGAAGTTCTAGAGTGTGTACTAATAGGAACCAGAGAAGCAATTACCTATGGAGAAGAGGGACCAATGCAAAAGCCCACCAGGAACTTAATGGGAATGTGTTGAATGGGTAGGGGTTCAAGCATGTTTTTGTCAAGATTCATTGAATACTAAATACAGATACATATGTATATACACACACATACATGTACGTTTTATTGAAGGTAAATTATATGTTTCTGCTGAAAGAAAGTAAAAAGCAGCAGTATTCGAATTTACTGTTGTAAGGGACCTCAAATATTTCACTTTAACTTACTGCAATTTTCCAGCATTAAAATGAAGTAAGTTCCATGTTAAACCTTACAGTGGGGTGGGGGGAACCCAGAGTATAGCCTAATTTATTCCATCCTCAGGCTTCCTGGCTGAACCACACTGCTGGCACATGTTGGCTTTGCAGTTAAGTAACCTTTTGTCTGTACCATCCAGGCCATTCCGTGGACATGCTTTCAACCCTTGAATGTACCTTAGCACATAAATTAGTTACCTTGTCGTCACTACAGCAAGCACTTGACAAAAGTTAGATGTGAAGGAAGATGATTTGTTGCTGCTTCCCATTTTGGAGCTGTGCATGAGATCCGCGTGGTGTGCTGGTGGAGCCTTCAGGCGGATGGCTTTTCAGATGACAGTGGCTAGGCCAGCTCAACTCTTACAAGCGATCCTCCCATGACAGCCGCTGCCACCACCTAAGGATCTCCTGCCTCCTAGACTCCATGCTCGTATTACATTTCCCCCATTTGCCCATTAAGCATTACCATAAGACTTTGGGGTACAAGCCTCTGCACATATGGACACTCGGGGGCTCCTAAAATGATATGCAAACCATAGGAGCAGCACTAACACCCACACTAAGCGTCACCACTTCCTCCCAGTACTGGTCGGTCATGGCCCCAGGATTTGTCATGGAAGTAGATTATCTCAGCACCTTTAAGCAATTTGGGAGTGAAATTGTGCAGATGCAGTATAGCCATACCTATGAATACAGCAGAAAAGAACTGCTTCACAGCACAGGAGACCTCCATCAGGATAAGCAGAGCCTGGCTGCTTGCATAACCTGTGTAGGAAGCCTTATAATTACCTTGTCATTCTTGATGGAAGCCAGGGCTGGGAACACAGCTCAGATGGTGGGGAAGTGCGTGTCTGTGCCCTCTCGGGCACTGTTACAGCGTTGCCTTGCAGCCAGCCTGCCACTGCGGGAAGGAAGGGGAGACAGCACCTTCTGCCGCTACACTGAGCTTGAGGGGTCAGGAAAGTTGAACAATCCCATCTTGGGAGGGGCGAAGAACATCATTGTCCACCGCGGGACAATTAGGAATACACTTAGGGGAAATCATGCAATTTAAGATATTCTATACTTAAAAAACATGAAACATTTAACTTTTCTGATGTTTCTTTGTGAGGAAAAGCACAGCCAAAACCTGTCAAATGTCTCAGAGCAGACAAAGGTGAGGCTCCAAGTCAGTTTTTAACTTGGCACACACAAAGGAATACATAGCAAACCAAGGGAGGAATCAAGAGCCTTGTGGAAAATGACAACTTCTGAAAGCAGAGTTGAAGAGCAATAGCATTGTGATCCCAGCCCACTCCTGTTAAGTAGTAGTTTATCTAAACTGCAAAACTGACCCAGGCCTTAGTGTGAAGTGGCCCTGCTGCCTGCTGACTGCCTCAGCTCCTCCCTCTGCTGTGTGTTATCTCGGGCCTGGTCGGTGGGGGCACACTCGCAATGCCAGCTTGCCACATGGTTATTAGCAACTGCTCCGCTTGTTGCCCCTCAGTGTGACTGCTGCAAATTTGCTGCAAGAAGACTTTCACACTGGGTTTTCTTTTTAAAGTCCCTTCCCCAAATCCTTAATATTGCTCCATAAAGATTGTGTTTTTCTGGGTTTATCAAAGTAAAAATATTTTAATTATTAAAAGCATGACTCTACAGACTTAAAATGAGCACCTGTAACTGATGTATCTTACTAGTGAGGCAACAGCAGGGAAGTAAAGCTGGCTCAAAGGAGGACTTAAGAGGCCATAGTACATAGAAGCACTGAGAGAAGTGAGACAGCAATAAATGGCTAAAGAGACAAAAGGAGGCCTGGCCTAGCGGCTAAAGTCCTCGCCTTGCAAGCGCCGGGATCCCATATGGGCACCGGTTCTAATCCCAGCAGCTCCACTTCCCAGCCAGCTCCCTGCTTCTGGCCTGGGAAAGCAGTCAAGGATGGCCCAAACCTTGAGACTCTGCACCTGCATGGGAGACTTGGAAGAGGATCCTGGCTTCTGGTTTCAGATTGGCTCAGCTCAGGCCATTGTGGCCACTTGGGGAGTGAATCAATGAATGGAAGATCTTCTTCTCTGTATGTTTGACTTTCCAATAAAAATAAATCTTTTTTTTTTTTTAAAAAAAAGACAAAACGAGCCAGTGCCCTGCAGTGTAACACAAATGTGCCTTTTGAGGTTGTCTGTGTCACCAAACTTCTTAACCCGGCCAAGAACTTCAAGTGGCATAACCTCTCAGATCCTGAGCCCTAAGCAAGAGCCAATGGAGGCATGCAGGGTGAAAAGCCCTTGGCTGCGCTCTGGCCCTGACAGACCGTGCGGGCTTCCTTCTGCAAGGGCTCCAAGGATGAGCCAGGGTCATGCAAATATTTTATATCATGTACTTAATTTTCTTCCAGTAAGCATTGGGTTACTTCTAAATCCCCAAGAGGGAAAAGATTCTTTCTAGAAAGGCCTTTGCTTGCTGAGTCTGGACCTCTGGCATGATGCCTGGCGAATTCTCCTTGGCGGTGTGGTAAACACTAACCCGCCATCCCTGTCAGCATCCGTCTCCTCGCAGCCTGTTTGCACATCCCCTCTCCTGGCTCGCCGAAAGTGCATGGGGAGCAGCTACACAGCCAGGTGGCCTCTGGGGGAAGACAGGAGATGTTGTCAGGTCCTCTGGGTCCACTATTGGTGTCACCTTCCCTTCTGGACATCCTTGCACACTCTTAGGCTGTGAAGCCTCGAATCCAGGCCTTTGATACCACACCAGAAAGATGCCCAGAGCAGGCAACCTGTCTGTGTGACTCCATGTTGCTGTCAAGGTTTAGTTGTATGTGCACCTGTCTCCATGCAGTCTAAGGGCATCTGACTCCACCTGCCCGGTCTTCCCAGAAGCCAGGTAGAAAACTGCAGTAAGCAAAACCACAAACTGGAGACTGGCAAAAGGCAGGATGTCTTCCTGCAGCATGGCGGCGGGATGGGGAAAGGCATGCTGAGACGCGGTCATTAGACTGGGAGTCCAGAACTGTTTCCTGGGCTCCATTTGTTTTTATTTGAAAGGCAAACTTATATAGAGAGACAGAAACAGAGATCTTCCATCTGATGTTGCACTGCCAAAATGACCACATGGCTGGAGCTGAGCCAATCTGAAGTCAGGAGCCAGGAGTCTCCTCCAGGTCCCCCACCCCATGGGTGCAGGGGCCAGAGGCTTTGGGCCATCCTCAACTGCTTTTCCAGGCTGCAAGCAGGGTGCTGGATGGGAAGTGGAGAAGCTGGGACATCAACCAGGGCCCATGTGGGATGCTGGTGCCACAGGTGAAGGCTTAGCATGCTATACCACAGTGTTGGATTTTCAGGTCAAATTCTATTTCAATAATTTAGCAGTTGTGTGATCTTGAGCAAGTTACTTAACCTCTCTGTAGTTTAGTTTTTCCATTTATAAAATAGGTACAGTGAATAAATTATTTCAAGTGCTTTTTTTAAAAAAAAGTTTATTTATTTGAAAGAATTGTAGCAGGAGAGACAGAGCTTCTATCTGCTGGTTCATTCCATAAGTGGCTATGGTGGCCACAGCAGGACTGGTTCAAAGGCAGGAACTTCTTCCCAGTGTCCCCCATAGCTTCAGGGACCCAAGGCTTTGGACCATTTGCTGCTGCTTTCCCTGATGCATGAACAGGGAGCTGGGTCACAAGAGAAACAGCTAGTATATGAACTGACATCCATATGGGATGCCGGCACCACAGTGGCAACCTCACCTACTATGCCACAGTGCTAGCCTCTGAAGTATTATTATAAGGATTGAACGAAGCAACTTTTGTAAAACAAGTGCAACCATGCTCAGCAGCTAGTAAGTGTACAGTACACTGACGTGGGGCGATCGCAGGTGGGCCAATCAGAGTTCTTATAGTTGACGAGACACACAATGAGATGTTTGAAAACATAATCATGTTTCTCCTTATCTGTGCTAAGTAATACACAAAGTACCAAAACTGTCATCTTTGTGAGCAAGATCATTGTCTTGGGATTGGATTATTGTTTGGAGCCTTTGTCTAGACTCCTGAGTCATAGTTGATTCTTTAAAAAAGTTGTTTCTACTTGCCATGTGTTGGTATCTTTACCTAATCGTGTGTTAAATGAAATGAAGGTATTGCGTTGTAAAAATCTGGGGGGAAAAAACAGTAATAACGAAGAGGAGGGTGGTGGGACCCCTGGGTAGGAGGGGAGGGGAGAGTGGGGATTATTAGTGTGTTCCTACATCTGTATCGTGACATTCTGTGAAAGTTGTTGACTTTATATAATAAAAAGAAAAAAGCCCCTAAGGTGTGGAAATCAACATGGGACTCCCTGAGCTGTCCTCCATGGGGAGGGAGGTCAGGGGTGGAAGGCAACTGTGCACACAGTGTGTCCTCAGTTGCAAGGTGCGGCTGCGCCCAAGGTGTGTGCTGAGGTTGGTGGGGTTCACTGGCTTTGGGTCCTACAGAGCCGCACAGATGTGTGTCGCCTGTGTGTCGCCTGTGTGCCACGCCTTTACACATGCAGGCTTCGGCATGCAGTGGGCAGCAAGCAGGGCCAAGCCTTCGCCTGTACGAGGGCAGCCTTCCTGGCGAGCGATCCGTCCATTGTGTTGGCTGAAAACGGCCACTCGGCCACATCGTGTGGAATGGCAGGGACGTGGCGCCGGCTCCCGGCCCGCCAGAACGCCCATCCCGAGGCTGTGTGCTTGTGTGTCTATGCGGACAGGCAGGGTTGCTGTAGCCTTTCTCAGGCAGCGTGCTCAGTCACCCTCTTGCTCTGCCCCACGATTCACCATTCATTTCCCGCCCCGGGTCTGCTGCTGTGGCTTTTCTTCTTTGATCCTTTTCTTCACAGATCATTGCTAAAATCCAGTGCTTGCTTCCTAGGCAGTGAGGCTCAGCTCTTCTATATTATTGGCTCAGAGGACAATAGCCTAAGGTGTGAGCCTTGGCTTGCAGAGGTGAAGCAGCAGCCCAAGGCCCATCCTCACCCTCTTCTCTTGAGCTGCCTTCTCTGCTGACGTCAGGAAGGGGTTTGGGCCGAACTTCCTGTCTACCTAAGGATCTGCTCCATTTTGCCCAGGAAGACTGACTTCGCAATCAGACAAAAAGGGACTGAGCCCTGGGGAATCTGTCCCGGACCAGCACCTGTTCTTCTCGTTCCCTGCCTCTAGTCCTCTCAGTCGCCTGTGGCCCGCATCCCTCAGCACCGGGAAGCAGGTGTTTGAACCTGAACCATCGCCTCCTGGGAGTGCCACACTGCACGTGGCTCCTACGCGCATGTGCTCTGTCCAGTTTGCTTCAGCAAACTCAGGTACTGACGTTTGAACTTCCCTACCAAACCCAATTCTCTAGTACTTGTATGAAGTTTGTCTGCTTTCAATTTACCCCTTAATTGTGCCAAACAAGAACACTAGTCCATTGAAATTTGAATTTAATAGAAATATTAGCGGTATTTTATCAAATTATTACATTATCCTAAAATACAGATTTTGCTGTGAAAATGTTCTCTGCTAACTCATGATATTCCTACATCTTAGGGCCCATTTCTTTTTCAAATGTCTCCATTTTAAAACGTGTCAATTCTCAAAGGAAGGGAGGTGGCTTTTTCCGGTGAGTTCCCCGGTTGGAGTGCATTGCTGTGCTCACGCGCCTTCTCTCCCCTTTGCCTTTGTAGTTGAGACTTTTCCACAGAATCATCCTTCCTCTTTGCCAAAGAGCCTCACTCCTCTGAACACAAAGGCTGTAAAGAGAGCCTCTAATCTGATTACAAGCACCGAATCCCACTAGGAAACGATGTAGGACTTCCGCGTGCTGCTACTGAGAAACCCCAGGTGTTGCTTGTCTTTTGTTAAGGGATTATTTCTAGTGCATATTTTACTAAACTTACCCTGTTTATTGCTAAGTTGCTTTTTAGTGTTAAGTCATGCAGACCTGAGGCTGCCAGCCGCAACCCTCAAAAAGATGCACTTCTTTGGTTTTGAGTCTTAGGCTGCTGATTCAGCATCAACATGGGTATTGGTATTGTCCTGCCAGAACGTTCCTTGGTCCCATTTGTTTTTTTTTTTTTTAAAGATTTATTTATTTTTATTACAAAGTCGGATATACAGAGAGGAGAGACAGAGAAGAAGATCTTCCGTCCAATGATTCACTCCCCAAGTGACCGCAACGGGCTGGTGCTGTGCCGATCCGAAGCCGGGAAACAGGAACCTCTTCCGGGTCTCCCACGCGGGTGCAGGGTCCCAAGGCTTTGGGCCGTCCTTGACTGCTTTCCCAGGCCAGAAGCAGGGAGCTGGATGGGAAGTGGAGCTGCTGGGATTAGAACCAGTGCCCATATGGGATCCAGAAGCGTTCAAGCCAAGGACTTTAGCCGCTAGGCCACGCTGCCGGGCCCTGGTCCCATTTGTAATACACACATATAGCTGTGCTTTTTGGCTGGCTGCCATCAGAGATGCAAACTGTGCCCATTTGGCAGCGTTCAGAAAAGCCAGCAGTGGTTGGTGGGGGGTGCAGTGCTTGATTTGCTGCTTGGGACACCTGCACCTGGTTTCTAACTGCCTGTGCTGTGTCTCAGCTCCTGTTCTCATCCAGCTGCTGCTAACTTCTGCTCTGGGAGGCAGCAGGTGAAGGCTCCAGGGCTTGAGTCCTTACCACCTGTGTGGTAGACTGAGCTGAGCTCGAAGCTTTGGCCTGCCGTCAGCCCTGGCTGCTATGGTCATTTGGGGAGTGAACCAACAGATGGACGATGTTTCTGTGTCTGTCTCTCTGCCTTCAAATAAAATGAAAATAACTAACTTTTTATAAAATGAAAGGATTAATTAAACTTTCTTTCATATAATCTTTGTTGTGTTGTCTGGATTTGAGAGTAGTTCCAAATTTCTCCTATTCTCAGAATGTCCTGAAAGCTTCCAAGAAATCAGCACGAGATATACTTTGGCTCAATCCACCTAGTTGAATGTGTTCAATTTCAAGGAAATTGCATCCATTAAATTAAATTAAAAGACGGTGAAAAACTAAATGATAGCAGAAATCCTACTTATAGGATTTCTATAATAGACTATTTCTATAAATAGACATTATTTTGTTAGGCTTGGAATACTACACAACAAAAGCAACACATTTTCTCTCTATAGTAAGCCTGTGTCTGCACGCACATGCATGTGTACCCATCATAACGGAATGATCTAAGCTCCAATTGCCCTCTTACAATTGAAGTATGCTCTTGCGATCCCACTGCCAAAATGGAGGGATGTGTCTACAATGAGATAGCAGTCACCAAAAATAATTAGGAATAGAAAAGAAATTTTTAATGTTAAATACTATTCCAAATGTTAAATTTCTGAGCTGCAGGCAGGCGTGGCAAGTCTACTTCTGTATCTTAGCTTGTGGTATACACAAGGACTTGACTTAGCCTCAAGAAGTGTTTGCTCTTACCCAGAGATATAAAAACGCCAAAGTGAAGCATTCTGTTTTATCTTGACCCTGTGCCATATGAAACACAGTCCAAGGTATGTACTGAAATTACTCAGATTAAACAGATTCATTGTAGCATCCTGTGGTCCCCTGAGATTCATATATATATATATATATAATGTATATACACATATACTTTCACTAAATTTAGCATTTTACATGATTCTATAACCATTTCTTTTTTAAGATTTATTTATTTTTATTGGAAAAGTCAGAGAGAGGAAGATCTTCCGTCCGATGATTCACTACCCAAGTGTCTGCAATGGCCGGAGCTGAGCCAATCCGAAGCTGGGAGCCAGGATCCTCTTCAGGGTCTCCCATGTGGTTGTGGGTCTCAAGGCTTTGGGCCGTCCTTGACTGCTTTCCCAGGTTAATTAGCAGGGAGCTGGATGGGAATTGGAGCAGCTGGGACGCATCCCAGGACCCATATGGGATACCAACTTGGCAGGCAGCAGCTTAACCCATTATGCCACAGCACTAGCTCTTATCACACTATTTTGTAAAGTTTTTTTTTTTTTTTTTTTTGGAAAGGCAGATTTACAGAGAATAAAGACAGAGAGCTCTTCCACCTGCTGATTCACTCCCCAAATGGCTGCAAGAGCCAGAGCTTAGCCAATCCAAAGTCAGGTGCCTTCTTCTGGTCTCCTGTGTGGGTGCAGAAGCCTAAGGCTTTGGGCGTGGCCTTCACTGGTTTCCCATGCTACAAGCAGGGAGAAGGATCAGAAGTGGAGCAGTGGGGATAAGAACCAGGCACGGCAGGTAGAGGATTGGCCTGTTGAGCCACAGTATGGTTCCCAACTAATTCCTACTATTTTTACTTAAAGAGCTGTTTTCTAGCCTTCTTTCAGTGAACATTTTGTAGTGGTGCAAGAAGAAAATAGTTTTGATTAAACATTGACATTTTCAACCATCAAACAAAAGGTGATAGAGTTCTCATTAGTTATTATTTTCAAAAGGCTCAGCATTTGTGTGAACTCAGTGAGGCCCCTAGGCCAGAGTTAGATTATCCCACAGATTCCTGCTTAGCTCCGGGAATGAAATCGAAGCCTCACATGTGCAAACATCCACTGCAAGATGATCCATCGAATTCAAGATGGAGATACATCTGTCCACCACAGCCATCTGGAAACAGTCTATTTCTTCATTGGCTAGGATCAGGGCTGTGCTGGACCTGCCTTGCTGATGGTGGAACACAGCTGAGATGTGCTGTATCCAGTCTTGGAAAGGCTTCGTGGCTCTGCTCCTTCCCGTGGAGGATAAAAGCCAGGAGAGATGTGCAGCCACCCCGAGCCACAGGGCAAGCGCCCCCTCCGCACACACGTATACATCGGCTGGGGCCTCACGGGAAGGGAGATCCCAAGAGCAGCAAGGAGCTGTGCGCCTAACCCATCAGTCAAGGCAGTGCTTGAGGGCGGGCATGTGGCAGTGTGCGCTCATTGGAGATTCCTGGAAGGGCTCCCCTGTCTTCCATCTGAGTATCTGCTTTCAGCTTTGGGCCCTGACTCTCCATTTCAGCTTCCTGCTGAGGCTCACCCTGGGAGGTGGAGTTAGTGCTTCAAGTACCTAGGGCCCTGCTACTTGTGGGCGAGACCCGGATTGAGTTCCCAGCTGCGGCTTAGCTCAGCTCCAGCCACTGCAGCCCTGTGAGGAAGAGTGACCCAGGACATAGGAGCATGCATGTGCCTGCTCTCCTCAAATACATAAACATGATTTTTTAAAGTAAAATGAAACAGTTGTGTTAGACTTCTAAGTTTTATTTGCTGAAACACATGATTAACACGTGACTCATTTTGCATGACTGAAAATTCAGATTTTAAAGGCTTTTAAAATGAGGGAAAAACCAAGCATACATTGGGTTTATGCCCCTGTACATGAGCCCTGGAACTATTGCCTGTGGGCTCCGGTTGACAGTGCCTTTCCTTCCCCAGTCAACTCCGGTAAGTGAGATAGTAGACTGTAGCCCCTAACCTAGCAATTTCCAGTGCTCTCCCAAGGGTAGTGGACAGCAGCACAGCAAAACAATCATCACCCACAAGAGCCCTTCCTTAGGATGACGTTTCCTTGTGGCCAAGGGAAAAGAGAATAGCATACTACACCCTCGCACAGTTCAGAAAAGATTGCTTCATTGATGTATTTGAAAGGCGAAGTGACAGATGACGCAGCAATGGGAGATCTTCCATTCACTGGCTGGTTCTGCAAGTGCTCGTAGCAGCCAGAGCACACTGGGCTGGAGCCAGGGCCAGGGCCAGTATTTGGGAAGTACACTAAGTCATTAGACCTCTTGCTCTTTCTGCTTCTCTACTAAACAAACAAAAATGAAAATGTTTTGTAAAAAGAATACCATGAAACTTTCATCTTTTGAAAGACAGCCCTTTATTATGACTTATTTAAAACAAAAATAGTCTTTGCCTTTTAGAAATATGTTCTGATACATTTATGGAGGAAATGATACACTGTGAGTGATCACATTCAAAATAAGACAGTAACTATGGGAACTTGGTGGAAAGTAGAACTGAAACCAAACTGGCAATGAGTTGCTCACTGCAGTCACTGAGACAATAGATGCATGAGCATTTGCTATATGTTCTGTCTTATATGCACATTCTGAATTGGCCATAATAATAAAAATAAAGGGCTGTGATTTGAACAAGATTGGGCCTGACCTCACGCACATGTGTAAACCAGAAGTCTTAAGTTAATCATATTAAGAGGATGAAAACAAATGATAGTGTTTAGAGGTGGAGCTTTTGAGTAGTGGTTAGATTAAATTTGGTTGTTGATCAGAGTGATGGCTTTATAAAGATAGACAGATGGGTATGTGTGCTCCCTCTTGCCATGTGATCTTCTGTGGAGACTCTGGACTCTGCCACCCAGAACACCAACCCAGAGGCTGTACCAATGGGGCCTGCTCAGTCTTGGACTGGGTACCTCTAAGACTGCATCAAAACAAACCTCTCTGGGGCCCAACGTGCTAGTTTAGTGGCTAAAGTCCTTGCCTTGTATACACAGGAATCTCATGGGTGTCAGTTCATGACTCAGCTGCTCCTTCCCATCCAGCTCCCTGCTTGTGGCCTGGGAAAGCAGTCGAGGACGGCCCAGAGCCTTGGGACCCTGCACCTGCCTGGGAGACCTGGAGGAAGCTCCTGGCTTTGAATCAGTTTGGCTCTGGCCATTGCAGCCACTTGGGGAGTGAACCAGCAGACAGATCTTCCTCTCTGTCTCCCCTTCTCTCTGTAAATCTGACTTTCCAATAAAAATAAATCTTTTTAAAACAAACAAAAAACCTCTTTCCTTTAGAAATAGCCTATGTCCAGGATTTTATTGTAGTAACGAAAAGCCTAGAAGGAAGAAGGCACCCCTGCTACAGAACACATCTCTTTTGTGTGTTGGGAGTTTTGTTAGGTTCCTAAGGCTGCTATACTGAGCTACCACAAACCTGATGTCTTACAAGGAGACAGGTTTACTCTGTCCCAGTTCTAGAGTTCAAACATCCAAAACCAAGATACCAACAGAGCTGCACTCATTTCCAAGTCTCTACAGGGAAATCTTTCATTGATTCTCCCAGTTGCTGGTGGTTCATGCTATTCCTTGGCTTGCAGACACATTGTTCCAGTCTGGCCTTCCATTCCTATATTGTCTTCTCTGTGTTTCTGTGTTGTCTGCTTAGGAGAGCATAGGGCCAGGAAGCAGCTTAAGGCCAAAACAGAGCCCAGAGCCAGCTTCATAACAGCTCATCATGGGGATCCAACTTCAACATGAGCTTAAATGTAGCTATGCAGACCATAGCAGGGGTTGATTAGAATTAATCCATGATGCAAGCAAAAGATGTTCAGGACCTGAGTGATGGTAGCCATTATGATTTAGAGAGAAGGCTGTGGTGTCATCCAGAGGTGAAAGCAGCAGGATGTAGCAGGGTGTAGCAGGCAGTGCTGAGGTAAGACAGAATCAGGATTCCGATTCACTTGGCTGGGGTCGACCTGGAGAACCATTGTCTATTCATCAATTTAGAAATTTGTGAAATTGTACAACTTAACCAACTGGGATAGATGACTAGGCATCTATACTATGCACACCATTTGATCCATACAGTCTTCCTCAGGAATAAACCTGGGGGAGCAAAAGAACCTAGCATGATTTGAAAGCTATTAGCTATCAGTGTAAAAAGTGATAATTTAAATGCTCATTAGTAGGTTAACCCTAAATTATTCTGCATATGTAGTGTGCCTTTGGTATAGCAGGTAGGATGCCACTAGGGACACCCAAATGCTTTCTTGCTGTGTCTGATGTGATACTGGCCTCTGCTTCCAGTCCAGGTCTTGTTACTCTGCATCCTGGAGGCAGCAGGTGATGGCTGAAGTAGTTGGGTACCTTTCACTTATATGACCCTGACAGAATTCCTGGCTCCTGGCTTTGGCCTAGCTCAGCCCTGGCTGTGGTGGGCATTTGGGGCATGGATTAGCCCTGTACCTTTCAAATAAAAGACATTTTAAGTACTTGTCATCATGAATCAAAAATTACATTCAGCTTGGATGTAAATGCACAAGTTAGGATGAAGTGATTTGACCAGATCAGATCGCTCCATTTTAGTTGTGATATAGCTGTCATAACAGTTGACAAACTTTTTTCTGTAAAGGTAAAGAAAATATTTTAGGCTGTGTGAGCCATATGTTCTCTACCACAGCTACTCAACTCTGCACTGGAGTGTGAAGGCACCATAGGCAGAGTTTGTATGTAAATAAGCGAGCATAGCTGTGTTTCAGTGAAGCTTAATTTACCAAAGCGGGCAGCCGCTGGATTTGGCCCACAGCTGTGGTTTGCCAATCTCTGCTCTATAGAATACGGAGCTCTTGGCTGGTTCTGCAATCAGCTCTTGTGGTTTGGAGCAAATTCTCCTGTCCTATTTTCTCTCTCTATTGTGAGAATTAAATAACATATGTGAGTACAAATCAATTTGCCAGGTGACATAAAACTATAGGCTGTTTTTACGGTTTTCAAATGATCCTATTGTTACATTCGTTGTACTTTAGTCTTATGAGCTGTGTCTGAAGGTAGATATCTAATCCTCATTTCCTTGAGAAACCTGTTAATCCTCAGCAATCATTCTGCACACTGCTGGTAGCCAGAATGGGGTGAAGGCTGTTCCCCTGCCTCTCTGAAGGTTACAGCTGCTCAAGCAACCTGACAGATCAGAGAAAGGGCGTCCAAGTCAGGAGCCTCGTGAGAGTTGGAAGCATGCACACGTCTTCAGAGGGAGAAGCACTCGGGGCAATCTGCAGGGGCAGTGAATGGTTGTAGGGGGAAGAGGCCCAAGAGCAGCTGATGCCCTGGGGTGGCCAGTGTGTCCAGGCTCCAAGGGAGGCAGTGGCCCCTTAGGCGAAGGGGACGGGCAGAACTGCAGAGAGCACAGGCTGTCTTCTCACAGCAGCTCTCTCGGGAAAGCCCTGGAGCTGCCGCTGGGAGATCAGAAGAAAAGGCTGGTTGGGCTTGCTGACAATCCTTAGTTTCATCTCTGATGATAAATTTCCCCTGGTTTATGAGATCTTATGGAGGGAGTTCAAGACAACTGCATTATTTTGGAAGAATTCCTTTCACTCAGATAAGGAAAGTAGACCGAAGATGGGTTGGGGGTAAAGATGGAGAGGTCCCTGGCCTTGGAGGATGGGGAAGGCCCAAGGGAAGGCTACAAAGACCTGGATTCTTGGGCCTTTAAGTGTCCTGGGGTTTTAAGTGCTCAGTATGGCAGACTGTCACACTTTACGGCATCATTTTCTCAGTCCCAACAGAACCATGAACTTTTAAAAAATTATTTTTAATTGGAAAGACAGATTTATAGAGAGGAAAGATCCATCCACTGGTTCACTCCCCAAGTGATTGCAACACCTGGAGCTGAGCCAATCCAAAGCCAAGAGACAGGAGCTTCTTCTCAGCCTCCAATGAGGGTGCAGAGTCCCAAAGCTTTGGGCTGTCCTCGACTGCTTTCGCAGGCCACAGGCAGGGAGCTGGATGGGAAGTGGAGCAGCCAGGACATGAACTGGCACTCATATTGGATCCCGGGGCTTGTAGGTAGCGGGTGGGATTAGTCAATAAACTCATCATGCCAGGTCCCAGAAGCATGAACTTTAGCCATATGATTGGAAGGCTTCCTCTATTTAGGCCATTCCTCCACCCTCTGGTCTGGAGAGCTTTTCGTTTTTAATGTCAGTTTCATGGCTGTCTGACCTGTGTATCTGCACAGGTTCTGCTGTTTAGAAAGGCCCTGGCTTGGTTTTTATGTTCTATTGTTGCGGTCTTGAAATTTTTAAAGAATTGTTTACCTAAGGTCCTGCATATTTACAATTTGGCAGTCTTGCCCTTATGTATCAGAAAGAAGTATTAACTTTCCATTTTACATTTATAACACCTTCAAGCAACACAAAATGTTTGACAGTAAGAAAACCTAAATGACCTCTTTTTCTTTCTTTCTTTTTTTTTAGGAAAAGAGTCTTGCAGCAAGTGTCACCTATCTTCCATTTCTTGAGAAAAGTCCAAGGTAAGCGCTTCTATTCAGTTAAATTGATGGACCTCTTCTCCCAAGATTGGCAGAAATGTTAGTGGACTCACATTCAAATATAAATAATCAAGGATATTTTCGTATTCTTACTAGAGAGATAAAAGTGCTTTATGAAGGTAGATCTCGATAAATATTTTTAGCGTCATGAAAGTGTTGAGAATCAAAGTGATGGAAGTTTTGCATTATGGATAGCTACTTATTTTGTGGTCTAAAGACAAGTACATACTTTCAAAGTACTATGCTCAGGAATTCCTCCTGCATTGTCTTTGAAGGCAAAAATATGCCAGAACAGTGGCTCATGTTTGTCTAGACAGCCCATGGGAGTGGAGATTGCCTGTGGGGAGGATGAGGGAAGAGTTGCTGACAAGGGCACAGCACTGTCTTGGAGCAGCTGTGAAGTCCCAGTGTTCTGTCTTTGCTCTACGGCACACTGTCAGCTTTCCAGCACTGCACAGGACCCACAGCTGCAATGTCTAAGACGGGAGTATATGCATGTGTAGATGCAGTGAGCCAACCCACTTGTTGCTTGTCAAAAACAGCATGACTCCAGGAGTGCTTTACTTGGTAACAAGTTTAAAACCAGATTTCAACAGCTATGCTAGGATTCACCAGTGCTATGGCTCCAGACATATTTATACCAAACACCCCAAATTAATTGAAGGCATTATTGTAGAACCCCCAAGTCAAGCCATTCATGTGATATGCAGAAAGCCAATCCCTGAGATCTGGGAAGCCTGAGCAAGGAGCCTGGCAGCTACTGTTTAATTGCTGGGTCCCCTGAGCAGTCAGGGCTGAAGGGTTACATTGAATTGGAGCTGAGAGGTGTGAGATCAGCTCATGTCCACGCTCCTGGTTGGGCAGAGGAGTTTGTGAGTTTCTTTTGATTGGTCAGTGACGCAGTGCTTTTTGGGGAATTTGTGATGGCCAGGTCAGGTGGGTTCCAGTTGATCCAGAGGTTATCTGTAATTCCTCTAAACCAAACTGGTCAGCAAGGTTGTATCTTTTGGAAAAGCGGAGGACTCCTTGAGTTAGGTGATTAAGCCAGTTGGCCCTACAAGGTTCCACTCTCTCAAGTAAGTGAATTCCTTTTTGATAAAGGACAGGGAGGGGCACCTTATGCTAAGGGAGATAGATAGCCAAGAGGCTGGGTCCTGCTTTTTGTAGGAGCTTGGTTTTAATGTTACTCCAAGATTGAGCCCTGTTTATGTCCAGAGAACAAAAATTTTCTAATTATGAACAGTGTAGACACATACAAGTGTGCATACACTTAAATTTTGTGGAAAACAGAACTGAAAGAGGTCTGTTTTGGTGGACAAAATTTTGAGTTCCATGTGTAATGGGGGGGTGTCTTCGAAAAGTTCATAGAAATGCATATTGTGAAAAAAATTCTACATGGATTTCTAATTTTTACAATGAAATAAAATCTTAATTGCATTTTAGCATGAACTTTTGGAAGTAAGCCCCCAACCATACACACGCTGTGGCCGTATTTTCATTCTTGTTATAGTGCAAAGTTATGGCTGACATCTTTATAATTGTAGTGCGCCACTGTTTGTGTCACATATGCTATTAGGTTCATGGGGTTTTTATTCCTCAATAAGGAAACGAGACAATAGTTTGAGGCAGGAGAGTTTTATTGAAGGTCAGACAGCAGAGAATAAAGGCAGTGGGAAGGGAATGGTAAGATGCATACTTAGACAGCAGGGGGTCCCAAGGAAAGCTCCTCCTATACCCACCCCTGCCCTGGAGAACGGGCAGTTGTCCTATCCTCCTGGCCTGGGAAAGGGTTGTATAGCTGTGTGCAAAGATCCAGATACAGCATGATAAATTGGGCCTCAGAATCTTGATGGTCATTCTTAAGTGGGCTTAGTTGGCCTAGGGTGAAGTTAACGATTTGTGTCACAGTGGTCTATCAAGTTGTAACATATCCAACATTTGTGTGTTTAAGGAAAGGAAAAAGTTCAGGTATTGTAAATGAAAAGGGTCCTGGGGGAGGGGAGCCAGTGGACAGGGGCGAAGGCACTCACGAATTGCTGCTTGCTGGCAAGGGGCGGAGTTAGGGAGGTGTCCCTCCCTTGGTGGGGGCCATGAAGGTCCCTTAACAAGAGACCATCACTGACAGTTTTGAACCCTTGGTGGGACAGATCAGATCAGCAAGCAAAGGAGGCATAGGCCTAAAGGTAAGAGGAGGAAGAGTTGGGAGGGGAGTGAGAAGAGGACAGGCCACAGTATCTACCAACATTTCTGAAAGCATTTGCTCTGAAGTTTAGACAGCCACCGTTACATTTTGGCTGCCTTGTCCAGCAGGTTGCAAGCAGTGATCTTGCTCTGAGAACAGATGCCCCTGTACTGTTGCAAGCAGATCTTAGCCCTGTTGGTGCTGTAGTTGCTGCCGTCAAGAGCTCCCCAGCTGGAACCCTGCAGAGGCCTTGCCAGAACTCACTGAAGCTGCTCTGGCAGCCGAGGGGCTGCAGCAAGTCTTCCTATGACTGTGCCCACCTCAGAGCAGTTCCTAGCTGGCTAGGAGTGCTCACGGAGGCCCAGCTCTTTCCTGGTAGATATTTGAGGTTGAGGAACCAGTAGTGATTGGCTATTGGGGTGGGGAGGGTCACATTAATATTAGGAGACAAAAGTTAAGTTCTGGTGTAGTGAGAAGCAGAGGTGCTGGTCCCCCAAGACAAGCAGGTCCCATGCTCATGGAAGTAGGTTGCTAGGTGGATGGGAAACCAAGCTGTAAGTTTTTAAGTGCCTTGCGCTGTTCCTGGCTCATCCTCCCAGACACTGCGAGTGCCTGCCAATGTGGTGCCTCAGAGAGGTTGTAAGGGATTGTTGTCGTTAATTTGGGTTGCACATGATTTATTTTCATAGAGAATATCTATGAGAAACCAATTGATACAATTTTTATATGCGTTTGGAAGAAGGCACTGTGTCATTTGTGGTTCCGAGGTAGGTTGCCAGGGAAAGCGCCCATACTGTGTAGAGGGACAGCCTACACAGAACTGGGAAGTAGGCACAGAGAGAGTGGGGAGCCCTGAGAACAAGGGGAGACATAGTAATTAACCCAGTATGTCTGGTATAGGCCCAGGGGCCAATTAATAATTTTGATCCTTATGCCCCAAAGCTCAGGAGGGAGATCCCCGGGAGGAGGTCCTTGTGATGCAAGAGGGGCTGTAGCTAGGTGCAGGGTAGTTGGGTAGCAGTGTGCGCGTAGCAGCAGTAACCGGGCCAGGCATCTGGAGATAAGGGAATTCTGAGACACGAGACAGTACTCAAATAAGTTTAGGGCCCTGGGTACTTGGGCTGTAGGAGAAGTTTTGAGAATGCTTTTCTCTTCTCCATCTTAGCAGACAGATGTGCTGTGCTGTAACCCAGGCGGGCTCAGGGGTTGCAGTGTAAGCAGAGATAGAGAACAGCAACTTTTTTTTTTTTTTTGCAAGATTTGTGTTCTGTTTAGAAGTGAAATGGTGAGTTTGTTCCAAGCAGTGTACAGCAAGGAAGCCTTGTATGGGGACTGGCCAGGAGGGAGGCAGGGGAGTGGTGAGAGCAGTAGAGCAATCAGCGTTAGGTGTTGGAGTCGGAGTAGGCAGAACATCCTAACCAGAGGCAAAGGCAGTCAGGTGTGTAGTCGACAAAGTCTCCCTGCAGAAAGCACTCCCACAGGAACGAGAGCAGCTCTTGTTCTGATTGGATAGGGCTGGCGCAGCTTTCAAGAAGGGTCAGGACAAGATCATAGAACTGTCCTGGGTCAGACATGAGGGAGTCTGACAGTTTTGTAGCCAGGCGTGCCGTCGTCCTTAGGCTCTTATGGCCCTGATTTGTGAGCAGGCACCGAGTCCTCTGGCAGAGTGGTTGAAGGAAGAGTCCTGTTAGTGCTGTGCTTGCCGCCTCTTTGGGGCCTTGCCCTGGTTGCTATCTTCCTGGTTGGTCAGGGTGCGTTTTAACCTGGAAAAAAAAATCAATCCAGGAAGGAAAGCATACCAGGTTAGCCAATGTGAAGGTTATCGGAACCATCAACCAAGGCCCACTGCAACTGATTTGTGGGGTTAGGGTTTTTACATAGACCCAGTCTCCTTGGTAAACCTGTAATGGCGAGGGTCAGGGCAGACTGAGGAGGAAGGAATCTGCCACATGATAAAGGAACTGGTGAGTCTCGGCTGATGCTAACAGTGTCCAGGGGGAGGAAGGAGAAGAGGGGACCGATCGCCATCCCTGAACTTGAAGGAGATCTGTGGCTGCAAGGCATGGGGCATGCTGCTAAGGCACACATTGCAGTGCAGTGGGGGCGGGGTGGTCAAGCCATCTGGGGCCAGAGCCTAACTTTTGTGAGATAAGCCTTAATGAGTCTGTTGAGGATTGTGGGCAATAGGGGAGATACAGTTTGGGTATTCCCTGGGAAAACAGAAATCAAAGCTTGTCCAGAAGCCAAAGGGAGGGTTCTTTCTAGAAATAGATCACCACCGTGCCTGCTTTCCTGGGCAAACAAGGCAGTCTCCAACCACCCAGAAAAGGTGAGCAAATACTTTGTACTCAACTGCCTCTGGTCAAAAAGACAGACTGCAACTCTGGCCTAGTGATTTGCTGTCTGGCCTGGTCTGAGGTGGCCCTGCGGAAAGGCCACTGGCACTTAGGGCAGGACTGAGCAAGCGGGCAGTTCACCAGCAGAGCCAATGAGATGGCTGAGGATTTATTACCCGTAAGGAATTGGCTGGAAAGGGAAGTGAGAAGGGCCAGCCACCTGCCTGTTTTGGAAGTATTGTCTGGCCATTCTTAAACTAGCCGTCTTGGGTAACTGCTCCCTGGAATGGCAGAGACGTTTTCTGGTGAATACTGAGGAGGGCTGAGGACGAGAGCTAGCAGTAAGGAGGTTGGGCACATGGCCTGGTGTTTGTCCTTCTGTATGCCTTATTTCCCAGAACTGCAGGAGGTTACTTACCCTGGTGCCCTGCAGTAGATGATGGCTGTTTGGTTTGGGAGTGTTGCTGCCCCCAGTAGTTTGAAGATGAGGGGGGCCATTACAATGGGAGAGCCCCAAGTTATACCCAAAAGGGATGAGTGTAGATGGAACTTGTATATATACTCACTTTTGAGGGCTTGGAGAAAAACAGGAAGCTCTATCTGCTGTAAGGCTGGACTCCCGGGAAGGACCCAACTCACATGATAGAGCCAATAGCAGCGACAGCGCTGCCCGCCAGGGAACAGCCCTTCTTCTTGCTCAGCTCCCGTTTATAAATCTGTAGCAGGTAGGTTTAGGTAAATAGGAATCAGAAACGCTAGGGATGAGGCCTTTTTTTCTTAAAGATTCCTTTTCTTGTTGTCATTATTGGAAAGGCAGATTTACAGAGAGGGAGAGAGAGGAATATCTTCCATGTGTTGATTCACTCCCCGAGTGATCACAATGGCCAGAGCTGAGCCATTCTGAAGCCAGGGGCTTCTTCCGGGTCTCCCATGTGGGTGCAGGGTCCCAAGGCTTTGGGCTGTCCTCGACTGCTTTCCCAGGCCACAGGCAGGGAGCTGGATGGGAAGTGGAGCAGCTGGGATTAGAACTGGCACCCTTATGGAATCCAGGTGCATGTAAGGCGAGGATTTAGCCACTAGGCTACTGCGCTGGGACCAATATCAAGGCTTTCATTACAGCTGTGGTAGAAGTCTTGGGAGTCAGGAGAGTGAACAGATAGATGTACGCTGGAGAAAGACACTGGGATTTATAGCAGGGTAACCTGGAGGGGCTGGTGTTGTTCTGAAGTAGGTTAAGCTTCTATCTGTGACTTCAGCATCCCATGTGGATGCCAGTCTGATCTCCATTGTCATACTTCTGATCCAGAAACCTGCCAGTGAACCAGGGAAAGCAATGGAAGATGGCCCAAGTTCACTGATACTTGCACCTATGTGGGAGATGTGGATGAAGCTCCTGGCTTCAGCCTGGCCCAGCCCTGGCCACTGTGGCCATCTGGGGAGTGAACCAGTGGCTGGGGAGCTTTCTCGCTCCATAACTCTGTCAAGTAATTTTTAAAAGATAGGTCTAAAACCGGGTACCTGAAATCATAGAAATAGGAGGAAAGGTTTGAGTAGAGTGTGAGCTATGGACAGTGAGATTGTGAGAAAGAGCGGATTTTGAACTTTGTAATATTAGCTATAAAACAGTATCAAGAGCATAGACACGACTAAGTCGAGTACAGTTTTACCCAGCTGTCTTAGAAAAGTAGGCTACCTGTTGAATATCGGGGACAGGATACTGTGCCAGGAATTCCAGGTACAAAACTTGTGTGTGTCTACTCACAAATGAAAGAATATGGAGGTGCTGGGGCTGAGGTGAGGGGCTTTTTTAGCTGGTTAAAAGCTGTTCTAATAGTGGCTAAGCAGTAAAGAAGGGCCCCAGGGTCCCCAGTCCAGGGATTTAGCAATAAGGTTGAAATGTGGAAGAAACTGGCCAGTCCCAAGAAAGACAGTGAGTTGGGTTTTGACTGGGGAACTAGAAACTGGTGAATTGTTTGGGAGTCTTGTTTGTAAGCCTGTGTATAGGCGTCATGTGGAATCCTAAATTGTTGCCTTCATTTTGAAAAATTGGCCCTTGAGGAGGCCTGATAGCCCTGATGGTGCTAGCTGCCTGTGAGATACAACAGCAGGGCTCACACAGCAGCAGGGTGCCTACACACTGGGGGCAGAGAGCTGTGCTGTCGAGACAGTAGGTGGAGGTCATTTTACAAAGGTTGTCCAAAATTCTGGAGGCCATCTCTCCATTCCTTGGGGGCAGACTGTCCAGGTTAGCTGTGGAGAAATCTTAATAGAGGGGTCTGGCCAACTAAAGGTGAAAATCCTAAGACCAGCAATGATGGCGTCCTTCAGAACGGCAAAGTGAACTGAGTAGTGTCAGGAGAGACGGAAGACATAACAGTGTAGGGGTTAGGAACAACCGGAACTATGGGGGTGGAGCCTCATTTCTAACATGTAAATCTTGTACTAAGTGGTAGGGCCCATCAGGTCTCGATTTTTCACAGGAAGAAAAGGGTATTATAAAGGTAATTGGCTGGCCTGCCTAGTGCAGCTGACAGCAGTCTGGTGATTGAAGGTTGAAGTCTTTGTAAGGCCTGTGGATGGAGGGGATCATAATGTTAAGGAAATGAGAAGGGGTCCCTGAGGGACATTTTTATGGGATATGATGAAGGGCACCTGAGGGATGTTTACTGTCCCAAAGATTGGGAGTCGACTTGCCTGGAAAGCTATCTGGCAGTTGTGAGATGTGGGAGGCCTTGGGGGAAGGGGCTGGCAGCAGTGGAACGTAGCTGAGCCAGGATGTCCCACCGACTGAGTGGAGTGAGAGGTGCAACGAAGAAGCTGGGTGGAAAGACAGTGGATCCCTGCTAAACAGATGAGAGCCGCTGTGAGAAACCCAAACAGAAAGAGAGGGAACCAAGGGTACATGAAGCCTTATGTGTTGCCCTGTTTCCAGTACAAGGTGGCTGGTTGGCTTAGCTGCAGTTTTGGGAAATACCATGGGGTGGAGGCTTTCAAAATTGTCAGTGCTTGACAGCCCATCCAGAGAGGTCAGGAAAGCACAGGCCTGGTTCAGGTCTGGGATTGGAAGGAACGCCCCAGCTTCTGGAGGTACAAGGGCATCTGGACTGCCATGTGCCCTTACCTTGCACACTGGAGCCAGAAGAGTCCAGGGCTTGTTGCAGGCTCTCACTCAGGGCCTGTCCTTCTGACAGTTGGTTCTGAGGGTTTGGCCACAGGCTTTCTGCGGGCACCCTTGAAGTGTGGAGGCATGGAGCTGGTACTTAGCACAAACTATAGTCTTTGGTTCTTAGATCCCTTTCTGTATTATGAAAGACTCTGAAGTTGGCCTTTCTGATGTCTTTGAGGAGTCTGTGGCCCATTTTCCAATTTGGGGAGCGTTTTTGGATGATGCCTGGGGTGCCTGAGGAATAAAATGCACCTAGAGCATCCCTGCCTCCGACCCTGAATCTTTGTTGGCACATCTGAGGAGGGCTTCTTGAGCTGCCTCCTAAAGGCCATGAGATTCCCATCAGGACAGCCTTTCCCATGCCCTATAACATACAGGTTAAGAAATGGGCCAATTTTGATTGATCCCTAGAATCGGGTGGATAAATCCATGTGGGGTCATTGAAGGTAGGGAACTGAGTTTCCTCCAGCACACATAATGGCCGCAGCACAGGTAAGGACCTTTCCTTCGGGTGTACTGGAAAAAGCAACACCATGTCTGAATTACAGGTGTGAGTAATGTTAGATCCCTTGGTGTCGGGGGCAGGATCTGTGATGTAGGTCCAAGACACTTTGGGCCACACTGGGGAGAGGATGGAACATGGACATCAACAGAGGATTCCACAGTAGCCACCTCCCCAGGGGCGAGCAGGGAGTAGAACAAGCACAGCAGGAGGCAGAACAGGTGGTGGGAGGAGAGTGGGGCACAGTTTGCAGGTGGAGAGACAGGGAGGGGGCGTGAAGGAGGAGGCCGGGACAGGTTCTGCGGTGGTGGTGGCGGGACTCTGCAGTGTGAGGCCTGCTGTCCTTTTGAAGAGGCTCAAGAGTTAGGGGTTTGATCTTTTCCCTGAGGAGGAGAATTCAGTAGGAGGTGCAGCACTGAGAGACGATTACAGAGGTAGAAAAATGCCCATATAGAGGGAACCTTGGAACTTGTTTCTCGTGATTAATGAAGCTATCTTAAGTCTCAGATTTTGCGGGGCAAGAGTCCAATTTTCGGATGATACAATATCATTATCCAGTTCCTATTGTGGACAGGACAAATTGCCAGAGTCAGCATTTTGGCTCAATTTCTTTCCCTGTATATGAGGTGAATCCTTAGATGGTTTTGTGTGCGAGAGTCCCATGTAAAAAGGAAACAGGAGTGAGTTCCAGAGTCAAAACTCAGAAGGAAGAGCAGAGAGGAGAAATTCAGATCTCTTTCCCCGCCTTCTCAGCTCCAGGCATACGTAGCTGGCCAGCTGCACACCAGAGGGGTGGCCCCCACCTGACCTAGAGCTAGGCTTTTCAGATACATAAAGCAGAAGTGCGGCAAGGCCCCCTCGATAAGACTCAAAAGAGCTCACCTCGCCTCCCGTGTCCGTGACCGTGACCGCGACCGCTGTGTGCTGTTTATGGAGCAACAGAGAGCTGCCAGTTCTCCATGGACACAGTCACCTCCTGGGTTGCAGCACCAGTTGTCAGGTGCGTGGGGCTTTATGTCCCAGTAAGATGAAGAGTCATCTGATTGAGAGAGACAAGAATGTTAAAGTGAGAGGATGGTAGAGACAATTCAGGGAGAGTGGCTCAGTGCACACTGGGACAGCAAGCAGAGGGCCAAGCGAAAGCTCAACTCCTCTAGTTGTCTTAAACTTCAGGCTGTGTGTGTGGGGAGGTGTCTTATAAGCTTGGAATGTCCCAAGCTAGCAACTGTGAAAGCCAGAGCTGAAAGAATTTTAGGCCATAATAACCTCCAATATCCTCAGGGTCATTTTTAATTAGGCTCAGTTTACCAGGTTTCAAGTTCACAATTTGTGTCCAAGCATGCTCCCAAGTACTAATATACATCTCCAAGTAGATTTCTTTCTTAAAGGATTAATTTACTTGAAAAGCAGAGAGAAAAGTATTCGATTTGTTATTTCACTTTCCAAATGCCTATAATACCCCAGACTAGGAACTGCATTTCAGGTTCCCATCTGGGTGACAGGAACCCAAGCACTTGGTCATCATCCGTTGCTTCCCAGAATGCATTAACAGGAAGCTGAATCAGAAGCAGAGCAGCCAGGACTGGAACTAGGCTCTCCAATATGAGGTACAGGCACCCCAAGCAGTGATGTAACACACTGTGCCGCAGCCTTCAGCCCCAAAGTAGCATCTCCAAATCTCATGTGTGCTTTCTTTCTTCCTATTCCAGAACTTTGACCATGTGCCTCAAAGATGTTAACTCTTCATAAAACCATAAATAATGTCAATGTAAGTGATCAAAAGCCCTCAGATGATATAGGATAATGAGGAAGGTCTAGCAAACAGTTAAATCAGTGAACATGTAAGATTTAGATTTTGAAAAGAAATAATCTGATCATTATTTCTTAAAATCCAAAATTTTCTATCTTTTGACTGGCTATTCTCAAAGGACTTCAGTGTCAGTGAAAAAGCTAATAAAAAAAAAGCAATTTCCATACTGCGCTCTTGTGAAGAGTCCTTTCTCATCTCAATTCCCCATTAACATTGATCATTTGCCACGATCACTTAATGACATATACCTTCCAACTTACAAATTTTTTATTGTTACAATGTTTAGTATTTTATTAGGTTAGATTTTGAAAATTACTACTTTGTGACATAACAGAACTCTTGGAGAGGCATACATTTGCTAATCATGCCTGATAATAAAGGAGTTTTCCATTTCCAAAAGAAACTGCACAAGAGAAACATTTATTTTCATTATTCATGGTCCAGAGTAAGTTATATAGGCCGATTATGCTCTCTAGGTTAGCATTAACTTTGATGGATAGGGAGTTGATTCAAGTTAGAGAAGAAAATACTATTGCTAGTACCTATTCCAGGTTCAAGGCCAGGGCCTCAGTGATTACAAAATTAGCACCAAAAAAATATACAAATGTATTTTATATCAGTTTAGTGTTGGAGCCTTCAAAAGGGAATGAAATGAGAGCAGCTCAGTGGGCTTTTTCTACTAGATCTGATGTACAGAGTCATGGAGAACTGGGCAGGCCCCGCACAGTCTAGGCGTTGGCTTCAGCAGTGTCATCGTGGCTCTCCTGTGAGTGTGGAGCGCGCAGCACTGCCCTGAGCCGCTTAAGTTCTGCCTCAGGAGAAGCAGCAAACCTTTCCTGGCTTTGATTACCCTGCTACAGAGCAATGGGGCAGAGGAAAACACCAACCACTGTTCCATGTTCTTAAATATTCCCTGTGCCAATGTACTCAGCAATATCTTCCATTTTTTGAAACAATAATTTTGGGGGGCTTGAGTTGCAAGCAGCTCTTTAACTGGCTATCCTGCAACACCAGCATCCCATACTAGAGGGCCAATTCAAGTCATAGCTATTCTTCCAATCCAACTTCTTGCTAATGCACCTGCTAAAACAACGGAAGGGGAGTCTAGGAGATTGGGCCCATGCCACCCATGCAAGAGACTGAGATGGAGCTCCTGGCTTCAACCTGGCACAGCCTTGGTTGTCGCAACCATTTGGAGAGTGAAGCAGTAGATAGAAGATCTCTTTCTCCCTTAAAAAAATCTTCTATTAAAAAGAGATTGAATGATTTATTTTTATTGCAAATATACAGAGAGGAGGATCTTCCATCCGATCATTCACTCCCCAAGTGACCGCAATGACCGGAGCTGAGACGATCTGAAGCCAGGATCCTGGATCCTCTTCCAGGTTTCCCATGTGGGTGCAGGGTCCATCCTTTGCTGTCTTCCCAGGCCACAAGCAGGGAGCTGGATGGGAAGTGGGGCTGCTGGGATTAGAACCAGTGCCCATATGAGATCCCGGCACGTGCAAGGCAAGGACTTTAGCCATTAGGTTACCATGCCAGGCCCAAGATAATTTTTTTTAAATTTATTTATTTTTGTTGGAAACACAGATTTACAGAGACAAGGAGAAACAGAAAAACATCATCCATCCACTGATTCACTCCCCAAATGGCCATAATGGCTGAAACTGAGCCAAGCCAATGCCCAGGAGTCAGGAGTCTCTTCTGGGTCTCCCATGTGGGTGCAAGCTCCTAAGGCTTTGGGCCATCCTCCAGTGCTTTCCCAGGACACAAGCAGGGAGCTGGATGGGAAGCAGGGCCACCAGGATTAGAACCAGTGCCCATATGAGATCCTGCACGTGCAAGGCAAGGTCTTTAGCCACTAGGCTACCATGCCAGGACCAAATCATTCAATCTTAAGAAATTAAAAGCCTGGGACAGGCACGATAGTGTAGCAGTTAAAGTCCTAGCCTTGAACGCACTGGGATCCCATATGGGTACTGGTTCTAATCCTGGTGGCCCCACTTCCCATCCAGCTCCCTGCTTGTGACCTGGGAAAGCAGTCAAGAACGGCCCAAAGCTTTGGGACCCTGCACCCATGTGGGAGACCCGGAAGAAGCTCCTGGCTCCTGGCTTTGGATCGGCACAGCACCGGCCGTTGTGCTCACTTGGGGAGTGAATCAGTGGACAGAAGATCTTCCTCTCTGTCTCCTCTTCTCTCTATATATCTGCCTTTCCAATAAAAAAAGAAATTAAAAGCCCATTTATAGTACAGAATCTATACAAAGAAAGCAAAGTTCTACTTCAGAGTATATAACCAAACCAAAACAAAATAAAAACCCTTGGAATCAGTCTAAAGATCTGTTTTTCTAATGGAAACAGTCAATATCATAGAAATGTCAATTCTCTGTACTGTCAGAAATTAAAGTATTATCAACTTACTGTAATAAAAACAGCTTGATTCTGGCACTTAATAGAAAGATTAATGCAACAAAATAGAAGATAAAAACAGAAGAAAATGCAAATTTAGTAAATCACAAGTGTAAAATTTATGTCAGTGGAGATAAAATGGATTACTTAATAAATGATATTAGAACAATGAACTACCTGTCTGGGGAAAATCATTCCTTTCTACAACAAAAACAAATTCAAGGTGTATTAAAATTTTAAATGTAATGAAAATTAAAGCAAGTACGCAGCAAAGCTGGAGGTTATGTGTGTTAGCAGGATAATTTTTTAAAATATTGATCTATTTTTCTTGGAAAGGCAGATTTACGGAGAGAGGGAGAGACAAAGCGAAGGATGTTCCATCCACTGGTCCACTCTCCAAGTGACCACAACAGCCAGAGATGAGCCGATCCAAACTCAGGCGCTTCCTCAGGGTCTCCCAAGCGAGTGTAGAGTCCCAAGGCTTTGGGCCATCCTTTGCTGTTTTCCACGTCATAAACAGGGAGCCGGAAGGGAAGAGGAGCAGTGGGGACATGAATTGGTGCCCATATGGGATCCCTGCAGTTGCAAGGTGAGGAGTTTAGCCACTAGGCTACCATGCTTGATCCAACAGTGTAATCTTGAGTAGGAATGGTTTTGATAGTTAGGACACAAAAGCTAGATTTCATAAAGTGGTGATTCTCAACCTTTGCTGCAGATGGGAACCACCTGAAGAACTTGTACAAGTTTCCATCCCTGGACTTCGCTTCAGGTGAGAGGAATCAGACCTTCCGTATACGGAGTCCACATCTATCTATGAGCTCATTTGTTTGATTCATTGGTTTTTAACATGTTCTCTTATTTTGATGCATGGGTGGGTTTGAGAACAATTGCTGAAAATGAAACTTCAGATTGTAACCGTTTCCAGAATATGAGAGACATTCTTGTCAAGAATGGCCCATCTGCCATTTTGGCTTTGTGGCTGCCACACTGCACCCTTCTTTTGCAGCAACTTGCTGCCTTCTTGGCCCTCATTCAGAAATAAAAGATTTGATACATTGTGAGAGGAGAGAGGAGCTGTCCTTTTAAGTACGTGTCACTAGACCTGCAGGCAGGAAGCAGCATGCTCAAATCAGGTAACTTGGGACAAGTTTAAGAAAGATCTATGTAGGTGGGATCCTTGATGGTAGTTACTTGAGTCAGCACATGTGAGAATTCCTTAGGACAAAAAGCTGGTGAAGTGCAAATGGAATCTGTAGTCCACGCAATCGCATTGGGCCAGTGTCAGTTTCCTTATCTTGAAAACTTACTCTTTTTTTTTTTTTTTTTTTTTGAGGAAACCATTTGTATATTACACCATTGTTGAAAAAAATCTAATGACTGTAGCTGTTATTTTCTTTTTTTTTTTTTTTATTGTTAATTATTTTGCATTATGTGACAGTTTCATAGGCTCTGGGAATCCCCCCCTCCCTCCCCCTCCCCTCCCCCCGGTGGATTCCTCCACCTTGATGCAGTATTACAGTTCAAATTCAATCAAGATTCTTTCATTGCAAACATATACCAAGCATAGAGTCCATCTACTTATTGTCCAGATGGGTTGAACAGTTTCTTGGGGAGACCTTTTCTGGTCTGAAGTTGAAAACTTACTCTTAAGTGCAAACTGTTGTTACTGTGAAAAAAATGCAAGGTATTATCTATTACTGAAGGAAGCTGGGTGAAGGTACACAGAATTTCTCTGTGCTATTCGCACAACTTCCTATGAATCTATCTCCTGTTTCAACTTCTTGTTTTGAAATAATGAGACTATATATGAAGATATGAAAGGAGAAATGCAATTCAACTCAAAATCTGGGCCCAATTTTGCACTCATAGCCTGAAATCATGAGGGGATAACAGTTACTAGAACTGTTTGGGGGTGGGGGGAACAAGTTACATGCAAAGAACCATCTGAGAGGTGCTTGAGGCCTGTCATGGAAGCCAAGACCTCAAATTCATTAAAATTGAACTCCTTTTCAGTGTTTGACAAAGATTAAGTTGGACCTTTGCTAAAAGAATTTAGGAAGAATGGACATTGGCTCATGTGATTATGGAGGCTGAGATGTCTGAATATCTGCTGATTGGAATTATATCAACTCTACCACATCTGCAGAGACTGGGTGCTGAGAAAAATTGATAATGCAATTCTAGCCTGAAAGCCTAGAGACCTGGTTTGAGACCCAAGGAGAGGCAGTGTTTCAGCTCGAGTCTGCAAGCTAGAACAGACTGCCATCTGAGCCCCAAGCAACCAGGCAGGAGGGATGCCCTCTTGTTTGCAGGGGATGTGCCCTGATCCCATCCCCATTTAGGCCTTCCACTGAGTGCCTGAGGGCTATCCACATTATGGAGGGAAATCTGGTTTACTCAGTGTATCAATTTAAACATTAATGTCATTTAAAAATACCCTTGGATGCATACCTAGGCTAACATTGGACCAAATATTTGGGCATCCTTGGCCTGGTCAAGTTGACACATTAAAAACTATCACAAGGCTGGATATATAAGCTTTACCTACCAAGGAATAAGTTATCAGAAGAGACAGCTGAATCCCCCTCCCTTTATCTCACTAATAGGGCAGTACAGTGAAAAATAAGACTCTTGGATATTGTCATTGGGCGAGACAGGGAATATATGAAGATAGCTTGATTTCTTTCAGTCATGCTAGCTAACCTTTCCAGAAGCATTGGAAGTTAATTGACTTCGAATGTATTTTTTTCCCGAGTAATAAGTTGAAAATGTGCTCACTGGCTTGGAAGCTCGTCTGTGCTTCGAGCTGCTCTCAGTAGGACTGCTCTTCTACGTGCACATCATGTTGCCTTGATAATCAAGCAGTTATGAATCACATCATGCTCTTAATCTAACAAATGCTGACTCAGAGAGCTAACACTGTGGGCATTTATACTGCCAAAGATCTTGTAAACCACACTTTTTTTTTTTCTAGAAAGAGTGGGTGGTTGACCTTAAACCCTATTAAGCTTACCATAAACTATAGCTAAAATGTAACATTTGATGCTACTGTTATTTTTTCACTTGCAAAACCTTTGATTCTCTCCCGGATTCTTCTTTGGTATGGAAGGTAAGCTGAGACCACATACCTAAGACACATTTTTTTCCAGATGTCTGCTGTGTGCATAGAAAACACCCCCTTTCATGCATTTGTTCAGTCCTCAGCCTTTGTTCACTGGGTCCCCATGGTGTGCCCGGAAGTATGGTGCATTCATGTTTGATGGGAGAGCCTGTCTGGTAGAAGCAGCAGCAAACAGCAGGAAAGCCAAGTCAGGTAGGACTCTTAGTAACCCAAGAGTATTCGGAGATGAGCAATCATATGCAAGGGCCTTTTTGTAAGATTATTTTAAAAGTAAAGCAAAAACAAGTATTATAAGGACTCAAGGAAGATTTCAAGTCTCAAGAGAGCTGAAGAAACTTACATCGATTTCTATCTATATCTGAAAACCTAAGCTGTGTCCTGATGAGCCACACACCCTTGAATAATTCTCTCCCTTGTAAGTGCAGGTGTGAGCTACGATTCACTTGTAGCCAGCTAAGTATGCAAAACCTGCTGGCTTGTCATTTGGGACTATTTGATATCAGATTACTTTACCTTATGTAAGATTCCATCTTAGTGGGCTGTAGAGAACGGCCCTTCTGTTGATAACCTGCTGCCACTAGCTGGCAGGTAGCCTATTCCTGACCCACAAAACTGAAGTAGTAAGTGTGGGTTGTTTTTGGCCATGGTATTTGTGGCACTTCGTTATGCAACAATTCCCCCACAAAATGTACTATGTAGCCTAATCCTGGTTTTCTCCTTGGGCATAAAAATCCTTCACACAGCCCTTTCCCCCCACCTTGGTAGAGTCATTTAACAATTGGGATATGTTCAAGAACTCAGGAACACAGGTTACTTCAGCTTCAAAGACTTGCTGGCTTCTTGTCACCCCACGTTTCCTGGGAAACTTCCAGGGGGGAAGTGGGAGATGTGGTATCTAGGATTCAGCATTCTTCTATCAGATTGAGGTTTGTTATTTTTAATTTCCTACCGTCATGCTGTTTTTATGGCTCTCTTGGTTTTCTTAATGCCTGAAACAACCAAGGTTAAGTAAATACTCCTGTGCTATTCATTTTCATTGAAGACTGGAGTTTATCTAAAATATTGTTTGACACAGAACAGGCGCATAACAGCTCCAGCACAAAGCACCCTTTGCTAAGAAGTAAAACTCTGATAAGTCAGATTGCTCATAAATCATTTGCTGAGGTGACAGCCCAGCCAAAGGAAAGGTCTGAGGGAGGATCAAGTTTGTAAGCACAGGATAAGACATGGGCCAGCAGGGACTCTTCTAGGCCCCTCACCTGCTCAGGGTCTCAGTCTCAGTTGTCCTGATGACTACATTCTTTCTAAGAGGTCACAGCTGCCTCCTTTCAGAATTGTTTTCTAGTCAAACGGGAACTGACTTACCAAAGTGCATGCACAGATAGAGAAGTACAGCAGCTCCCCAGCCAGTCATCATCTGCCATTGGCTATTAAAAACATCAACTGTGGATTGGCATTTAGTCTAGCAGCTAAGATGCTGGTTGGGATGTCCCTGTCTCATTAAAGTCTGAGTCCCAAACCCTGACTCCAGCTTCCTGCTAATATGGACTTTGGGAGGCAGCATTTATGGCCCAGGGAACTGGGGCTTTCTTTGCCACCCGCATTGAAGACTTGGATTGACTTCCCACCTTGCAGTGTAGACCTAGCCATTGAAGCCATTTGAGCACTGACGCAGCAGATGGGAGCTCTGTCTCTACTCAAACAAATAAGCATTAAAAATAGACTAGTCGCCCCGTGCACGGGGGCCCAGCTGCGGGGCTGTCCATGCTCAGGGGCTCCCCTCCAGGTGCTGCTCAGCTCCTTCCTGCTTTCTTCACTGCATCTCTAAGGGCAATGCTTCAGGCAATCACTTACACTTAAACTCATTTTAGAACATTTTCTCCCCCTCCCCCCAAAGAAAATGTGTACCCAATAGTGCCCAAATCCCACTAGCTCTTCCCCAACCTGCTACTAATCTACCCTCTTTATTTCTGTAGATTGGCCTATTCTGAAATTTCCATGCAAATGGAATAATATAGTATGTGTGGCTTCTTCCACTTAGTATAATATTGCCAGGGTTTATCCATGTTGCAGCTTGTTTGAGTACTTCACTTCTTGTTGTCAGGTATGAATGTAGTATATATTTCTTATCAGCTGACAGATTTGTGTTATTTTCATCTTTGGCTATTTAAAATGCTGCTATGAGTATTCACATAAAATTTTCTGTTTAGGCATATTTTCATTTCTCTTGATTATATTCTTTTGACTAGCATAAGCATCACATGGCAGTTTATCTTAACTTTGGAAAGCAACTGGGCAGTTCCTGCAAAGTGGCTGTACCACTTTATATGCCCATCAACAGTGTGTGGGAGTCCCCATTGTTCCTCAGGCTCACACCTGGGAGTGGTCTACTTCTGTAGTAGGTTATTCTGGTGGGAGTGAAGTGGCATTTCATTGTTGTTTTGATCTGTTTTCCCTAATGCACGCTGATGTTGGGTATCTTTGTGTTTATCTATCATTTGTGTATCTTTTCTGCAAACATGTTAATTTATTTGTCTGTATTTTAATTGCACTGTCTTGCTTTTCAGATGTAAAGACATTTTTAATAATACAAATTCTGGATACAAGTTACTTATCAAAAACAATTTGATTACCCTTATGCTTTGGGCTTTCTCTTCCATTTATTATGGTGTTATTCAATGTTCTTTCTTTACCTGGGTGTAGTTTTATGGACATATTTGTGACAATTTATAATATTGTACCTCTTCCTATGCTGTTTATGAATGAATAACAATCCAATTTTTGACTAGGGAATATAAGGGATTTTTTAAATCCCTTATTATCAATACAATAGGATTTGTGTCTCAGCTATCCATAAATTTCTTTACAGATAACTATTAGGGTAATTAGTAGTGATATTAGCCTCACCATATCCTGTTTGTTTTGCTTGATTCAGCCCATCACCAGAATATACTGCTATATCAATTCTCATATCATTCTTTAATGTCAACATATGTAAGTGACCAAATCAGATAATCAACCACCTCAGAAGGCAACTTCCTTGAAGCCTTACAGTATCAATAACCTTGAATGTATTAAATTTGTTCTTTTTCACTTTATCTACAAGGCAGTCAGCACGGGACCAGCCTGCGGTCATGAGCCCAGAGCTCAGCCTGGCTCTCCAATGGGGTGGCAGGGACCCAAGTAGATAGGGATCATCTGTTGCCTCCCAGGGTGGGTTTCAGCAGGAAGAGGAGCTGGAACTGGGACCAGGCACTACAACATGGGGTGTGGGCATTCCTAGTGGTGTCTCTACCATGCACCAAGTGTCTGCCCCTGTGTCCTTCTGCGTTAGCTGGTCTTCCCTCCAACCGCAATTTATTTGTGAACAGCTACTTACTGTCTGCACATGCTGAGCACAGTACAAGACACAAAGTATGCGGTGGTAATCTCGTGAGTTCTCTGTGCTGATAACTAAATGACAAATTGCATATTGAAAGCATGATTCCTATCTGTGCTAAGGATTAAGAAGAAAATGTTTAGGACACTGAAAAAATAGAACCTGAGTCCTGAGTTAGATTTAGGAGAAAACAACTTTCAGCAACAGCAGAGTCTAGGAAGGGTCACACCCACCACTGAACACCCCAATTCACTGATGCAGAGTGTGCCTCACCTCAGGCTGACCTCTTGGAATGGACTTTAGTAACCATCCCTTGTCCCTGTGACTCATCACCACAGAACATCCCACTGATCTAGCCCAGTTGTTATTAATGCCTAGTGGTAAACAAATTTGATAAGAATAGAACAGGCCTGAGTGGGTGAGGTAAATAAATTTGATAAGAATGGAATAGGCCTGAATCCTCCTAAGGTGAGGATTCAGAGTCCTAGCTATCCCACACCATCTCTTCTAGTGCAAGCCTGGGGGAGAAGATGAGAAAGCAGTTCTAAAGCTGCTACAACGCAGTGAACACTGTAGACACGCTGACAGTCTACAGCAATCCAGTGTGCAAAATTACTGTGGCTGGCCAGCTTAGGAAGAGAATAAATTCTGTAGGACTGTCAAGGATGGCAAATGGCAACTTCCTTTCAGCTGAACCAGCTCCAGATCTGCAAGCGTTACTAACTAAACATATCTAGGATAGAAAATTTTACAGACCATAAAATGTCTAACAATTTGAAATTTATAACTATTCACATTATCCATTTTCTGAAATGTATAATACAAGTTTAAGTGAAAAGGGCAGATGTGCAAATTTCATGTGCAACCTGAAGCACTGTATAGAAATATAAGCCAACCCAGACACAATTCATACGTGAGTCAGATAGATTTGTTACTATGGTGATTACTGGAGAATTACGACTTATTTTTAGTAACACTCCCCTTCATATTATTTTAAATATAAAAACTCAGAAATTTCTTTCTGGAAGATAAATTGTAACAAGGAGAAAAAAAGGTTCCTTTGCTTCATTTGTACCATCAATATCACTGAGATGGAGAAGTAAGAGGTTTCTCCCGGGCCCAGCACGATAGCATAGTGGTTAAGGTCCTTGCCTTGAATGCCCCGGGATCCCATATGGGAACTGGTTCTAATCCTGGCAGCTCCACTTCCCATCCAGCTCCCTGCTTGTGTCCTGGGAAAGCAGTCGAGGACAGCCCAAAGCCATGGGACCCTGCACCCGTGTGGGAGACCTGGAAAGAGGTTCCTGGCTCCTGGCTTTGGATTGGCGCAGCACCAGCCGTTGCGGTCACTTGGGGAGTGAATTAACAGATGGAAGATCTTCCTCTCTGCCTCTCCTCCTCTCTGTACATCTGCCTTTCCAATAAAAATAAACTCTTTAAAAAAAGATGTTTCTCCCAGGAACAAGTGTTGGAGCCGTGGGAATCCTGGTTGGAAATTTTCCTATCTGCCTTCTCAAGGTATCAGAGAGAAATCACAACCATAAAGGCAGCTGGGTCAGTGATGTGTTCTGCACGCTTCAGCACACCCATAAAGTCAGTTCCTCACATTACTACAATCTCGGAAAACTCTCCATACAAATATTCATGTTCTTTTATAACAGATTTATTTTAAACTTCATTTTGATATATGTTTAATTGACTTAATGGTTCTCCTGGGGCTAGGTCTCCCTTCAAAATTCTATATATTATTTTATTACTTGCTGAGAATCCAGCCAAAGCTTAAGAAATTTTTAGTTTTAAAATTTTCATTATTTCCATAAGAGCAGCATCCTTAGCATGCGAGGAAACTTTAGGAAACAGGTGACTCAGCAGCTTGCCAAGGACCAAGCCCGCAGGTCCAGTTGGGCATTGTTCTGCTCAAGCCAGGAGGAGGTAGAGAATGCCCAGAGGAGGTTTGAAAAGGATGAAAAGAATTAAAGTGACAATCTGAAATTAACATCCTGCCGTTTGAAAGTGAAAAGGTTGCTTCTCCCCACCAGTGTATTACTATCTGAACTAATGTGGGGGAGGAAAGGAATTTGAACGCCTGTCTCATTGACAGGTTTCTGTAGCTGGTTTTGTTTACCCGAGAGAAAATAGAATAGTTATGGTCTTTGAACTCTGTCGGGTTGGGGTGGACAAAACTTAGCCATTAGCCTTGAGAGATCATCCAGGCCCTTTTATCCCCAGCAAAGGCAGCATGTTTGCATATAAGCATTTTACAGGTGCGATCACTTTCCATTTTTTTCCTTGTTTCTCTCTACCTACCCGCTCCTTCACTACATCCCTGAGTCAGGGCATTTACTGATCAGAAACAAGATCGCCCTTTGTGTCGGGGTGGAATGTTGGGAAACAGAGGGAATAGAAAACCAGTCTAATTCTTGGATAGAAAGAAAGCAGAAAAGTTTAGCTAAATGGTCTCTTTTACCGAAGTCCTGAAAAACTGCCTGGATCTGAGAGGCATTTTTGATTTAGGACAGTAAAAGCAAAAACAAAGACTATTATAACCAGTTGTGGAGATGCAATGCAGTATATATCTATACTTCCAAACCAAAGATGAACTCCCAAGGAAACTGCTAAATGTATCTTGAGAGTAGGACGCTGGACTCTCTGCCATTGTCCATATCTACAATGTAAGGTTACACTTAAATAGCAGAATGGTGGACATGTGACTGTTTCTGAAGGACTGTACTGCTGCAATAATATGGGGAAAATCAGTGGGGAGAGGAGATTTGGGAAGGGGAGAGGGGAAACCCCAGGGCCTATGGAACCACATTGTAGAATACAGTTTAAAGGCGCCGGGCCACCTGTCTAGTGATTTTTAAATTTTTATTTTACTAACATTTCTTTTACAGAGCCTTAAACAAAGACAATAAAATAGGATCCTTGGACCTGGTGCTGTGGCCTAACGGCCAAGGTCCTCGCCTTTAATGCACCAGGATCCCATATTGGCGCAGGTACTAATCCCGGCAGCTCCATTTCCCATGCAGCTCCCTGCTTGAGGCCTGGGAAAGCAGCAGAAGACGGCCCAAAGCCTTGGGACCCTGCACCCCTGTGGGAGACCTGGAGGAAGTTCTTGGCTCCTGGCTTTGGATTGGTGCAGCACCAGCCAATTGTGGCCACTTGGGGAGTGAATCATCGGATCAAAGATCTTCCTCTGTCTCTCCTCCTCTCTGTATATCTGACTTCCCAGTAAAAAAAAAAAAAAAAAAAGAATCTCAAAGAAAAATAGTATGCTTAATTACTAAAAGGTAGTGATACGATTGTCATGGTTTCTCAAAGGCACAAAAAGTTTGGAAATATATTTGGGGTGAGACAATTCAAGAACAAAACCAGACAACTGTATCATGTAGCAAAATGATATTTAAAACATGAGTTAGCAATCTATTTTTGTATTTGAAGGCAAATACAGTTTCTAGCTTGCTGTTGTAAATACAAGCTTCTTGAACACAGCCCCTGTCCATGAACTCACAGATCAGTAGTTCTCACCCTCAGCACCATGACCTGCAGCACAGAATTTTGGTTTGGTTTGTAGGATACTAGACTCTGTCCACTAAATACCAGCAGCACCTGTCCATCCCCACCCACCATACCATCAAGCAAACATTTCTCAGACTGTCTATTGGAAGTGTGGGTAGGAAAAGCAAAATGACCTCTAGTCAAAAGCCACTACTATGACAGAGGTGACCTGGAAGCTCAACACGCCTACCCGATCTACTGTCTCACCCCGTACCGAGACAGCTGAACTCCTTCTGCTGTCAACAAAGGCAAAACATATATGCTAGGTTAAGAAAATAAATCACAGAGCGGATGACAAAGAAATCTCCTTAGCAAAGTTTCTAAAAATGGATTTTTAAAGTCTCCAATTAAAGAGGAACAGATACAAACAAGCAATTCACAAAAACAAAACTCAGTTGAGCCTTAGGTATGCTAAATGTTCAACTTCATTGGCAGTTAAGGAACTGCAAATGGAAGGTCCATTTTCCCTCTTAATCATAAAGAAGTCCAGTCCTGTTTATAATTGTCAGGAAATAGAGTACATTCTTGTCTAGATGAATCAGAGTTCCAGACAATAAGACACTAACAACTGACGATGTATCAAATGGTAGGAGTTCACCCAGTCTACAGAATACAAGCATCAACATACGATAATACATAAGAAAAACTATATTGGTGTAACAAAAAATGTGAATTTTCATTAGTGGAAGAATTGGCTGAACTTGTTCTGGCTGATCTATATTATGTAAGGGTCAAAAGTTATGTCATATTTATAGAGATAGTTCACGGTATTTTATTGATAGAAAAAGGAGGGGGCACTTTAGAAGTATATGCATAGGTTTGGGCCTTGGGATTCAGGGGCAAGTGCCGCTCCTCACAGTGTGGCGGCTCTGGGGGGTGACCCTGCTGGGTCGGACCCAATGCTGGGGGCTCACGCCAAAGACACTGCCGCAAGGCAGTGAACGAGTCCTCGGCCTCCCCCAGGACCCAAGAGAGCTCTTCCCTCAGGGTAAGTACACCATGAGGGAACTTGGGAACTGGGTTAAAATTCCTAACTCCACCCAGCTGCTAATATCTTGTGGCAGGGTGAGTTTGGGAGGGGTTCGGGCCTTGGGATTCGGGGGCAAGTGCCGCTCCTCACAGTGTGGCAGCTGTGGGGGGTGCCCCTGCTGGGTCGGACCCAATGCTGGGGGCTCACGCCAAAGACACTGACGCAAGGCAGTGAACGAGTCCTCGGCCTCCTCCAGGGTGGCCAGTGCACCATGTGGTGCCAGGCTTTGCCTGCTGGCCACCCAGCCAGGGAGCTCTGAGGTATTGATTGTCTGAATCGCTGCTTAGGTAGCTACTTGAGTCAAAGACGCTAAGTCACACTGTCTAAGGCAGAGGCCAGGACAAGTGAGGTACTGAGATAAGCTGAGTCAGAGCAACCACTGGCAGATGCATGATCTACGGCTAGGAACAGGCCCAGTTGGGGAGGCATGGGGACACCTTAACTGGGTTGAGGTTCCCACCAAGGGGTGCATGTGCTGGAATGGGGGCTGCATTCTATCTAGGAAACAGTTGTAGTCACCCGAGGCACTAGTGTGGGCTGGGATTGGATGCACCAGGCCAGTTCAGATCCTAACACCATCTGGTGTCATGAAGAACCAGAGGGTAGATGTGGACTGATTGGGCTGGGTCTCAATCCCCTCTTGAGCCATGCGTGAGCTGTATGTGGGTATGGACGAGCCATGGCCGGGCTGAAACATCCAACAACAAGAACCAGAATGGGGTGAAAGCCAGCCAGGAAAAGCCACTGTCCCTGCTAGGACAGGAGGTGAACTGGGTAGAGTTGGCTCAAGGACCCCCTGGCATGCGCAAAAACTGCCATTGGGAGGGGTTCTGATGGAGGAGCCTGGGCAACTCCTCTGGCAGGACACAGTCCCTGCAGGTAAGCGCAAGAAGCATGATAGGAAACAGCCCAGAATAGGCCATGGAAAGTTTCCCACTGGCACACATTCAGCATGGGTCAGGAGCAGACCAGGCTGAATCAGTTCATGTCACCCACTGGCAAATCCGATCACCAGAACAGAGTGTGGGATGAGCCAGGTTTGGTCACAACAAAACAAGTACACATTATGGAATACCAGGGCGTTGTTGCCTGTACTGGACATGAATGCAGCATCCAACCAGTACACGTGAGATCCAGGAAGGGAGGGGCAGAACCGGCAGGGGGATTAAGGGGCTGGTCCCCTCGCTGGACAGCTACTCCCACTGGAGAGCGTGGGCTGGGATAGAGACAGACCAGACTAAGCAAGGCTACATCACCTGTGCGCTGCATGTGGATTAGACCAGGGAAAAGCCAGGCTGGGCTGATTATTCCTGCTGGTGCAAGCATAAATTAGAGTGGGTGAGGGATGTATGGGCATAGCCGCAGAAGCTGGCACTGGGAACTAATTCTGTCAAGTCAAATCACAGAACCACCTGAAGAGTGCATAATCCGGGACTGAGAGAGACCTGGGAGGGAAAAAGTGGGTTCCCCCTTCTTGGGTCACTATTCCCATGGGAGGGCATGAAAACTAGGATGGGAGCTGGGATGGCTAGATAAAGAGGCACTCAACAACATCTGTGAGGGCTGGATGGTTGAGTTGGTTAGATAGAACTAAGCTTTAATACCCATTGACAAGTATCAGAGCCAAATGGGATGGGGGACAGACTGGTCTTCTGCTACACATACTGGCAAACCAGGGTAGGGGGCGGGCCTGGTGGGGGTTATTGTGGGTCGCCCCGACTAGGCTGCAGCTCCCAGGTTGATGTAAGGGCCGAACCAGACTGGACTGCAACACCCATTGGTTCCAGTGCAACTCGGGACTGAAAACAGAACCAACCCAGCAATTAAAATCACCAGCTGATCGGGGTGATGGACTCTGCCGGGCCCTGTGCTTGCTAGAACATACAAGAATCTGATCTGGGAATACCTCAAAGTTTCTTTGGAGATCTCCCCAATCGAACTGCTGGACTCAGAACTCTAATCAAGAAAAGACAGAAGACAGAGCAGATCAATCATTCATCTCAGCTATATGTTAGCAGCGAAATACTGGGCAAACGGAGACTTTATGATGGACCATATCAATCAGTGGACGACCTCATCGAGCGAAACTGGCAGCGATTCATAACCGGAGAAGTATTAACACCACTCGAGCACATATCTCAGAGCATGCCCCACATCCGGGACTTGGGGTGGGCGGGAAACCGGGTGGGGCTTCTCCCTCAATATCCCCCTTTACCTCAGATACATGATGGAAACAATATGGACATAATAGTATTACCCACTTCCCTATACCCCTGAACCTTTTTTTTTCTTTTTCTTTCTTTAACTGTAATTAACTATGTAAAGATTGTCAACAACCATACAGTAAAATAGATTAAAAAAAAAAGTATATGCATAATACCATTCAATCTACTCTTCCATTCTTAACCCCCATTACAAAACAAATCTAGAGCTATGTGTCTAAGAGTAAGGAGAATGGGAGCATGCACTTCTGGGTTTTAATAGCAATGTGGTTTCTGCTTTTCAGAAGCTTTTGGAGTATCCTGGTTTTTGGTGAAACGTACTATGACAGAAATTGCAAACACAATTTATCTGACAGCACTTATGACTATCTTAATCCATTAATTCAACTTACTCTTGGGGGGAAAAGCTTATGTTTTCTTTTCTTTTCTTTTTTTTTTTAAGACTTTATTATTATTGGAAAGCCGGATATATACAGAGAGGAGGAGAGACAGAGAGGAAGATCTTCCATCCGATGTTTCACTCCCCAAGCGAGTCGCAACGGGCCGGTACCCGCCGATCCAATGCCGGGAACCAGGAACCTCTTCCAGGTCTCCCACACGGGTGCAGGGTCCCAAAGCATTGGGCCGTCCTCGACTGCTTTTCCAGGCCACAAGCAGGGAGCTGGATGGGAAGTGGAGCTGCTGGGATTAGAACCGGCCTCCATATGGGATCCCAGGGCTTTCAAGGCGAGGACTTTAGCCGCTAGGCCACGCCGCCGGGCCCAAGAAAAAGCTTATGTTTTCAACAATAAGACTTTTCTGATAAATATACCAAAGAAGCTAGAACTCAGTACTGTAGAGTGACTTTAGCTTTCTCAATGAAAAAGCATGAGATGTCATCATCTAATAGTGCAGGGAAAGAATAACTGTAGCACCGGAGAAGAGTACGGATTGCCATCTCTTACAAGGGAACCAAATCTACTTTTCCCTAAAAATAAGTGTCCATCAAGGCCTGCATCATTGCACAGCATGTTCTGGTTTCCCAACTGCTCCACTTCTGATCCAGCTGCCTGATAATGCACTTGGGAATGCAGTGAAAGATGGTCCAAGTGCTTGAGCCCCTATGCTCATGTGGGAAACCTGGATGAAGTTCCTGGCTGTCTCCTGACCATTCTGACCATCTGGGGAGTGAACCAATGGGGGAAGATGAATCTACCCCATTACTCTCTAAAAATTTTATTTTCTTGAAAGGCAAAATATCCATCAATATGAAGCTCATAAGGATGGAGAAACAGAATACTGACTTGGGATATTTATTCCATGCAATTCTGTACACCATATCTCTAGACAAAAATGGAATTGAGTATGTAATATAGCATATTGGTTATTTTCTAGTTTTGCTTTGCTTTGGAAAGATTCTGAATATTTTCTAGGACTGTACTGGAATTATTTACAAATAAGTTTAGCTGGGGATTTTTTGGTGATATAAGGGGAGAAAAACCAAACTTTTCCTCACCTTCAGTGAGCTTCATGGATAAACCACTCAAAAAATTAACAAGAGAAAATCATTACCATTTCTTTGATAAGGTATGTGACTCAGGGGATTTCAGAAATGAAAACCCAAAGAAACAAGAAAATCCACATATTTCTATGGACACTCATGCAGAGGAATAACTGGAAGACAAAAGGATATGATCTAACTATAATAAACTAGAAGAAACTTGGTACCCTTATGACCCCTGTGTGGCACTTCTTCCCTCAGGGCACGGGGGAGCTCTGGCACAGAGGTGGTGGACGGTCAGAGTGACCTGCCCAGGTTTATGGCCTGGTTCAAGCAAGAAGAGTGATCTTCCCGTTTCTGCCGTTTGCGCTAAGGTCAAAGGTAAAGGTTCCACATTTAGGGTGAGATTCCTGAACACATCAATGGTGTGGGATAATTCTGGATTGTCTTCTGAAGATGAAATTCTGTTTACTGTGTTCTGGGACCATACTAGCACCCAGCTTGCAACTGTATTACATGTTCTCATCCCCCCCCCCCCCAAAGAGGCTTTCTATTTGAGCTTTAGAAGAATTTTAAGATATAACTTTTAGTGATCCATGAAATATGACTATTATGAAGACAGGCCTATAAAAATTGCTCATCCACAACTATTCATGTAAGAAGTGCCTAAATGTAATATCTGGTATATTTTCACTGGCTGATTTTTATATTTGGTTTGGTTTTATTTTATTACTTGTAGAATATTGTTTTCTAGATATCCCTGATTGATGATGATGTAAGTTCGCTGATGATTTTGAGTGCTAACTGGAGTAATGTGTATATTTTAAAAGCCAGTGATGAAACAGAAGTTCAGTTAGAAGTAAATAAATGTATACTTAGACCCATGAAAACATTCTTACTAGTCTGATTTACAGGTAAGTGGAGCTTCTGTGAAACCAACACTCTTATTACACTCAGGTAAGAGGTAAGGGTCTTTACATCTTGTCTCCCCAAAATCAATCCGAGTGTGATCCAACTCCCTGAAAATGTACCTGGGAAAGCAGCAGAGGATGGCTCAAGCACTTGGGCATCTGCATCCACGTGGAAGACTGCTGGCCTTGGCCTGGACCAGCCCCAGCTGCTGAGGCCATTTGCGGAATAAATCAGCCTTGTATCTCTTTTTGCCTTTTCCTCCCTCACTGTGCAACTCTGCCTTTACATTAAATCTTCTAAAAAATGAAAATAAAGTTAAAATGAGAGGTTTGCTATCACAACTTCTTTGAGGCACTTAGCACAATAATAATCAAGTGATCAAAGTATTTCTTTGCTTCTATCAAATCCCTATAAGTCAAATGTTCAATGATAGCAGGAATGATTTTTGTTTTTTCCCTAGTTATACTTCTAGGCCCTAGAATGGTCCTGGAAATATGGAAGATATCCAATTAATTTGATGGAAAAATTGAAGTAATTATTTTGATATAAAGAATGACAGAAAGGTTTTTGAGATGGCTGAATAGGGTAAAGACAGGCTGACTTTGGCTGAGGAGGTTAGCGAGAAAGAGATGGATGAGGCCTGCTCGCTCAGGAGAGCTAGAATCCAGTGGAAGAGATGCTGTAGAAGTTGCAGCGGCATGGAGCAGCAGAGAAGACGTGGCTGTATAATGCAGGAGGTGTGCCACCAGTGACAGCAGTTCTATGGAAGGTGGGTGGAACAGGTGGCAGCATCTACAGCAGTGGGAGACATGGCCTGATGTAGAAACCTGTGGGATCACATCAATCCTGGGTTCTGCCAGAAAATGAAAGGGAGGAGTGATGTCACTGCGGGATAGAGCAGAAGTGGAAGACATGCCCAACCCCTACTCACCCACCCCTACAGAGAACCAAAAGAGGGAAAAGGTGCAGTCTCAGTGGGGGCCTGGATCAGTTGGCACAGTCCTCCACACTGGGACTATGGAACACCCAACCACAGCAGCACAGGCAACATGCTCCAGGCTTTACACAACCACACAACCAGTTCTCAGTTCTCTGCATCTGCGTAAACCTATGTGATGACTGCATCTCACTGGTTCCTCAATGAAAATATGTCCATGTTTCCCACTAACTTAAGGGACTAGATCAGAGATTAGGCAGCATGAGCTGCACTAGTCGGGATCAAAAGCCTACCCACAAAGTGGAGAACTCCTAGGTAGCTGGTGTGGAGAACAGCTTGCTCTCCACAGCCAGGAAGACTCATGGAGCTGAGAATTCTGTGGCTACGTGATAGATGTACTGTGTAGCTTGGTCTCAGAGCACACAGAGAACTGCAGAGAGTTCTTGTGCAGTACTTGTGCTGGTGTAAGTTGGGGTTATAGCTACTGTTTTATAACCTCTGGCATTGATCACCTTGAAAGACTAGAGGGGAGCCAATGTTTACATTAACAGTCATGATCATTGCTCCCCCTGTGCAGCCAAAAGAGGAAACCCACCACACACAACCTGGATGCCAGCCTGGATTCTCAGCCCAACACTTGAGCACTGACCTGAGTATACTGCCTACTCCAAAAATCCCCCTATACCCCCGGGTATCCACTGAAGGAACAGCTACTCCACTAAGCCTCAGGCACAGTTTAAAGACAGAAACAGGAAAAAACACCCAAATCATTACTGAAATGCCTAAGAACATAAACAGAGATATATGAGCAATTTGAATGAAGAACACAATAGGACTCCCCCAAGGAATACGAAAACACCCCTTTGTTAGAATGTGAAGTTGAGGAGATTGAGGAAACATATGGAAAAGAATATGAACTTATCAGATGTGTGCTCAAAAACAATGAGGAGAAAATGCAGGAATCAAGAAAATTCATAGATGATATAAAATTTTTTTCCATGAGATAGAAGCTTTGAAGAATTCAACTGAAATATTAGAAATGAGGAATTCATTATGACAAACAAAAAATAACAATGGAAAGCAATCTTTGTGCTACAAGATAAATATTTTGAACACACCAGTTCAGACAAAAAAAAAAACAAGAAAATAAGTGAAAACACAAAAAATCATGTTCATTACTTTCGGCACACTATTAATCAACCTAACATACATGTCTTAGGCATTCCTGAAGTTGGAAAGACAGAATGGATTAGAAGGCTTAGTGAGCAAAATAATAATGGGAAACTTCCCTAATATGGAGAAGGAGGTATTCAAATACAGGGAGCACATAGACGTAACAGGTATGACCAAAGGAGATCCACACTACAACACATGGCAGTCAATCTTTCTGAGGTAAAGAAAAAATGATTCTAAAATGTGTGCAAGAAAACAGATTATCATCGGGGGATCTCCAATCAGACTTACAGCTGACTTCTCCCAATGAGGCCAGAAGAGTGCAGGTCCTAAAAAAGAAACTGCCAACCCAGAATACTCTACCCAGAAAAGCTCTCATTTGTACATGAATGTGAAATATTTTCCCAAAGAGAAATTGAAACGATTTGCCACAACTCACCCAGCCCTCCAAATGATGCTGAAGGACAACAGAAACACAGTATGATAATTACCATAATCAGAGAAGGCAAAGGTAGAGAATTCCCTATTAAGGTACAAAGGAAATAAAAAGCAAACAATAATATTTATGTCAAAATGGGATGACTGAACATAAAAGGCCTAAATGTTCTAAACAAAAGAGACAGACTGGTTGACTGGATTAAAAAACAAGACCCCGGGTGGGCGGATCCCAAGTTAAGTTTGGGCTGGAGACACGGGTGCTTACTATCCAAGCTGCATGGCTGCAGCTGGGGGAACTTAGGCTGGATCAGGCTTGAGGTTTGGGATCCTAGCTCTGTCCACCACTGCCATATGGTGGGCATATTTTGAGCTAGTCTGGGCTTGAGGCTCAAGAATTTTCTCTGTCCATGGCCACCATGCTGTGGGAGGACCTCAAGCAGGTCTGGGAGGGAACATTGCTCCACCCACCATCATCATGCTGTGGGTGGATCCCAAGTAAGTCTGGGCTGGAGGCATGGGTGCTTATTCTCCCAACTGCATGACTGCAGTTGGGGGAGCTCAGGCCAGATGGTTTGGGCACCAATGGTTCCGAGTGAAGTCCTCAGGCTGCCCAGTGGTGCACTCTGGGAACTTGGGAGTGTGGGATTACAGGGAGTCTGGAGGATGGCACAGGTGGGAACAAGCAGGGACCTGAAGGTTCTTATGTCCAGTAAGAAATGACTTCTGAGGGACTTCCATGGACAAGGCCACTCTACTTGAAGGGCTACAACATGAAACCCACCAGTGAGTGTCAGAAAAGGGAACAGGTACTGTGAGGCCGGGTCATGAAGCCAACAAATACATGAGTGAATCAGGTCTGGGGGTAGAATCAGGGGCGGAGTTATGTGGGCTCATCCATGTCGAACAGCAAATTCCATTGGCATGCATGAAAACTGTGGCTGGGAATAGACCTGGTTGGGGAACTAAGGGGATGTCCTGGCTGGGCTGGAATTCCCACTGGTGAGCACAAGAGCCAGAACTGGAGCATTGGCCTGGGTTGGACATGGTGCAATCTCTCTTACCACAGGTGTGGACTGGGTCTGGGGAGTGCTAAACTGGGCTATACTCCAGTACCCACTGGTACTCCTGAGAGCCAGCGTGGGTGTGGAATGGGCTGGGCTAGGTCTCAGCTCCCATTGAATCATGTGAGGGCTGTCTAGGCATGGACCATGTGTGGCTGGGCTGCAACCAGAAAGGGTATAGGCTGGTTAGGCAAGGACACCACTCCTGCAGGACAAGAGGTAGACAAAGTCAACCTGGGCCAAGGACCCACTGGTGTGTGCACAAGATCTGCCACTGGGAGGAGACCAGATATTGGAGCTTGGTGAACTCCTTTGTCAGGCTGCAATCCCTGCAGGTAAGTGCAAGATGCAAGACAAGGAGCAGCCCAAATCAGGCCAGGTTACAGTACCTGTCAGCATACATGTGGGTGAGGTCTAGGGGTGGGCCAGGACGGGCCAGTTCATAACATCCACCAGCAGATCCAAGAACCAGGATGAGGTGCAGAAGGGACCAGGTTGGGCCTCATCACCAACCAGTTCACACTGGGGCTGGGATGGGGAGTTGAAGCTCCTGCTGGTGGATGCCAAGGTAAGGTGAGCCATGCCAGTCTGGGGGCAGTGGGTGTTGGGTCCATGAGCCCCAGGGACGGAGGGGCCCTTGGGCCTGCCAACATGATGTATGCTGGATCCATGAGCCCCAGGAGTAGGGGGTCTGGCAGGGATTGGGTCTGGAGCCCATATCCGTGGTGGGTGTTGGGTCCATGAGCCCCAGAGGCAGGGGGTTGAGTGGGGCCTGGGGCAGCCCACCTGTGAGGTAGGTGCTAGATCTATGAGCCCCAGGGGTGGGGGTCCAGAGGGGCCTGGGTCTCCTGGCTCAGGTTACCGGACCCACCTGTGAGGTGGGTGTCAGTCTGTGAGCCCCAGTGGTGGGGGTTCCGGAGGGACCTGGATCTCCTGGCCCAGGTCCATGAGCCCACCTATGAGATCTGGTCCTCCTCAGTGTAAAGGATGGAGTGCTGGATGGCCGATCATGGTGCAGAGGACATGGTAGCCAACTGGGGCCTGCAAAGGACATCTGGTACAGTAGCAGAGTATGAAGAACAGAACATATGGACAACTACCCCTGCCAAAGGATGACAGCAAATATTTGGGCAGCCAATGGACATTGGAAGGGATTCCTCACCCATAGATCAGTGAGATCAACATCATTTTGGAATAGCATTTACCTGGGCAGAACCTTCAGAGCATGTGCCACATTGTGACCCTGGGTTGATATGAGGTGGCTTTTCTCCATCTTCGGGTACTGGGATGGTTGGGAGGCTGGAAATGGCCTATCCCCTTATCTCCCAAGAAATGGGAAGAAAGAACAGAAAGTTTGGAAACAATGATCACACCTACTTCTCCCTAACCCTATATCCTTCCCACCATGATCAACTATGTAAACATCATCTAAAATAATAATAAAGAGGAAAAAAAATACTCATCTTTTTTGCTGCCTACAAGAAATACCCCTTCAAAGATACACAGATTCAATATGAAAGGGTCAAAAAAAGATATTTCATGCCAACAGAAAGATAAATAAGCAGGTGAAGCAATTGCAACATGACAAAAATAGATTGTAACACAAAAAAATATTAAATGAAGAATGAAATTGCATAATGATTAAGGAATCAGTTCAACAAGAAGATATAATTATAGTAAATGTATACGCACCCAATGCCAGGGCACCTGGCAATTTAAAGCAATTATTAATGGAGTTAAAGGAAGACAAAGAATCCAATGCAATAATAATGGGAGATTAACACTCCAATATCATCAGATGGACGAGATAGAAACTGAACCAAGAAACAGAGTTAATCTATATCATGAACCAAATATAAACCAAATAAGTCTAATTAATATGTGTGTGTATTTGTATATATAAAATTTTACCCCATAATCACAACATTCTTTTCAACATTTTGTGGAACTTTCTCCAGGACAGACCATATGCTAGGCCATAAAGCAAGCCCCAGCAAATTCAAAAGAATGAAAATCATATCCTATCTTTTCAGACTACCAGGAAATAACTCTGGAAACCAACAACACAGGAAACTTCAGAGCACATGCAAACACATGACAGCTGAATAATATGCTACTGAATGAGCAATGGATCATAGAAGAAATCAAGGGGAAAAAATTTAAAATCCTGGAAACAAATGAAAATGATAGCACAACATATCAAAATTTGGGATACACAAAAGCAATGCTAAAAGGGAACTTTGTAGCAATTGGTGTCTTATAGCAAGAAATCTGAAAGGCATGACATAAATGATACATCAATACATCGCAAAGACCTAGAAAAACAACAAGCTAAACCCCAAGTTAGCAGTAGGAAATAATTTAAATTAAAGAAGACATAAATAAAATTGAAGCAAAGAACGATATGTATGATCGTAAGATCAGTGAATCAATCACTCTCAGCTCGTTGGCCAAGATCAGTGAATTGAAGAACTTTTTAATTAACAAAAATCAATGCAAGGCCCAACTAACCAAGAAAGAAATGAAGAATATCCAAATCAATAAAATCAGAGATGAAGAGGGAAATAAAACAATGCACATTAAGGATATACAAAGAATCATCAGGAATTATTATAAACAGCTTCATGCCAATACATTGGAAAATACGGAAAAAATGGATACTTTTCTGGACATATATAATCTAAACTGAACATGATATCCAAAGTCTGAATATGCCTAAATACATCAGTAACTAGAATGGACTCTGAATCAACAATAAAGACTCTCCCCTCCCCCCCAAAAAAAGAAAGAGAAAGAAAAGTGAAGTGCGGGACCAACGGCTTCAGTGCTCAACTCTACCAAAGCTTTCAAGAACTCTTTCAGTTCTCCACAATCTATTCAAAACAACTGAAAAGGAGGGAATCCTCCCAACCTACTTCTGTGAGGGCAACATTACTTCAATTCTAAAACCAGAAAAAGATATTGCAAGAACTATAGATCAATATCCCTGATGAATTTAGATGCAAAATTCCCAATAAAATTCTAACTGAATCCCACATCACATCAGAATGATCATTTATCCAGACCAAGTAAGATTTACCTGGTATGCAGGGATGGTTCAACATATGAAAATAAATGCAATATACCATATTAACAAGTTGAAGAACAAAAATCATTTAGATGCAGAGAAAGCACTTGATAAACTATAATATCCTTTCATGATTAAAAAGAACACCTTAAGTAGACTTGGTTAGAAGGAACATTCCTCAGGATAATCAAGGCAATATATGAAAAAACAATTTCCAGCATCATATTAAATGGGAGGAAACTGAATGTGTTTCCACTAAGATTTGGAACCAGACAAGGCTGTCCACTCTTCCCAGTGCTATTCAATATAGTCCTGGACATTTTAGCCAGAGCTGCTAGGCAAGTAAAAGGAATCAAAGGGATACAAACTAGAAAGGAGGAAGTCAAGCTATTCCTCTTTAAACACAACAGAACACTCTCTAGAGGATCCAAAAGATTCTACTAAGAGTCCATTAAAAATCAGTTTGGCAAGGTTACAGGAAATAAAATCAACAAACAAAAATCAATGTTCTATGTATACACAAACAATTCCATGGCTGTGAAAGAACCTGTAAGATCAGTCACATTCACAATAGTGGCAAAAACCTTAAATACCTCAAAATTTAACCAAGGGAGAATGGATTGACCAAATTTGAATTGCCAAGAACATACCTGGATGATACTTAGAATATGAGAAACTCAGAATTACCCTGGACAACAGAAGAAATCCTATAGATGAATACAGCGTAACCAATAATGAAAGTTGAGGAAAATATTAACTGTGGGAAATATAATCCTGCTTTAGATACATGCTTTGAGTGGCTCAAGATAATTTATATTGTCCTAACCTCCTTTTTCACCTGGCCATTTGCCTGCCTCTAAGCTTTTTCCCCATATTACCTCCTTGTATGCCTGTATTAGCAGATTATCTCCCAAATGCCTGCATGAATTAGTACATTTGGCTGCATGTAGGGGCTTACCCAGGGATTTCCTTCTCATGAAATAGTGTCAAGTTGGAAGATACAGGAATAGTGTGGCAGAAGTATTCTAGGACAGCACCCAACTACCAGCACCCCTTCCAGTTATATGGCTGGGCACCTTGTGTAATTCTTTGTGGTCTAGGATGATCTGACACCACAACCACATTCTAATTAAAAAGATGAAAGGAGGGGAGTGAATGTACAAAGGAATACTACCTTCCTTTTATGAACATGTTACCTAAGGTTCTCTTCCAGATCATGTCATTTGCTAGCAATCAATCACATGACCACATCTAACAGCATAGGAGTCTGGGAGAAGTGTAGTTTGCATTTCTGGGAAGCCACATTACTGCTTTTAAATGAGAATGGTAGAATCTATTCATTTGAGAACAGAGACTAAGTAGTGAATGACATGGAGTCATCTCTGCCATATTATCTTTTTTCCTCACCAGTATAACAATCTTTTCTATACTTCAACACCTGGCTTAGCTCTAATGTTACACCTTCAATGAAGTAAAGGATACAATAAGAAAAAAGTGGGGAGAAGCAAACCAAAGAATAATGAATTTGTTTTCATGAAAGCAGAGTGTAACGCATTGGCAAGCATGGTTCAGAGACCTAACAATCACGATTCTGGGGCCAGTGAAACAAATTAAATGACCAAGCTTGAATTCCTTTAAGTATTAGTGTTGCTCTTCTGCTTTCCTATATTTCCCTGCTTTTAATGATGGACAACAGCATCAAAGCATGGCTTTGCCTACCGTGGCCTCTAAGTTCTCTTTAGTTACCAAGTTCAAATGAGCCTTGGTTTGCGAAACAGAAACTTGGAAGAACTCCAATCTAAGAACATAAAATGTATTGGTCAAGACAAAAAAGGTGGGCCATTTTGTGTGCAAAGACATGTTTTAAAAAAAATATGTTTTTTCAGAGAATCTAGTTCCACCAACCTTAGGTGTTGCTCGACTCATTCGTTCGCCTGGGATTGAGAAGGACTCCTTTGACTGTCCCACTTATGATCTTGCTTCTGGTTCAAAGATTGGAAACCAATAATTACCACTCAACTGGCCTGTGTGTTTTCATGTTCCCTTCAGAAGTGCACTAGGCAAGTCAAGCTGTCTACTAAACATTCATTGCAGACAGATATACAAACCCCATTGGGGATCCCCAGGTTAATTGCCTTACCAGGGCAACTTTCAAATATTACTAAAATGTCTTGAGAGATAATCAATTCCATACGTTTACTAGTCTTTAGGATCAAATAGAGAATCAAGGGTTTTAAAAATAACCACAATACTTCTGGTGTTTCTTCCAAATCGGACAGAAACTGGTAATGCATTATTTTCACAAACTCAAGCTACTGTGTGAACTGTAAACAGATGATATAATAAAGTGTATGAAGAAAAATGGCAGAGAGAAAGGTACTGGGCATTAGAAATATGCCAGTTTGTGTAACAGCAATCAGACTGTGGTAGCAGATTTTAATGTAAAGTTAGGATCATGGTAAACTGACCCCTTGAGCCTATCCCCAAAGCATACTCAGTGACCTCTTAATTACTCTAGTAGTAGGCATACATATAGAGGTGATGAGAGCTTGAGTAATAGTAGTGAAACTTCTGGAGGATGCACAGGTTGGGGTGGGAGAGCTGTTCTGGATGGGGTTGTGGGCAAAAGTTTCCACAATTAAACCAAAAAAGAGTGGAATTATTAAAATATGAACAAATGAAATGTAAAATGGATTTCAGGATTCATGAGGCAAATATTCTGAAAAAATTCAACATTATGAAAAATGGAGAGGGCCTGGCATGAAGGCTCAATTAACTAATCCCCTTGCAAGCACCAGGATCCCATATGGGCGCCAGTTCATGTCCAGGCTGCTCCACTTCCCTTCCAGCTCCCTGTGGCCTGGGAAAGCAGTCAAGGACGGCCCAAAGCCTTGGGACCCTGCACCCACGTGGGAGACCTGGAGGAAGCTCCTGGCTCCTGGCTTTGGATCAGCTCAGCTGCGGCTATTGCAGCCATTTGGGGAATGAACTAGCAGATGGAAGATCTTTCTCTGTCTTTCCTTCTCTTTAGTCTGCCTTTACACTAATAATGGACAAATCTTTAAAAAATGGATACTGTCTATATAAAGAATAACGCAGGACCCTATACCCTGTATCTTTTGCTTTTGACATTAACCTATCTTAGGTGAGTCAGTGCCACAGAGGGAGCCCAGAGGGAGGCTCAGGGGATCATACTGTCATTTCCTTATGGCTCCAAGCAGACAATAGAACTGTGTGTTTGCTTTGAATTTGGGCATAAATCATGTTTGCTTTTATAAAATCATGATTTCCCTTTTGTATCTCCTTAGTTTGAAGTTTGACATGAGGAATTTACTTCTGGAAATTGTTCTAAAGTAGTGATTTTGATAGTTTAAAAACAGGTATATGCTGGGATTCTTAAAGATGTCCGTAATTCAATTTTAGTCTCACTTTGTTTAAATTATGCTTCCTCTTCTGTTTTTAGTTATTTTACATGGAAATGAGCTAGTGAATGACTTTAAAATTGCATATATAACCCTTTTCTTTACAGAAAACCTTTAGCCTTAAATTTGTAATCTATAGCACACAGATGAAACAAAATGTATCTGAATATATTAAGTTTTCTTCCCTCAGAGATGAAAGAAAGAAGTGTATAAGTTTTTTCGCTGGAATTAGCATAATACAGTGTTATCAATAATTCTGTTCCTTGTCACTCTGCACATTTAGTGATACCAAACAATCTTTTCATGGTTTTTCTTTTCATGAATTTGTTACTGTATCCTTTAATGTTTATTAATTGTACAATAGCTTAGAAGAATATACCTCTTTATATTTCCTAACGTCAATAAAAAATTGAGTGGTTCAGATAAGTAATACAATGCAAAATGGTGGTGAGGTTAGAATGAGAAATCTTAAATGCCTTCCCACTTGAGGAAACCATTCATCTCTATGACATTTGGATTATCATTCAAGACTATGACTGTCACTGAGCACTAAAATTTAAATGTCATGTCCTTCCATAAGCCTCTTGTCTTTAATTTTGGCCTTTAGTGAGATGTCCTCTCCTACTCCATCCATTGACTGAACATGCAGAATTCAGTTCTCATTTCTTGTAAATGAAGAGGAGCTACTAGAGATTTCAATGAAGAGAAAGAACTGCAGAAAGAAGTTCACTAATTCTTAATGCTTCTGTTTCACATAGCACAGAAATGATTAATTTTAGGGTTCGGGGGATGATTTGGGTTGTGAAAAACAGATCCAAAGCAGGGTTAGCTACAATCTTAGCTCATTGATAAGGACATGGAGCTTACTGATGGGACAGGTGGGATCCTAATCCTAGTTGGGCAGGAATGAGCTGCTAAGAGCCGAGAGGCATTGGAACACAGGGGAGAGAAGTCTGTGAGCCTAGAAGGTCAGAAGCACTGAGATAGAAGCCCTGGCCTTCTAGGCTCACACTAGTTACCTACCTGTGCTAAAAGAAAGACACAGTAGACAAGTTATATAGCTGTGGTATTTACTGTCTTGATTATCTAGTCTTTGGCTCTCCCCCACATCTGGCATGTCTACACCACATACTGACCTTTCTAACAAACATCCCAACCATCTCTGGACCTCTACCAACATAGAAAAAATAAGATTTCTTTCCTGGGGGTGAACAGTTTATATAGTGTGACCCAATGCTTTCTCTGCAAGCCTCTAATTTGCTCTGGCCAGTGCAGTCACCCCGTCTGCCCTCATCTCTGCGAGTCCAAGCATCATGGCTTTGGAGCCCATCCCTAGCACCTTTGCAAACACTGTTAATAAGTTCAGTGGTCCTCTTCTTGTTTTGTCAGTACCTCATTACATCCAAATGTAATTAACGGTTGTCTTTTCTTTGCACAAATTTTGAAGACTACTACACATTCTTTCTTACAAGGTTTATTAGTTCTGTTACAGCTTAGAGGAGCCTATTTAAAAATTTAAAGTAGATAAATTAAAGCAGTTCCTTTCATCTGCAAAGTAATAGCAGTGGTGGCACATTGTCTGGAAAATCTCCATTGTTTGCCTGTCTCCACTAGCAAGCATGTTCTGCCAGGACACAGACTTTGCCTTGTTCACTGCTGTATTCCACCCCATATAAGTGAATGCTTAAGATGTGTTCCTCAAGTTACCTACTAGGCAACAGGGATATGCTCACACACTGACCATAAGGCAGCTACAAAATATTAGTACACTGCATCTTGTCATGTGCATTTACCCACATATCATATCATTACCACTTCCAGTTTTTCAAAGTTGTGAAATGATCTCCTTTTGCAAGAAACCATAAAAACATGGCAAGGACCCTGGCCTGAGATGTATGTGCCAGTCGATGGCCATGCCACCCTGAACATGCCCCATGTTGTCCCATGTTGTCCGAGAAGCATGTGCCGGGATGACTTGTATCACGCCTGGCATGGCAGTTATGGATCTCAGACCTGTGCACGTGGGCAGGACAGACCTGGACTCATGGACCCTGCTGAGGTGGTGCCTCTGCGAGCAGACGAAGGCAAATGGGAAGTAACTGCAGCAATGAGAGAGAAAGCAGACAAATGGACCACCAAGTTGGCCCCATGGGTGGCGAGGTCTCTTGCCAAGCAGAGGACAATGAAGGAAAGCTGGCATGAAAGAAATGACGGGCTATTGGATCTTGGTCCTTTTTCTTGTGTGTGCACAATGAACCAGGTCCGTGGTGTAGTTGGTCAGTGCTCCAGCCAGCTATGGTCCTAGAAAATTAAACTTCAACAAGCTGTTTTTTAGCTATTTTTTAGCTGTTCACACCTCAGGCCCACATTATTTATTCTGAAACTTCCATGGCTTGGCACAATGCCTAATACATGATATTTGTTTATCTTTATTTAATCAAATCACTTTAAATTCTTATATATGCATTTTTTTTTCCAGCAAGGTCGCCATTAATTCCAGGTTAACAACTGACTATGGCTTTTCTCTCTCCTCTTCAAGCCTCTAGATATTCTTTCTTCCATGTCAATAAAGGCCTTCTTTGTACAACATATGCTTTGTAAATTAAATTTGGATAAGAAAACAGTCTCTGCCGATTCAAACACACACCAAGTACAAAGATCTGGCTCTAGAAAGGGAATGCAAAGGGCCAGTGCAATAGTTCTACAGGCTAATCCTCCACCCTGTGGCAATGGCACCCCAAATGAGCACCACATCATGTCCTTGATATTCTATTTCTCATCCAGCTCCCTGCTTGTGGTCTTGGAAAGCAATGGAGGATAGCAAAAATCCTAGGGACCCTGCACCCATGTAAGAAACCTGGAATAGGTTCCTGGCTCCCAGGTTCAGACCAGCCCAGTCCTTACAATTGCAAATATTTGGGGAGTCAATCAGCAGGTGGAGAATCTGTCTCTCCTCTCTGTAAATCTGCCTTTCCAAAAAAAGGACTTTTTTTTTTTAAAAAAGGGGAAATCTATAAAGCATTTTTTTCTATAAAAGGTCAAGCAATCTGTCAAACTTCTCAGTTCTGTCATTGTAACAAAATCAGACACAGACTATAAACAAATGTACATGACTGTGTTCCAATAAAACTTCACTTGCAAAAAAAAATAACAGATGGTTAGCTCTATGTAGCAGCTGTAGGCCATAATTTTCCATCCTCTGCTATAAAGTAATGCATGTACAAATATATACATCCCCATATTTACATATATGAAAATAGATAACATACTAATTATAAAACATCACCAATTTTGAAGAAAAAAAATCTCTTGATCATACTAAGTGATTGATTTCTTCAAAGGCAGAGACTCAGACTGAATGCATGCACTGATCCAATGATTTCCTGGGAGCGGCAGGGCCCCAGCTCTTAGAGCTACCCACACTGCCTCACGAGCTCTGCACCAGCAAGAGGCTTTGAGGCAGGAGGCGGAGCTCAAAGGTAGCCACTCTGATGTGGCATGAGGGCATCTCAGCCAGGCCAGATGCCTGCCCCTCATATTCTTAGAACACAAAAGCGAAAAAACAAAACAAAACAAAACAACAAAAACCTTTTCCAAACTATGATGCATATTCAGGTCCCTTTTTTCTTTCAAAACGTCAGATTCAGAATACACCCTGTGAGAAAAGATCAGAGGCTCATCCTCCCTGCCAACACTCTGATGTTGCTGACAAGCATTCTCCTCTCAAAAAGTTTCAGCCCACATCATTATTTTCATCTTCATTTTCACAGAGAAAGTTAATAGCTAATTAAAAGTGCCAACCCAATTAAAGATGAAAATCTCAATACAGCATTGATAGCACTGAACAAACAGGTAGGCTCTCAAACTTGAATGAGCTTTGCAGTTTTGAAAGAAACCAAAAATCTAATATTGTTTGTACCGTTTCCCACCAACTAGGCAGAAGGGACGGAAGCACTGGGCTCTGTCTGTATCTGCTATAAAAAGGAGCTTCATGTTCTGGTCAGGAACCACTGAAGCTTAGTATTGATTTTCCGTGCTCAATTTCACTCCCAAGTCTTGGTCTTTTCACTTGAAGATAATTTCATTACTATCGAGAAGCTTCCACAAGGTGGAATGAACAGCAGGAAAGTAAGTTCCATAAATGGATTCAATGTCTTCCCTCTAGTTGCTACTTTAGCCAAGCTCGTTTCCTCAATTAGAACCTGGAGCGTCACCCACTTCCAGAGTCATATCTTTTGAAAGCATGCATTAGTTAAAAGAACTTCAAATTACCTCTCCCCAAAAGTCATCAGTGAACTGTCACAGGCATATTGACACGTTTCAGACCTTGTTCTCCAGTGCTCGCTGTTGTGGATCTCTCAGGCGCTTCCCAATTACTGCCAGAAATTGACTCAATAACATTTTATTCCTGTTTTCTGTGTTTTGTGGCAGGACTCATGATCAAACATGCTGTTGATTTCATCTCTCCTATGATAAGGTTGGAATTCAGGGTAAAGTTATAGCAGTGGAGCAACTGGCATTGTGGAGTAGCAAGTTAAGCCATTGCCTGGGAAGCAGGCATCCATATGAATGCCAGCTGGAGTCTCGGCTGTTCCAGTTTTAATCCAGATACCTGTTTGTATGCCCAGGAAAGCAGCAGAAGATGGCCCGAGTATTTGGGCCCCTTCCAACCACATGGGAGACCTGAATGGGGTTCTAGGCTTTTGGCAATTAAAATATTTCTTTCCTTCTCAGTAACTCTAACTCTGCCCTTCAAATAATTCACTCTTAAAAAGTGCAGGGATGGGAGAGACTCGCAAGATGGCCAACATAGGAGGAAGACTGTGAGGGAGCTCACAGACAGAGAGGGCTAGAACGCGACAAAAGCGTAAGTGGAGCAGCATAGAACTACAGGGAGAAGAACGTGAAGTTCCCAGGACAGTGTGGAGCCAAAAAAATCCACACAACTCGGAAGAGCAACCAGGGAAAAACAAAACAAAGGGCAGGGAAGACCACTTTCCGCTCCTGACCTGCTGAGTCACCTTTGAGTGCAGCCACTGAAAGCCACAGTCGACTGAAGACCTCAGGATCCGCAGAGGCTGTGGCCGTGAGGACCGGCGGTGATTGGGACCTGCTGGGACCTGCTCACCCTGGTCACCAGGACCCGCCAGGACCTGCGCCCGCTGAGGACATCAGGACCTGGAGTCGTCGGGACCCGCTGGCATCCGCTCACCCTGGTTGCCAAGCCCCGCCGGGACCTGCACCAGCCGCAGCTTCCAGGTTCCATCCGCCTGCACCCGCCGGGACCTGCACTGGACGCAGTAGCCGGGAGACGCACCCGCTGCAAGGATTCCCACCAGAGGAAGAGGTAGACTGCAAGAACCTGAGGTTTGAGTGAGTTGGGAGGGGACAGTGGTGGGTCGGAGGCTCCGGGAGTTGGCCCCATCTTCCCGCCCCTCCCCCCCGAGACTCCAGCGTCTAGGGACACAGGGCGAGTGCCTTGAAACTGCCAAAACTGTGTCTGGAAAGTGACGCACAGTGGTCCTGTGCACTGAGGAGAAAGGCAAAAGGCACACTGAATACTCCCCCGTGCCTTTGCGGTCTGGCACTCAGCTGGGCGGTGCTATCCCACAGGAACCAAAGCACGCCTCTGGGCTGGGCAGTCCTGTGCTAGCGCTGGAGTGGTCGGTCACCTGCAAGCGCTGGGGTGGGCGGGCCTGCGCAGGAGGCGCTTCCAGAGAGCACCTGGAACACCCCACGCCCTATAGTCCCGTGCTTGGGAGACGAACCAGGAGAGCACTGCGGACCCGTGTGCAGGAGGCGTTCCCACAGAGCACCTGGGACCTCCACGCCCTGCAGCCCCTGGCACTGGGGACACACCGAGAAAGCACCTAGAATCCTCCGAGCCCTGTGATCCCGCGCACAGGGGGCGCGCACAGTGAGTGCCTTCACTCCCCCACGCCCTGTGGTAGCATACCTGTAGGGGACGAGCTGAGAGTGCGCTTTGAATCCGCTGGGCCCTGGAAGCGGCGCCCTGAGGTCCAGTGTTCTGGAGACGCACCAAAAGTGCCTTGAAAATTCCCACACCCTGCTACTCCATGCCTGCAGACTCCGATCTCTACAGGATAGTGCTTGGAGACCCCTCAGCATGCTGGTGCCTGGGTCTCTCAAAAAAGAAGCACTAACACAATGGGAAGAAATACCAGAAAAGGTAATGATCCAGATGAGAGAGCCAACACCCTACCAATAAAGGATCAAAAGCCAATGTCTATTTCGGAGATGCGAGATGAAGACACAGAAGATCTACCAGACAAGGAATTAAAAAAAATAATGTTAAAATATGTCAGAGACAATGAGAAGAATTGGGAGGACTTCAAGGAATTCAAGAACCACATAGCCTCAGAAATACAGCAAATGAAAAGTAAAATCCTTAACTTAGAGCACAAAATTGAGAGCCTAACCAACAGAACAAATACAGCAGAAGAGAGGATCTCTGAAATGGAAGACACACAAAACGAACATACCCAGTTCATTAAACAGCTGGAGACAAGTCTGAACAAAGCCAATAAGACCATACAAGAAATGAAAGACAACCTCAGAAAATCAAATATTAGGATTATTGGCCTTCCTGAAGGAGCGGAAAAAGAGTCAGGAATGCAAATGGTGCTCGACGAAATTATACAGGAAAACTTCCAAAACACTTGGAACATGAACCCAGCCCAAATCCAGGACGGTCAAAGGACTCCCAACAGATATGACCCAAAGCGATCTTCACCCAGACATATGGTGCTCAAGTTCCACTCCAATGAAGACAAAGAAAGAATCCTGAGACAAGTACGAAGCAGAGAAAAGATCACATACCGGGGAAAACCAATCAGGATCACTGCTGACTTCTCTGAAGAGACTTTACAAGCAAGAAGAGAATGGACAAGGATCTTCCAAATCCTGAATCAGAACAACTGTCAGCCAAGAATATTGTACCTAGCAAAGATCTCATTCATATTTGAGAACGAAATCAGATACTTTCATAGCAAAGAGAAATTAGAAGAATATGCCAGCACAAAACCAGCTCTACAAAATCTCCTTAGAAATGCACTAAATCCAGAAAAAAAGGAGGTGAATCATAAGCAAAGATGGCAAACAGGAAGGCCTCCCCACAAAAGTCCACACAAGGAAGGGCAATTACACAGATATCAACACCACAAAAACAAGTATGGCAGGGCAAAATCACAACCTCTCAATTTTAACTCTTAACACAAATGGCCTGAACTCACCAATCAAAAGGCATAGATTAACAGAATGGATTATCAAACAGCACCCAACTATCTGTTGCCTACAAGAGACACATCTAACCAGAAGAGATTCGAAGAAGCTGAAAGTGAAAGGTTGGAAACAGATATTTCATGCCAATGGACTAGAAAAAAAGGCTGGGGTAGCTGTCTTAATTTCAGATGATGTGGACTTCAATCTGACACACATCAAAAAGGACAGGGAAGGACATTATATATTGGTGAAGGGACTGATCCATCAGGAAGTAATTACCATTGTGAACATATATGCACCAAATTCAAACGCGCCTAGCTACGTGAAGCAATTACTCACGGACTTAAGGGGAGACATAGATATGCACACAATAATAGTGGGTGATCTTAACACCCCACTAACAACAATAGACAGATCAACAAAACAAAAACTCAACAAAGAAACAACAGAGCTCATACAAACAATAGAACAACTGGACATGATAGATATTTATAGAATTTTTTACCCTAAGGCCACAGATTATACATTTTTTTCAGCAGTGCATGGCACCTTCTCCAGGATCGACCACATGATAGGACACAAAGCAAACCTAAAGAACTTCAAAAAGATAGGAATCATACCATGTACCCTCTCAGACCACCACGGAATGAAACTGGAAATCAGCAATTCAAAATGCCCCAGGAAATACAGAAACTCTTGGAGGCTGAACAATATGCTATTAAACGAACAATGGGTCAGAGAAGAAATTAAAGATGAGATCAAAAAATTTATGGAAACCAATGAAAACTCTGACACAACATTCCAAAATTTGTGGGACACTACCAAAGCAGTGCTACGGGGTAAACTCATCTCAATTGGAGCTCATGTCAAGGCCCAAGAGAGGCGCCAAATACAGGAACTAAACACACACCTCCAGGAATTGGAAAAACAACAGCAGAAGAGCCCCACACACAATAGGAAACAAGAAATCATCAAAACAAGGGAGGAAATTAATCAGATAGAAATAAAAAAAAACGGTACACAAAATCAATGAATCAAAAAGCTGGTTCATTGAGAAGATAAACAAGATAGACACCCCACTGGCCCGACTGACAAAGAAAAAACAAGAGAAGGCAAGAATTAACAGCATCAAAGATGAAAAAGGCAACATAACAACAGACACTGCATCCATTAAGGCCATAATTAGAAATTACTACAAAGCACTGTACTCCAACAAATCAGAAGATCACCAAGAAATGGAAAAGTTCTTAGACTTCTACCACCTGCCAAAACTTAGCCCAGAGGCAACAAACGACCTGAACAAACCCATAACTGAAGCAGAGATTGAATCAGTGATTAAAGACCTCCCAACAAAGAAAAGCCCAGGCCCAGACGGCTTCACTCCAGAATTCTACAAAACATTCCGAACAGAACTGACCCCAATCCTCTACAAACTCTTCAAAACAATAGAAAAAGAGGCAACCCTTCCAAACTCATTCTATGAAGCCAACATTACCTTAATCCCAAAACCAGACAGAGAACTAGCAGAGAAGGAAAACTACAGACCTATCTCTTTGATGAACATTGATGCTAAGATTCTCAACAAAATCCTAGCCAACAGAATTCAAAAACACATCAGACAGATCATTCATCCAGATCAAGTAGGATTCATCCCTGGAATGCAGGGATGGTTCAACATTCGGAAATCCATAAATGTGATACACCACATCCAAAAACTGAAAAACAAGAATCACATGATAGTATCAATAGATGCAGAAAAAGCTTCTGACAAAATCCAACACCACTTCCTACTAAAAACCCTAACCAAGGTAGGCATAGATGGAAAAACCCACAACATAATTAAAGCCATATATGAAAAACCCAACGCCAGCATCATACTGAATGGAGAAAAGCTGGAACCCTTCCCACTGAGATCTGGAACAAGACAGGGATGTCCACTTTCTCCACTACTATTCAACATAGTTCTAGAGGTACTTGCTGAGGCCATAAAACAAGAAAAAGAAATCAAAGGAATCCAAATGGGAAACGAAGAAGTCAAACTCTCACTATATGCAGATGATATGATTCTTTATGTAGAAGAGCCAAGAGACTCAACACAGAGACTGCTAGAACTTGTACGAGAGTTTGGTAGAGTGGCAGGGTACAAAATTAATGAACAAAAATCAACAGCCATAGTGTATGCGAACAGCCCCAAGATGGAAAAAGACTTAACCAGCAAGATACCATTCAAAATAACAGAGAAAAGTATGAAATATCTGGGAATAAATCTAACCAAAAATGTAGGAGACTTATTTGAAGAAAACTACAAACTACTTAAAAAAGAAATTGAACAAGACCTCAAAAGATGGAGTAACATCCCATGCTCCTGGATAGGTAAAATCAATATCATTAAAATGTCTATACTGCCAAAAGCAATATATACATTCAACGCAATCCCAATCAAATTGCCCAAAACATTCTTCATGGAACTGGAAACAATGATCCAAAGGTTCATCTGGAAGCACAAAAAACCACGGATAGCTAGAACCATCCTGAAGAACAGGAAGTTAGCAGGGGGAATCACAGTTCCGGACCTCTGGACATACTATAGGGCAGTGGTTATCAAAACAGCGTGGTACTGGCACAAAGATAGAGAGGAAGATCAATGGAGCAGAATAGAAACACCAGCAGGAAACCCACACAGATACAGCCAAATAATCTTTGACAAAAAGACAAACGACAATCCAGGCAAATGGGAAGGTCTGTTCAATAAATGCTGTTGGGACAACTGGTTAATAGCCTGCAGAAACAAAAAAATAGATCCACATCTCTCACCATACACTAAGATCAGATCTAAATGGATAACAGATCTAAACCTACATCCAGAAACCTTCAAACTGTTGGAAGAAAATGTTGGAAACACACTGGAACACTTAGGGGTAGGCCCTCACTTCCTAAAAAAGACTCCAAATGCAGTAGAAATCAAGACCAAAATAAACAACTGGGACCTCATCAAACTAAGAAGCTTCTGTACAGCTAGAGAAACAATCAACAAAGTAAAAAGGCAACCCACAGAATGGGAGAAGATCTTCGCACACGACATAGGTGATAGAGGGCTGATCTCCAGAATATACAAAGAACTACAAAACAACCAAAATGTCAAAACAAACAAGCCACTCAAGAAATGGGCACGGGAAATGGGCAAACACTTCACAAAGGAACAAACCCAAATGGCAAATAAACATATGAAAAAACGCTCAAGTTCCCTGGCAATAAGGGAAATCCAAATTAAAACATCAATGAGGTACCACCTGATGCCAGTAAGACTGGCCCACATGAATAAAAGCACCAACAACACTTGTTGGCGAGGTTGCGGGGAAAAGGGATCCCTACTCCACTGCTGGTGGGGCTGCAGGCTGGTACAGCCTCTATGGAAATCAGTATGGAGAATATTCAAACAACTCAAATTCAACCTACTGTACGATCCAGCAATAGCACTCCTAGGAATATATCCAGAACACTTGTTTTATGAGAAACCAACATGCACTCCTATGCTCATAGCAGCACAATCAGTAATTGCAAAAACATGAAAGCAACCAAAATGCCCATCAACAGAGGACTGGATAAGAAAGCTATGGTTCATCTACTCCATGGAATACTACTCAGCTATTAAAAAAAAACAAAATGCAGTTCTTTGTGGCCAAATGGGCCAAACTGGAAACCATAATGCTAAGGGAAATGAGCCAATCCCAAAAGGTTAAATACCACATGTTTGCCTTAATTTTTTTTAAGATGACATGATGTTATGTATAACATGTTATGTTTTGAATGTTATATGTTGTGTATAAACTAAAATTGAAGTGTAGGTGAGGTGGTCACAGAAGGTGGCTGGGAACTCGCATTTACTTTTAACATATTGGTTACTCATTACTATGTCAATTAATTCCATAGTGATGTAAATTTTTGCTGATGGTATGTTGGAGCTTTCAATTGACTGGGATGATACTCTGCTGGCTCTGTCTTCAGACCACAGAGGGTATACCTAAGAAGCCGTTGAACTTGACTGGACAACAAGATGCTGGACTCTATGTTTGGTATACGCTTGCAATGGGGGAATCTCAACTGAACTTGAGCTGTGTTCATGCAACAAGGTGGAGGAATCCACCATGGTGGGAGGGTTTGGGGAGGGGTGGGGAGAACCCAAGCACCTATGTAACTGTGTCACATAATACAATGTAATTAATGAAGAAAAAAAAATAAAACACACAAATCAGAAAAAAAACAAGTGCAGGGATGGTACAGACAATACGTCATCCCAATGTCTAGATATGTCCAAAACTTTCATTGGGAGTCCATCTTTGATTTGGAACTAGGATGCATGTTGCATCGTGTCTTCACAGCTGGATATGGTAGTCTATTACTCCATCACTATACCTTCCAATTTCCATGACAGTTTCATAATATTAGAGAAAACATGTGTTATTTGTCTTTTTGGCATTGGCTTATTTCACTGAGCATAAGCGTCCCTAGTTGGGATCATCTAGTTGTGAATGGTATAATTTCATTCCTTTTAATGGCTGAGTAATATCCCATGGAGTAGATGTACCACAGTTTCTTTAATCACTCCTCTTTGGACAGGCATCTGCATTGTACCGACAGTGTCGGGGCACACGTAAACAACAGACTAATGGAATTATAACTCCTTATGAAGGTCTATACTACTGTAACAATATGGGGAAAATCCATTGGGGTGGATTTGTGGGGGACGGAATCCCACACTCTACGGAATTGTATCATAGATTCAAAATTTAAAAAATGGGGGGAAAAAGTGCAGGAATGGTCCCAGTAGCAGAATGTTTTGAGGAAAGCAATATGAAAAAAAGTTTCCTATTTCCACGTGGATTTCAAGGTAACTTTTTTGGCAATAGTTGATGAGAATCTGGGTCATTAAACAAGCTGATATGGTGGACTAGAAATACCATTTACCCCTAAGCTTGGAAATAGAAAAGCCGTGACTGGGATGCAGGAGAATGTGGCACACATGCAGATTCTTGATATTATTTTTAGAAACCAGGCACACAAGTATAATCAAGAAGAAAGAGACTGTCACTGAAAGAATACAGATTAAAGGCACATTTTCTGTGACTTGGCAATTTCTAATGGGACACTGCTTTTAAACTTTGAAATGACATGCCTCTAAACAAGCAAGGGTCTCCTGGGCCTCCTCAACTTGCTTGTGTCCAAGGAAATGACAGGGATTCAGCATTTACTGGGTAACCCTTTCCTCTAGAATACAATGTTGCTAACAGGACTGGAAAAGGGCACAATGGAATCATCAGTCTCTAAATTTGGGACCATGTCTTCTATGGCTCAGCATTTGTGTATCTGTATTGACTAAATATCCTGAGAGAAATGAGAAGTTAAACTATTTCTTGTCTGGTGCAGGCACAGGGCTCAACAAGCTAGCCCCCCACCTACCAGCATCAGCATTCCATACGGCACCAGTGCATGGCCTGGCTGTTCCACTTCTGATCCAGCCCTCTGCTAATGCACCTGGAAAATTAGCAGAGGATGGCCCAAGGATTTGGGCTCCTGCACCCATGTGAGAGACCTGGAGGACGCTTCTGGCTCCTAGTTTTGGATCGACTCAGCTCTGGCCATTCACTGCAGCCATTTGAGGAGTGAACCGCTGCATGGGATATTGCCCTCTGACTCTCCTTTTCTCTGAAAATCTATGTTTCAAATAAATAAAATAAATATTTAAAAAATATTTCTGGTCTATAGTTAGTCATTTCTAGATAAGAAAGTGGAGGGAGAATTTTTTCACAGCACACAACATACTTCTATGCATTTGTTCATGGCAAGCACTTAACCCATTCTGGTTAAGTTGAGTCAATAAAAATAACAATAGACAGACATGGAGGTGGACTAAATAAATGTTCACCTATTTGAGAGTAGTGGATCTTCACTGGAATCAATTTTTATCTCCAAGACATATTTGGTAGTCTCTTAAGACATTTTTCTGTGTCACAGTTTTGAGGGTTGGTGTTACTGATATCTCATAGTAGAACGTGAGGGTGCACCTAAACATCCCAGAGCCCACAGGACAGCCGCTGCACACCCTCAATAGAACCAAATATGGTTTGGTGCTATATGCCAGTGGGGCTGAGGCTGATAAAGCCTGCTGAGTATGCTTTTAATGTAGTAAGTTTAAACCACCACCTGCAACCCTGGATCCCATGTGGGTGCCAATTCAAGTCATGGCTATTTTGTTTTTGATCCAGCTCCCTGCTAATACGCCTGGGAAAAGTAGAATATGGCCCAAGTGCTTGGGCCCCTGCACCCATGTGGGAGACCCAGATGAAGCTCCTGGTTCTGGCCTAGTACAGCCCCAGTTGTTGCAGTTATTTGAGGAGTAAATAAGCAGATAGAAGATCTCTCTCTCATACAAAGATACACACACACACACACATATAAAAGCATTCTGCTCATTCATGCATAAATCAACATTAGAATCCATTCAACTTCCTGGATTCTTACCAAATTCCTACTAAGTTTTTGCAATGGGGTGCACAGAGTTGATTTTCCTCCCCAGATTCAGCATTGCAGAGTCGACCCAGTGAGAATATACTAGCATCTATCTACACGGAAGCCAAGTGTTGACATGCAGCATTAGAGCATCTCAGAGTTCAGCAGTACCTCCCGTCCAATCTCCCTCTTTGTTCTGATTTAAATAAAGCTTTTCTTTTAGACACCATCTAAAAGCAATCCAATGAGATGCTATAAAGTCTGCCAAATCCAATTACTTTCTGCATTCTTGTCTATTATTTGGGAAAAAACAATCCTCCCTAAGCCATTAAGGTCATTCAAAAAACATGCCAGGGCGACCACACTAAAGGAAGTGGAATCTTGAAGAAAGTCCTATCACCCACAAAGTACTGAGAAGGCAGGGTTGGCTGCTTAGGCGGAAGTCTCAGTTGTGCTCAGAATATTAATAGACAATCTTAATCCTGAGCCAAATGGTTGTCTCATAATAACACACAGATGGTCCACTAATGCCTGACTCATATGCTTTGTCATAGATTGAAACAGCCATTAATAAGAACCATGACAGTATACAACATGGACAGTCCTAGTTTGCAATATGTTTTCTGTTTTTCAGGGAGATTATTTTCATTTGGCCCAGAAGCAGATAGTTGGTGAGACTGATATTTTCCACCAGTCATCAAGCCAAATTCATTACCCTAGGTGAGCAAGGAGCATCAGGGATGCCATGAAGCCACACGTGAGAAATGGAGGAGGGAATCTCAACTGGACAGTGCTCTGTTCTCCCACATACAGTCCAACTCTCTTACCTTGAACATACACAGGAATACTGATAACAAGTACATTCCATTTCTTCATGTGCAATAAATTCCCATGAGCATCGTGGCATAGAACTACATATACTAGCTCATAGGTTTTGTGGACCATTATCTGTGTCCTGTGCAATTAGCAATTAAAAAAAAAACCACTATTATTCCTCACAGAAAGGCTATAAACAAAAATGAAATCCCAGGATATCAATCGTACTCATAAGATTACATTTTTAAAAAATATTAATTTTATTGGAAAGTCAGATTTATAGAGAAGGAGAGACAGAAACATCTCTGTCTATCCCTCCAAGTGGCCACAACAACAAGAGCTGAGCCCATACAAAGTCAGGAACCAGGAGCCTCCTCCAGGTCTCCCACATGGGTGCAGGGTCCCAAGGCTTTGGGCCATCCTCAACTACTTTCTCAGGCCACAGGCAGGGAGCAGAGTGGGAAGTGGAGCAGCCAGGACACAAACCAATGCTCATATGGGATCCCGGTGCATACAAGGCAAGGACTTTAGCCACTAGGCTACCGTGCCAGGCCCAAGATTACATTTTTTTTTTTGTACTCTGTATTAGTTATGACAGATCATGGAAAATATATGATATTTGTCTTTATGAGACTGACATAGTTCACTAAGTATAATGGTTTCCAATCTGATCCATTTTCTTGTGAACAACATTTCATTCATTTTGATGGTTGAGTAGTACGCCAAAGAAATTATATACCATGTTTTCCTTATCAAGTCAATAGTTGCTGGGCATCTGAGTTGATAATTTACAAAGTCAATAAAACTTTAATGAAATAAGTGAAAATCAAACATGTTAAAACATGTAGAATATAGCAAAAGCAGCTTTAAATGATTACATAAAAGAGTCTCAGACTAAGGATCCAATCATTCTTCTTGAAGCCTTACAAAAAGAAAACAAACTCAAATCAGAGGTGAGAAATCAGAGGTGAGAAATAAGGATCAGGGCAGAAAAATGAAATTAAGACTTATAAAATACAGATGATCACAAAACTTTATTCTTTAAGATAAATAAACCACTAGCTAGAATAGCAAAGAGACAGATACCTGACTTCAGAGCATACTGTAAAGCTATAGTAACTAAAACTGCATGGTACAATGCCGGGGTCCGTGTGATGGGTGTGGAAGACAGGAAGGTGTGAAGAGTATTGTTCCATTGCAGCAGGGCTGCAAGGAACCTCCTGCTGTGTAGCAGGGCTCCGGCGGGATACCACTACGATCACCTGAATGCAGCTCTGCCTCCCTTTGCATGGACACCGGACTATCCCACTGAGATTTCTGTAACTTATTTAGGCATTGTCTGCCTCTGAGAGTTAACGTATAATATCAATGCGAGCTTGAAAGCTAATGTTGCTAATATCGCTTTTAGCCAAAAGGTTTCTCACTATTTCTGCCACAGCTGCCCCTCATTGACAATATGCTGATCAGGGGTGTTAACTCCCCCTTTGATCCTGTGCTAATCAAGGGTACAGCAGAAACCTATGCTTAGGATCCTCCTCCCCCATTGACCATATGCTAATCAAGGGTGTTCTGCCCCCAATCGGTGGGAACCTATGTTTGGGGTTATTCTCCCACATTGATCCTATGCTAATCAAGGGTGTTAGTCTCCAGGTGGAGGGGAAACCCATTCTTTCCCTCTTCCTTTGATCTTTGGGTCCTGCCTCCTGTGATACATTTCCTCCCTTAGCTGATTCAAGAGGAATGTGTTACTAATTGATAGCTTGCCTTAGGTGAAACAAATGGCAGAATTATCCTTAGAAACACCCACTTGACCATGACGTAAAAAGCCTGAGCCAGAGTTTGACTGGTTCTGTATGAATAAAGCCGACAGCTTTATTGCTTTGTCCACTACGATCAAGGAATCCTGGTGGTCCATCTCTTTATTTTCTTTACGCCTCATCCAAGCACCCTTCGCGAGTTCCGAACTCGGCTGGAGCTGGTCTCCGGCAGCACAATACTCAGAAATTAATCTATATACATAAAGCCAACTGATTTTTGACAAAAGTGATCAACCCATACATTAGAGTAAGAATTTCTTCAACAAATGATTCTGGCAAAACTTTGGCTGTCCAGCTTTCTGCTAATAGCCTGGGGAGAGCTGAAGCTGGGCCCAGTCTGTGAGTCCCAGCTATCCACATGGGAGATCCAAATTAAATTGCTGGCTCCTGTCCCAGTCCTAGACTTTGCAGCCGCCTGGGGAGTGAACGGGTAGATGTTTTGCTTGCGTTCTTTCTCTCCCTACCTAAATCTTTCAAATAAATCAATCTTAAAACAAACAAAAAAAACCAGATCCACACCTTCAAATCCTCTCCCTAGAGCTCATCCCAAGCAGGCAAGAAGATGGACAGGCACCATGACACCACTGGAATGCACGAATTGGGTATGCTAGCTCTCCATTCCATACCCTTAAAAATCAAGACATGTCATGTCCTCTTTTTTTTTTTTTAGTGCAAATTATTTTAGAGAAATGTTACAAAAAGAGTTAAAAGAATTTCTACAAAATGTCATCCATATCTTAATTCAGTAATTTTTGATAATCTGTCACATTAAGTTTAGCAGTTTCTCCCTCTGTCTCGTTCTGCCCCTTCTCTCTGCACATGTGTTCTCATTCTCTCTCCTCCACCTCTCTCTCTCTCTCTCTCTCTCTCTCTCTCTCTCTCTCACACACACACACACACACACACAGAGGCATATTTGTTTTGTGAACCATTTGTATGCAGTATAAGAATTTATCCCTAATCCTTTAGTGTGTATTTCTATATTCTCTAACATAACTAACTACATTCTGTTGCCTAATGCTGTTTTTTATCCAGCACAGAATCTAGGTAAGGTCACATTCTGAATTTAGCTGTTGTGTATATTTAGCCTTTTTATGGGGTGGTCGATCAATTTTTAAGTCTCATTTATGATTCTTAAAGCACAAGCATCATATTTCTATATAACATCCCTTAAAGGTTTGTCTAACATTTTCTCATGACTTGATTCGAGTGTTACATGTTGACGTAGCTTTCTCAGGACCATGAGACACACACAGTCCCTATTTAATGTGAAATTCATTTTGGTCACTTGGTTAAAATCTTTCACCGTGCAGATATCTCCTTTTATAACAAGTAATTAATGAAAATGTACTTTCACACTATGTAAATGTGAGGACAAATCAAGAAATTAGAATATGGCATTAATTTGATACAAATCTTTGTATGTAGGTTTTTCATAACTGTATGAATTTTTAAAGACTCTTTGTATCCTATTCCTCATTAAATTCCCTGCCTCTAAAATTTAGCAAGAGAAATCAAATAAGCATCTCTAACACTGATAAACAAACAGGGGCTATTTTGATACATGTTTGTGTCAAGGTTATTTTATAGTCAGGTGAGCAGGAATTGGTACATAAAGGTTAACTCGGAAAAATTCCTAGCAACAGTGAAAGATGAACTAAGATTGAGTGTATAAGATTTGAAACGTTCATTCAATGGATTCTATTCAACAAACTTTTAAAAGTTTCATACATACTGAATTTCATACTGAAATTGAAATACCTCCAAGACATTTTTAAATGAAATAAGCAGGGTATATGAAAGTATACATGGTGTAATCCCATTTACGTTTTTAAAAGTAAATTTCTACAAATTAGCATATGTAAATTTATAGAAACTAGCCTGAAAGAATACACAAACTGGGAACAGGAACCACCTCTGTGGAGGCAAATGGGAAATTGGAAAGGAGCAGAGCTTGGCAGAGAGGAAAACTTTCATTTTCAAAATCTAGACAACAAATAAACCTGTCATATGACTCAGCTATCCCGCTCCTAGAAATATACTCCATAGAAATGAAATCTGCATGTGAGAAGGGGATCTGTAATCCTATATTTGCAGCAGCATGATCTACAATAGCAAAGACACGGAAACAATCCAGATGTGCGTCCAAGGAAGAGTGGTTAAAGAAACTGTGGTACATCTACTCCATGGAATATTATTCAGCTATTAAGAAGAATGAAATTACTCTATTTACAACCAGGTGATTCCAACTAGAGACCATTATGCTCAGTGAAATGAGTCAATCACAAAAGAACAAATATCATATATTCTCTCTTATATAAGGACACCAACATGGAAAGTGTAACTCCAATAGTCCAATCCATCCTGTTTTTTGATTGTTTGCTTTTTTGGCTGTATCCCATGTGTTTTGATGTTTTTTATTTCAGTTTGGTTCATTCCAAATAATCTATTTTCTCTAGTCGAATTCATCACGGGCTCACGATTTATACGATGGCAACATTTTTCCCAGGAGACTTCTGTGTTTCCTTTTTGTCACTCATGCATTGGTTACTCAGTGGCGCGTTTTTTTTTTTTAATGGTACTGTAATTTGTTGTTGATGTTGTTGTGGTGGTGGTGGTGGTGGTTGTTCTAACTCACGCCAGTTGTTGACCTGGTTTCATGGCTTCTCACTTATGGAAATGTATAGTGATGGAGTACCGGGGTCTACCATATACAGATGTGGGGGTATAATGGAACATGCATCCCTGCATCCAGGCGAAAGATGGATTCCCAATGAAACTGTTGGACATGTGCAGACAATGGGATGCTGGACTGTCTGACATTGTCTGTGCCAACAATGTCGGGGTACACTTAAATAAGAGACTGATGGAATTATGATTCCTTATGAAGGACTACACTGTTGTAACAATATGGGAAGAATCTGACGGGGGGTGGGAGTTGGGAGGGGGAATCCCAGCCTATACAAAATTGTAAAAATAATAATAATTTTAAAGAATCAAAAATATAAAAAAATCTAGACAACATCCAGTTTTAGAACAAGATTATATGTTATACTAAAGTATATGGATTTTAAATATTTTGCTGAAAACAAATTAGTATAATCTTTCAATTTTCCTTTTTGAGAATCTGATTACTAGTCATGTGAATAAATGGCTTTGCGCATAAACGAAGCCTGCTCTGTCTCCCTGTCACTGACATTCATGCGGCATGTAGACTTAAATGATACACATCACTGTATATACATATATGTGATATGTACATGGTCATTTACAATCACTCAACAATATTCCCGACTGTCACAGGAATGGCGAAAGTGGCAGTCATTTAACCTATAGAGACTTGAGCTAATGATATGGAAACTGTCAATAGTCTAGAAAGGCAAGAACATTTACTGAACAGACACCAAACATTTGCTTAGTGAAGTTTTTTTAAAAAAGATTTTATTTTTCTTGGAAAGGCAAATATACAGAGAGAAGGACAGACAGAGGAAGATCTTCTGTCCACTGATTCACTCCCCAAGCAGCCGCAATGGCTGGAGCTGAGCCAATCCGTAGCCAGGACCCAGGAGCTTCTTCTGGGTCTCCCACACGGGTGCAGAGTCTCAAGGCTTTGGGCCATCCTCCACTGCTTTCCCAGGCCACAAGCAGGGAGCTGGATGGGAAGCAGGGCCGCCTGGATTAGAACTGGTGCCCATATGGGATCCCGGTACATGCAAGGTGAGGACTTTAGCTGCTAGGCTTTCACGCTGGGCCCTGAAGTAAAGTTTTGAGACAATGAGGAGGTCCTATTCTCTCTCTGGATCTTCTCAATCGTGTTTTGTATAGGAAGAGTCACACAGCACCTTACTTAGAACAGTATTCATGGAAAATATCAAGCACAAACAAAGGTAGAATGTACCTCAACATATCCATGATCCAGTGTTAATAATTAGCAGTTAATTCATTTTTTTCATTCCCTATCAATATCATTATGTGGAGATAACTCATGGTTCTCTTGTGTTTCTACATGCTTATAAGTTCAGGCACCAACTGACTTTATTACAGATGTCAAACTTTTTAGTGAAGTCATGGATGACAAAGACAGTGTCTCTGAAGCAGGGGAAGGATTTGTTTACTGACACATATAATTAAGATAATCTCTCTTTCCAAGGAAAGGGCTACATGTTTATCTAATGCTCATTAATATAGACCTGGGATCCCCCAGCTATGATGCAAAATTTGCTTGCATAACATTTAATTCAGTCACTTTGCATTGCCGCATGGAATTTGAAAGTAAGAGTGATTTAGTGTGAACATAAAATCCATGCTGCTTGCTGCTCTGTAAACAATAATCTCAAGTTTATGAGTTTGAATCTTGCCAGTGTCTCCAACATTGACAGAATCGGAGACACATCCTAGCTCCTGACACCCATTTCTTCCCTCCCATATTATTTTCAGGAAATCCCAGACATTAATTTCAGTCAAAAATGTTTACAGATAAAAAATATTTTGAGTATTCTTTGAAACCAGTAAAATCAAAGATGGAAAAAAAGATGGAGCTTAATTTCACACAAATGTTTGTATATAACACCAGCAGCTCAGTATTGAGTTTGGTAACTTTACGAATGACCAAACTTTGGTCAAAAATCTCTTCTAAAAAAACTTCTTGGGACTAAATATATTTCAAAACTCAGACATTTTGGGTTTTAGGAATGCCTCCAAGTACACAGACTATGTATTCAATAACATTTGGCAGGGGAGCCTGGGACAGCACGAAGTAATCAAATACTGATATTTTCCAGGAAACATGAATATTCATGCAAAGTAGCATAGACAGAGACCATAAATAACCTCACTTTGGTACAGCTTCAATTTTGTCACTAAGTTACAAGTTTAGCTTGTCAAATTTGGGAAATTTTGAAAGTGCAGACAGAAATTATGGTCCTAAATTCCTTAAGTTAAGATTGAGGTACATAGTATGCTAATAAGACTGCTTTTTAAAAAGAATAAAAGTAATTCACAGATTTTTTTATAAATGAGTTTGGTCTTTTAAAAACAGAGCCAGAATGAAGTTTAAGTGCACTGATAACATTTCTAATCACATGTACTGATTTGTGTCTATCAGGGATATGTGATATTTTACCGTGTTTCCATGTTGTAAACATTGAACATTTCTTAAGCTTTGCTGATCAAAGCAGAAAACAAATGTCATTTGACGAACTCAAATGCAAAAAAAGCATGTACAAGAATTAGAAGGGAGGATATTTCATCAATGATGAATAAACAATGGGTCTGGGCCAGGAAAGTCACATGAAGAAGGTGTGGGGTTCTTTACAGTTCTGTTCACCATGAGGTCTGCACACAGATCTGTCCATGGAAGAGAAAGCAGGACACTGCACAAAGTCTTTTCCTGTCCCTCGGTCAAGGACAAAGGATACAGGCTGGTAAACTTGAATCTGACACAGATGAGAACATGGCCCCTGGACAATCAAACCTTTGAAAGAATAGCTACTTATTTAGATCTGGCGGACTGCATCTCTGCATCATTTATTATCTGTTATGTGTGTAACAACTTGCCAGGTGCTTTTTGCACTGTTACTCTAATAAAAAGCAAGGAAAGTAAAAGGAAGATGAAATAACAGGAATGAAAGGTAGGCGGTGGTGGGGCGGAATGGCAGACAGACACAGGCCTTCAACCCTCAGTTCCCAATTTAATCGGGCAGATAAATACACATTCATAATTATAGAGTAATTTTGTATGTGCTGCTGTTACAGCTCAAAATTTAATAACCAGACTATTTCATTAAAGCCGCATGGCATGAAAAATTTAGATGAATGTCTTCCCAGTAAGAGGTTGAGAATATCTCACTCCAGAGACCGAAAATATTATTTAACACCTTATTTCAAATTCTAATAGAAAATGAGATCACCCTTATAGTCAATAGGGAAGAGGATTCTTATGACCCCTAAGTGAAAGGAAGCAGTATCTAGTGTCACTAATAGGCAAATTCACAATGCTTTAAAAAATTGTTCACATATGCCTTAGAAAGCAGTCAAGAGTGGAGCCAGTGCTGTGGCGTAGTAGTATTCTAAGCCTCACCTGTAGTGCCAGCATCCCATATGGGCGCCAGTTGGAGTCCCGGCTGCTCCACTTCCTCCACTTCCTCCCCAGCTCCCTGTTTGTTTCCTGGGAAAGCAGCAGAGGATGGCTCAAGTCCTTGGGCCCCTGCATCTACATGGGAAACCCAGAAGAAGCTCCTGGCTTCAGGATGTCTCAGCTCTGGTCATTGTGTATCTTGGGGATACCTAATTCTCCATCTCTCTGCAACTCTCTTTAGAAAAAACTGAAACACATCTTTAAGAAAAAAGGAAGGTAGTCCTAGTGGCATTTTTGCCTCATGTTTTAAAGAAATGCACTGAGATCCTAACATCTTGTTGAGACTTTGGTTTTCTAACTTAAGGATACCATCTTCTTCAGGGGGCTCCCTTGTCTTACTAGAGACATGAACCAGGAGCTGCCCAATACAGAGGATCAAAAAGACAATACTATTCCTACAGTTTCCTGTACATCTTATCCATGTCCTTATTCAAGGAGTGAAAGGCTTGACAGCAAGCTCGACAACCTGCAATGTGAAGGATAGCTCACCTTACCAGAAAAGGGGAAGAGCTTTTAGCCATTTCTCACCACTCAGAAGCTCTCCTGCCATTCATTGCAGATTTCTCAACCATTCTCAATAAGTTTCAGCTACTGGCTCTTTCATTTTGTTAGATATAACAGGTTTTGGGTTTCAATGTTGGCTCTGTCACCAGTTCTGAACCATATCTAACATGCAGATTTTTAGAATTTGATCAAATGCTTAAAACAAAAACAAAAACAAAAACAAAACAGAAACCTGGAGGGGTTAGCATTGTGGTAAAGCCAGGTCAAAGCTTTAAACCGGAAATGCTGGCGTCCTGTATAGGCACCGGTTTGAGTCCCAGCTGCTCTACTTCCATGCAGCTCCCTAAGAATGCACCTCAAAAATCAGTGGAAGATGGTCCAGGTGCTTGGGCCACTGCACCCGCGTGGGAGACCTGGAAGAAGCTCAGGCCTGACCATTGCAAGCCATTTGGAGAGTGAACCAGCAGATGGGAGGTCTCTACCTTTACTCTGTCACTTGGCCTTTTCAACTAAATAAAACAAATCTTTAAAAAATATCCTGTTTTAACAGAAGGCAATAAGTTAGCAGAACTCATCAATCATAATGAAGAAGCACCCCATAGTCATTATTTTGAAGAATGTGGAATTGAAGGATGCCAAAAGCAAAGAAATAAATGTTTCTCTCACAAAGAGATTTGTGAAAACGTAACTGAGGCAACATTAAAATGAAAAAGATTAAAAGCAAAATGATGTAATTATAATCTGTCAAGCACATCCCCATGTCATCATAAATAATTTGTGCTTCCATGTTATACTCTGGCCTTACAATCGTGTGGCATAAGCATTAGTTCTTCTGCTAGTCTGGGTGCTGACTTCAAGTACCCCTTTATGCTTTCCTCTGGTGCATGTGGTAGGAGGCATCTCCATGGGAGCCTGGTGGAGACTTTGGCAGTCAAAAGCCACCTGGAACCACCAAATCCCTGATGTTAGAGAGATACCACAGAGCAGGAGAGGGCCTTCAGCTAGCTTCCTAATGACACACGGTGCATGTTTCAAAGTTTGCTCAAGGACCATTCACAAAATCTATGGGAAGCCACTCTATTCGGCCGTGCTGGGCTCTAAGAAGATGGTGGACAGTTTCCAAAGATTCTCTTTACTATATCACCTCTACTCACTATGGGAATTTGAACTCTCTCTACTTCCCTGTGGCATTAAGATTTGGTGAAAGTTCAAAGCACTTTCTTTTCTACCCATTGGATTATTTTTGTATGTGCTTATTTGGCAAAATCTTGACTTCACAAATCTCAAGCAACATTTCTGCCTCTGTATAGGCTCTTCCACCTTTCACCACTATCTGGTCTGTTTAGAGACTTCCTTCTCATTGCTCACTGCTCTACAGAACATTCAACAACTCCAAGTAAAATTCCCTGGAAGATAGGTAGCCACTGTAGTCCACAAACACTATCAAAGCATTTCTACTATGAAAATTTCCTACTGACACTTTTTTCTTTATGTTTATTCCTTTCACTCATCTGTATACTCCTTCAGTGCTACAGAAGGTTTTTATCATCTCTGGGGTGGCCTGAATGTATCAAGAAGCTTAACACCAGTCCATGAGTGCTTGTGCCTTAAAGAGTAAAGCATTAAAGAACCTGTCCTTAAATTTTCCTGCCTCTTGCGGCCTAGTGCGATAGCATAGTGGCTACAGTCCTCACCGTGAACACACCAGGATCCCATATGGGCGCCAGTTCTAGTCAATGTGGCCCCACTTCCCATCCAGCTCCCTGCTTGTGGCCTGGGAAGGCAGTCGAGGACGGCCAAAAGCCTTGGGACCCTGTATCCATGTGGGAGACCCAGAAGAGGCTCCTGGCTTCAGATCAGCACTGCTCCGGCCATTGTGGCTGCTTGGGGCATGAATCAGTGGACAGAAGATCTTCCTCTCTGTCTGTCCTTCTCTCTGTATATCTGCCTTTCCAATAAAAATAAATAAATCTTAAAAAAAATTTACCTGCCTCTCTCATGTGTTCACTCTTTTAATAACTAACAATGACATGCTTTATTTTTGTATCACCAGGTACTGTGTTACCCATTTTGCAATTTTCTTACATTCTGTTATTGATTGTACACAGTCTCCCATGTGGCTTCCAATGATGTCTACACCCTAGCATTCACATCCTAGTAACTAATGTAATATCTAAAAGAGATGAGATGCCATTTTTGATATTAGGCTGTACACCATTGTTATGTGGGTCTTTCCCATACACCATCTCTTTTGCAGGCACTTTGTCCTGGCCTCTTGCTTGTATCAGCCAGCCACCATGTTGTGAGCTCATCTATGGATGAATGTGTGCAACACAGACGGGGAGGCCTCTGGTTGACAGCTAGGCACTGGACCCTCATTCCGATTCCATGCCAGAAACCGAATTCTGCCCACAAGCCCACAAATGTGAGTTTTGTGCAGATCTGCCTCAGTCAATCTTTCAGAGCTTGAAGCAAAGGACTCAACTAAGCTATGCCCACCTTCCTGAACCATGGAAACTGAGATCATTAATGTGCCTAACTTTAAAGCACTAAGTTTTGAGAGATTTGGTAGGCAGCCATAGATGTCTACAATAGCAGTTATCACTCAGCTAGGTTTCACAGATGATCAACTATAGCCATATCCCCAGTTTGATTAGGCTTAGCCATCACATAATGATTAGTCTGTAATGTGCATTACATTGCAGCTCTCAGCATTCAAAACTGATTTACTCTTCAAAATGTCTTCCATCTGACATAATCAAATCAACTTTGCATCGATCTGAGCTTCTGAGAAGCACCAGTTCAGAGATGGTGCATACCCTAAGTTTGGGTTCATTTTCTCCTTGGCATACATGATTTTCTTCCATGGGGGTACACTATTGCACAATAAAGTTCATGTTCCTAGAAAGCTCATACATAATGGGGAGATAAATATCTCAACAATTACATGTTTTCATTTAAAGTGATAGAAGTCATAAGAGAATGTGTGCATGCACACCTATGGTTGCTGAGACAAGACAACCAACCCCATTTGAGCACTAGAGATGTCCAACAAACCTAGCTCTTCAAGGATCTACACAAATCACAGGGATGGATGATTCTATTTTATAGCCTATTTGCATAAACAAGATGCCCTCCCTCTTGAGTTAAACAAGTCCATATATTTTGTAGGCCGAGTTATTTAATGTGTTGCCTCGTCTTTGATATATTCAAGTGCTGGTTCATGACTGCATAGACAGACATGAAGGACTGAAGGCAATAAAGGGCTGGTGGTGGAGAGGTACAGAGTCTTGGGATTTCCTCTGTCCTCTCCAATCAGAAACAAGGGTGGGGCTGAGGGGAGGATGCTGGGAATCACATGATTGCTTACATGCCCACACTCACACGAGTACATCTCTAAACATTATATTGCATTCTCACAAGTCACCCTTAAAAATCTTCTCTCACAGATGAACAGTATAATGGAGACCAGCATGCTGGGAAGTAAAGTTACGTTATAGTACACACCTGAACAGAAGTAGGACTCCCATTTTGAAACATGTAAATATACCTATACAGCATCACACTAGATTCTCCAACTTCTACCTATACCTACCATGATACACTTAAATAGCAGAAAGCTAATCTTGTGTTGCTAAGGGACTATACTACTGTGGTAATTCAAGGATTAACAGTGGGAGGCAGGTAATGGGAAGGGAGAAAGAGGAGGAAGAGGGAAGAACTATGCATACAAAACAAAAAAAAAAAAGAAATATTTTTCAAAGTTTCAAACAAGAAGTAAAAAAAAAAACTTCTCTAAAAGGAATGAAGTGTTTTATCTATACTATACTTGCTTGAAATTCTAAACTGAAAAGTCCTTTTGATCATTATAAAATTTACCACTTGGGTATTGGACTACATGCCTAGCAGCACCTTTTAAGTATTATCCTTTAGGCCACTTTCTGGAGCACTTTCACCTACCATGTAAGTCCAGATCTGTAGCTACCATATTATAGATCCCACATAGTGATGCATGGCCAGGAAGCCCATCTGTTGGGGTTTCCCCAGCCCAGGTACTGGATGGAGGAATGAAGAACCCTCTGAGATGACCCTAGGCTCATCTGTGACTGGAGCCACCTGAGAGCGCTCCAGACCAACTGCCTGGCTGAACCCAGTCAACTCACATAGCAGTGAGTCAAGTAAGTTCTTAAAGTTTAAGACCCTATTATGGGGTGCTTTAATAACTAACCCTGGATAATCAAACTAATCTTGTTGAATAAGAATTTTTGACATAGTCTTCTATTATCACAACATTCATGTTCATCTTAAACATTGGAATTGTGTAGCACAGCAGTTGCGTTCCACCCTCCGATTTTGGCACTCCCTGTATACGCTTAACTGCACGCCAAGGCTACCAGGACAGCCTGCAGGCAGAGCAGGGGCTATTTTCAGAACAAAGATGAGCATAGCTAGATTCACCTTGTAAGTAAGGCTCCCCAACTGTTTCTACTCCGTGTTCTTGTCTCCACATGAAAGAATTTAAAGCAGAAACATATAAAGAACAGGAATAGGTGTAGAATTTAAACAGACCAAAGCATGCATTCAGAAGCAAATGCAGGCAGCCTCATGAGGACAAATATATACCAAAAGGAGAAACATCTCTGTGCCTTTGGCTGCCCTCTTCACCAAATGGGAGATGGAACCCTAAGTGAATATACATAAGGAGTGAAGTCTGCGTAGGGTTCAGCGTGCATGATCTTGGTGTTTCCACATGGAGTTCAGTTTCCATATATTCATCATGGCATATTCTTCAGGATGGAGAGTTGGGTGCACCATAGGTAAGTAAGTGCACTGTGCTGGCATGGGGAGGGATGGAGTTGGCATATAAGGCTGTGATACAGAGACTGCAAGGAAGTGATCTGCTCCTTTGTTTCTGACTCCCTGCTTAGCCCACATTAACCTGTCCAAATACACTGGTACCTGTGTTCATTAAATATATCATGAGATGAGCAGTCTCATCTCATTGTGGATTCCAAGCTTTTATACTCAAAATACAACAGTTCTGAAAAACCTCCAGTAATAGCATTCCCAGCCTCACACACTTAGTGGAAACACACACTTCCAAGGTTTTTCATGTGTTTATTACAGCCTACCTAAACTACTGCCAGATTTGAACTGGCAATGTAATTTGTGAACATATTGTAAAATTATTGCTTCACCCAAAAATGCAGGATATTTTATCTTTTAGAAATACTCCAAATTAAAAATGATCAACTTGAACAAAGAGCTTTAAGAAAGTGCTTATATGTGGGACTTTCTATCATTGCCTATACCTACAATGCCATCAAACTACCAACAGTAGAATGATGGAACTGGTAACTGTTGAAGGACTATACTTCTGTAAGAATACAGAGAATAGAGTGGGGGGTGCGACGAGAGCAATGGGAAATCCCTGAACCTATGAAACTATATCATGAAAAGTAGAAATTAAAGTATTAAGAAACAAAAAAGTCAAAAAAAGTACAGACCATTAGAGTTTAAGATGACATTGCCCATCAAGGGCTGCTTTCGTTTCAAAGAAATATTTCTGCTATAACCCAGAGGAATAAACATAAAAGTACCTCCTCACACACACATATATCCTTGTAGACAAAACTTGCCTTTTCTAGAAGGCACACAGAAGTGACATCCCATTTCTTTCCAGTAGACAGAAACAAACGAGACACCTATTAACCAAATTGATAGATGATGGGTTATCACCAGAGCCATCAAGACTTGATCAGTAAATTTTCCCAGCAGGATGAATCCAACAGGACACAGCAGGTGCCTTGGAGGCGCAGAGGCAGCACTGCAGAGGCACGCTGCTAACTGCTGCGCCAAGCTGCTTTCCCGCACAGCACTCTAGCACAGGAAAGCAGAGAATATTACACTACAGAAAGAAGCACCACACGAAGGTCTTGTTTTTCTATGTAACTTGCTTTAATTTTCCACAGCAATTTTCAATTCTTGTCTCAGCCTGCTCCCCCATGTTTATGAAGACAAGCTACATGTGGAGAAGGGTATACTTTGAAGACAAGGGCTTGGTTTCAATCCCAGCTTAAGCTACTCTCCAGTTACATGAAATTGCACAAGTGACAGTTCCTGTTGTATCTGGCTCTCTTTACGCAACATGGCAATCATAAAGCATATAATAGTGATGGGGCTAATATTTATTGTAAGTGGCTAATTCAATGCCTAGAACATACAAGGTATTTAATCAGTAACTAGATACACAGCAACATGATTGACCACTAACATGTTTCTAATGAAACTGTATTTTCCAATTTCAAACATTATTCTCATATTATTATTGCTTATTACTTAGCATAATTTTTAAACTCTCTGGCCAGTGAGTCAAGAGACCTATTCTGATGTCAATTTTGACCTTTATGCAAAATACAACCTGGAAAATTGCTTTCCATTCATTTATGAGATTTTGGTTTGATTTTGCTCGTTCTCTCTCTCTCTCTCTCTCTCTCTCTCTCTCTCTCTCTCTTTCTCTCTCTCTCTCACCCTCTTCTCTCATCCCCCCCACCCCCAAACAGAGCGAACGAGAGCACAAAGTGCTGGATATGCTTATATTATCTTTCCAACACACACCTTTTAGGAATTTGATCACTGTAAATTGTTCTGGCTCTAACTTGTGTTCTTTGTGCAGGAAGACAGCCTTACAAAAGACATTAATGCTTGTGGCACATGCTCTAAGGATGAGTGCAGCATTAAAAAAAGGTTTAACTGGCTCTCTAGGTGGGGGGGCGGGGGAGTCCTTGATTTGCAGCACTTTTCAATTTCCATAGTACAAAGATTTCCATTGTGGTCAATTTCAAGCTACCCATAGGATGTCACTAAAGGAGCAGTCGGGAAAAGATACACTAGCGACTCTCACACAGCTGACTCCAGCACATCACTGCCCCAATCCCAATATCCCAACACTCATTTCACGTTCATTTCCTGAGTAATTTGTACACCATGCAGAAAAGGCTGTTAGAGATTTCAGGACACTTTCTATGTTCAATCTCAAGTTAACACAGAAACAGAAATAAATCCTCCTTTATCACACAGAATGTACAGTTGAGTTCATTGCCATTTTGAAAACTAAAACAAATAATCACAAAAAGATCTTGGAGACCACAAAGCACTGAAATGCAAACTTAATCTCCTTTTCTTATATGCCACTCCAATTCTCTCCATTAGAACTGTCCCTAATCTCAAACTATGCCACAATTTTTAAGATTCTAAGTCAGAAAATTGTTCAGAGCAAACTTTGTCTTCAATTTCCTAAGGATGGAATTTGTCAAGTCCATTCTGGTTTGAAAAGTTTTCTATCACCTAATAACTTGGTCTGCAGGTACAGTTCACAGATGCTGAAGTTTAAAACACCCTCAGATACAGAGCAGGACCACAAAGAACCAAGCGCAAGCGTTTTTTAGTGCCTGATACATCATCTATTATGGAAGCAGTAAAAGCCTGCAATCCACTCTGGGAAGGGCCCTCAGACAAAATTTGCAGCGATTCTCTCACAGATCTCTAACATCTTCGATTTTCAAACTTCTCAGACATCAGAGATCTGAAGTTAACAAAACTTGCAAGAAGTCAATGTGTTGTTAGGAGCTGTGACAGCTAATATCTGACAGCCCAGCATGCTGCCTTGAACAGCAGCTCCCAATATTTGTCTAAAAAGTTAGAAAGGAAAATCCCATGGTTCAATCCCCCCAAAGCGCTTAGGTTTCCTAAATATCCCTCTTACCTACCTGAAAACACTGTATTGATTGTGCTATTTCCTGCTATGTGTAAGGACAATATGATACATCTTAGGAACATTCCCGGCAAAAAAAAAAAAAAGTTAAAAGTGCCATTTTCAATACTTAGAAAATGTTATCACACAGAATGATTCGAATTTGTTTTAAGATACTCGTATACGGAACACCTCCTGAGCCCAAGCATTTTGGGGATAAAAACTTGAACGATCTAGACATGTCACTCTTCTGCCCATGCCCCTTTATTCCATGTGCACTGCCATGCTTCAGGTACTGAGGGTGCTGCCCGTGACTGAGAGCCAACGCTCCTTTAGAGCATCCCGGGTGACAGGGAGTTGTATCACTGAGGAAAGGCATCCCCCGCAAGAGGTGGCTTATTCCCACTTAGTGACAAACGTATACCAAAGCTATCCCATCCCCTACTTTTGCATAAAGGGGAACCAACTTTGCAGTGAAAATGAGGTACCAGAGGCACAGGCTGAGAAGGTGGCCAGTGGAGGAAAAGCACAGCTAAGCACCTTTCCTGCCTTGACCTACTTCCCTCAATTGCTTTCTCATGAGAACATCTGCTCAACTTGGCATTTGCTGAGGAATCCATGTCTCAGTACACACTTCTAAAGTACTCAACCCAACAGCTACCTTCTCTGAAGGAAATAAAGTATATAGAAAAGTCAACTCAATGACTATTAACTGGACATGGATGCAGACAGTGTAAAAGACAAGGGAATTTATTGAGGGGGCTATTCAAAAACTTCACAGAAATATAAAGAGAACTATGTACAGATTTCAAGATTATTGTACCAAAAATTATTTTTTATTTCCCACCCCCGTTTTTAAACTTTTAAAAGTACCCTCCTATATATCTATCACCAGCTAAGGGTTGGGCATTGCCTGCCACACCAGCATCCTCCATGGACACTGGTTCAAGTATCCACTGCTCCACTTCTGATTCAGCTCTCTTCTGATGTTCAGTGGAAAACAGGTCTCACACACATGAAAAACACCCAAAAGAAGCTGCTGGCTTCAGCCAGGCACAGCCTTGGGTGTTGTGGCCATTTGTTTATTTTTTAAAATTAATCTTTTAAAGATTTACTTTCATTGGAAAGGCAGAGTTGCAGAGAGGAGGAGAGGCAAAGAGAAAGATCTTCTATCTACTGGTTCACTCCCCAAATGACTGCAACAGCCAAATTGAGCCAATCCAAAGCCAGGAGCCAGGGGCTTTCTCTGGGATCCCCACATGGGTGCAGGGTCCCAAGGCCCTGAGCCATACCCCACCACCCACCCAGGCCACAAGCAGGGAGCGGGATTAGAAGTGTAGCAGCCAGGACACAAACCAACACTCACACAGGATGTCAGTGCCTGAAGATAGAGGATTAGCTATTCCTAATCTTGAACTAAGCAACAATCTTTGTGTCTGCATCTAAAGACAGAATTGCTACAATTAAAAACTGATAGAAGCATAAAGAGTAGTGGGCAATCAATCAACTCCGATTTCTCACGCCTTTTCCCAAATAGTTGAGAGAAAAAATAAACAGTAAATAAATATACAAAACATGTAAACACTTCTAATCAAATTGACCTAATTAGCATTGATGCAATATTTCAAAAAATTATAGGATGCAAATTTGGTTCGATGCACAAGGAACATTTTCCAAAGTAGAGCCTATTCTGGCTCATAAAAATATTTTGCCTCTTTCCCTTGTGGTATTTTTGTTTTGAAAAGGCAGATTTACAGAAAGGAGGAGAGACAGAGAGAAAGATCTTCCATCCACTGCTTCCACTCCCTAAATGGCTGCAATGGCTGGAGCTGACCCAATGCAAAGCCGGGAGTCAGGGTGTCTCTTCTGGGTCTCCCACACAGGTACAGGGTTCCAAGACTTTGGGTCATCCTCAGTTGCCCTCCCAAGCCATATTCAGAGAGATGAATGGGAAGTGGAGCAGTCAAGACACTAACTGGCACCCCTATGGGATCCTGGGCACTTGAAGGTAGAGGATCAGCCCGTTCAAACACCATGCCAGCTCCCCCTCCCATCCCTTAACCCCACCAAATGTACTACCAATGAGATTTCATGACGAGGGGAGATGATCAGGGCAATCTTCCAATACCAAGTACACCAGATACTTGCTTTGGACATAAATATTTCAGAGACAGAAAAGAAGAGGTAGGGAAGAAACTATCTCCCTGTACCACAGCTCCAAGCGTCAGCTAATAAAAAGGCTTTAAACATGCTGAAATCCGTATGGCCTAATCAATGCTTGAAGCAGACTGTCTTTCATTATCACAAAGGTCCAGAGGCCAGCATTGTGGTGCAGCACGTTAGGCAACACTAGCATCTCAACTGAGTGCCAGTTTGAGTACCAGCTGCTTCACTTCCAAGTAATGGCATCTCACAAGTAATGGCCTGGGAAAGCAGCAGACAGCCCAGTTACTTGGATCTCTGCCACCCATGTGGGAGACCCAAATAGAATTCTAGGCTGCTGGCTCTAGTTCCAGATCCAGGCATTGTGCCAATTTTTGGAGTGAGTCAGTGGATACAAGGCAGTTTGTTCATGCATTCATTCTTACTCTCTTTCTCCCACCCTCCCTCCCCGTTTCCTTACCTTCCTCCTCCCCTCCCTCCCTCTCTCCCTCTCCCTCTCCCTCTCTCTCTCTCTCTCTCTCTCTCTCTCTCTCTCACACACACACACACACACACACACACACACACACACACACAGTTTTTCAATATAAAAGTCTATCGTGAATAAAAGGTTGGGACCTGGTGTGGTAGCCTAGCAGCCAAAGTCCTCACCTTACACATGCCAGGATCCCATATTAGTGCCAGTTCATGTCCCGGGAGCTCCGCTTCCCATCCAGCTCCTTGCTTGAGGCCTGGGAAAGCAGTCGAGGCTGGCCCAAAGCCTTGAGACCCTGCACCTGTGTAGGAGACCTGGAAGAGGCTCCTGGCTTTGGTTCAGCTCAGCTCCAGCTGTTGCAGCCACTTGGGAAGTCAATCACTGGATGGATGATCTTCCTCTCTGTCTTCCCTCTCTGTATATCTGACTTTCCAATAATAAATAAATCTAAAAGAAAAAGGTTGATGTCCACAGGTAGGCATTTAATCTGGTAGTTAAGACCCTGGTTAAGATGCCTGGGTCAGCAACTGGATCCTGACTGTAGATTCCTACCAATATAGACTTTGGGAGACAGTGGTGACAGCCCAAGTAGTAGGGTTACTGCTACCCATGTGAGAGACCTAGATTGAATTTCAAGTTCACACTGATAACAAAAATCCAGATGCTCAAGCTCCTTATAAAAAAGGCATAACTTTTGCATATAATGTATCACATCTTCTCATATTTTAAGCATGTCTAGATAACATTTACATTCCATTAGGTTTTATGTAATGTACAGTTATTGTAGTATGTTGTTTAGGATGAAATGAAAAGAAAAAAATGTTCGGTACAGATATAATTTTTGCTGAATATTTTCAATCCATGTTTGGCTCAATCTCCAGGTGCAGGATTCAGACACTGAAGAATGAGCGGTATAAAATGGCATTGAGATAATCAGTAATACTAAAGGGCGATTTTAAAAAATTCAGTATCATTGGGGGGATATGAGTATTATGTTTATGAGAATATTAGTAGCCAGGTTAGGGTGGGAGACAACTTAGTTTGTGAGAGAACTTAAGTGTGCCGTGGTACTTGTTCATCCATGTGAAATCAATCAATATAGTCCAATTCAACAATGTTGAGTCAATGATTCGCTTTAAAACCCAAAGCTATAATGGAGAGAGAACTTCCACAGTTTCATTGAGAGTAAGCAAACAAAAAACATTCATTTCTGTGTTGCCTGGCTAGAGAAAGTCCTCAGGTATGTGCATAGCAGAACTGATGGGGTGGCAGTTCCTGGAATGAGTAATGAAGATCCTAAAAAGTTTTAGATTTAAATTCACTTTAACATTCAATGCTACTGGATTCTTTTTTAGGGGAAAAAAAAAGCTCAGTAATTATATCAAGAATTGTTAAAAATATACAAATCTTGTGCAAATTAGTATGTCCATTCTGGAGGATAATTGTGTGTCCAAATATAAATTTGTATATTTTTAGTTCCCAAAATATTTAGTGCTCAACTATGCCCCCAAAGTTGACCTCTCAAATCTTCCCACGAAAGATGTATTATGTAGAACCCCCTTTTAAGCAAATAGCAAAATTAATGCAATCCTGCTTAAGTGATGGGGGGGTTGCTGGTTTATAGACTTGGAAATTTAGGTGCAATATGGGTTAGATTTAGGCTTGGAAAAGTGGAAGAAAACATTACAAAAGAGCAGAAAAGTGAAAATGCAGCCATTATAGGATGCAGCATTAAGGTCATTTCCACTCTGGACACCTGGAGTTTTAATTCCGCTAAGGAACTGCTGAGAATTAACATAAAACATGTGCCTCACAGGGAACCTGTCCACGACTGAGAGTTGCCCTGGAGGAAAACTATGCTGCTGAGTGAGTGGCAAAGAGAATTCCAGTAGTAAGAGAAGCCCCTCAAGCAAATCCTTCAGTCATGACAGTCAGGCCAATGTACTACCAAGTGCTGGGAACCAGTAGGCACTGGGTGACTCGGCAGGTCAACAATGGTAACAATTTGCTTTTCTCTCACTGATCTTTAGGGCTAGGTTTTTCCAAACAATTTCCATGATGATCATGAAATGAGTTTCAGTACCAATGAATATATGATTAAGATATAGAAAGAACTTCCAAGTCAATGTTCCAAGCAAAAGTTTTTATATTCATCCCAATTGGGCTGAATGGAGGCAGGAGTAAACCACTAGCCCAAGACTTTGCTACATGGTTTTAAATACAACCAGTTTCCATAACTCAGAAACAAGGATGGGCTGTTTTCCCCAAAGCTGCATAAAAAAAGCTGGGTATTGTAAGTAAGAGAGAAACAGTAACTTCAAGTTGCGAGTGCAACCACAAATATACAGTCAACCAGCCACAGAATGAGGTTTTGGTCAACAGCAGGCCTCACAGGATTATAATGAGCTGAAAATTCCTGTCACCTTATGACTTTGTACTATGCCAACATTGTACAAAGTGTTTCTGATGATACTGATGTAAACAATCCCACTGTGCCAGTCATATAAAATTATATCACAGTTAAGTACAGTACATAATACCTGAACATAATCATTGCATTGCTGGTTTATATGTTTACTATACAATAATGTTTACTATTAGAGTATGCCTTCCCTTCCACTTATGAAGAAACTACCTACCAAAGAAAGAGCCTGTGACGAGTCTTTCAAGGGGTGGCCAGAAGACAACTTAGTTGTCACAGGAGAGGACAGCTCCTTGCATGTAATTGTCCCTGAAGCTCCTCAAAGTGGGACAAGATATGGAGGCAGAGGACAGCAATACTCATGATCCTTACCCTGTGTGGTCCTTTGCTTTTAATTTTAAAAATTTAAAATATCAAATATTATAAGAAGATGAAGGTAAACATTTGCACAGATGTATAATGTGTTTTAAGCTACATGGTATTGGAAAGAACTCAAAAAGTGAAACATTTAAAAGCTTATTAAGTAAAAAAATAAACTTTAGGTGTATTTATTATTGAAGAAAATGTTTATATGTTTGTTACAGCTTATGTGTATAATGTTGATGAAGCAGACAGTAGTGGACAGTAATATACTAGGTCTTCACTATCACTCATCATTCACTGATTCGCACAGAACATCTAATCCTGCAAGCACCATTTACTGTTATGTGCCCCGTATTTAGATATATTTGGATACAAAAATACTTAGTATTGTTTTACACTTGCCTGCAGTATTAAGTTTAGTAACATGCTGTATAGATTTGTTATCTTAAAGAATTTGGCTAGGGGCCTGTCGTGGTAACCTATTGGCTAAAGTCCTTGCCTTGCACCCACTGGGATCTCATATGGGCGCTGGTTCTAATCCCGTCGGCCCTGCTTTCCATCCAGCTCTGTACTTGTGGCCTGGGAAAGCAGTGGAGGACGGCCCAAAGCCTTGGGACCCTGCACCCGTGTAGGAGACCCGGAGGAGGCTCTGGGTTCCTGGCATCAGATTAGGTCAGTTCTGGCAGATGCAACCACTTGGGGAGTGAATCAATAGATGGAAGATCTTCCTCTCTGTTTATCTGTCTTTCCAATAAAACTAAAATAAAGCTTTTAAAGAATTAGGCTATGCCACATACTCTAGGTGTGCTGCAGACCACACAATTTAAGTTTGTGTAAGCAGTCTACAATGTTTACACAGTGATGAATCACCTGATGATGTGGGTCTCAGAATTTCCCTGTCAGTAAGCAATGCACAGCTGTATAGCATGTGTGCAAAGATGTTAATTATGACCTTATTTACAGTAGCAAATTATGAACATAAGCTACAGATGGATTTCCATGAAACAGCATCAAATGAAAAAGTCATACACAAACTGGTGTGGGAAATAAGCTACTTTTGAAAATTAAAAGGCCAAACCCACCAATTAACTATTCCTGAATTTCTGACACCCAGAAACTGAAATGTTGGTTGTCCTAGACCAATAAGTTTTAGGGTGATTGTTATTTAGTAATGTATAGCTAATACTGTAGCCTAATAAAAAAGTGCAGCTACCAAGAAAAGTACAATGTTTAAGTATACATGCAAAGTTTCCAAATAAATTTAAGAGACCTTTGACTTAGAAACTCACAAAATTCTTTTCAAGCTTCCATACTTTCTGAGTTACAAAGCACTTAAAGGAAGCTGCAGTTTCCCATCAGTCCCAAAGAAGGTTGTATATCCCAAGATCCTTACCAGGCAGAGATGATCACATGGTTAGGAGCAAGGGCCTTCACAAGTATCCCCAATTCTCTCTTCCATTTCCAATTTCAAGAAAATCTTAGGCAAGTTTACAGTTATGAGAAGTCTTGTTATAATCTAAATCCACATTTACCAAAGTTATTTTAAGATGACAAAAATGAAAGATGGCATTAAAGTAATAGCAGCAATGTTCAAGTTAGGGTTATACCTTTGAAGGCTTTCTCAGGGATATGGCCATAACTAAATTTTGAAAATCAATCTCAACTACTACATACATGCATTTATTATTCAAAGTGCTCTAGCTGAGCTATGCATTACCTTACTCCGCCCGTGATGCTGTAAAAAGACATGCTCTTATGCAACTTAAAGAGATGAGAGGCAGAGACACAAAACAAGTAAATGATATGCAGTAGACTACAAAGTTGTGAGTGTATAGAGAACAAGAGCAAAGGAAGGGCAGAGAATTCAAGGTATCATTGGTCATTTCAAATAAAGTGTTCAGAGATGACTTAAAGAATCTTGATTGAATTTGAACTGTAATAGTGCATCAAGGTGGAGGAATCCACCAGGGGGGAGGGGAGGAGGAGAGGTGGGAGGATTCCCAGAGCCTATGAAACTGTCACATAATGCAAAATATTAATAAAATATATATATATATATAATTTAAAAATAATAATAAAAAACACCCAGGAAAAATAAAATAGGTTTATATCTAAAAAAAAAGATGACATTTGTGCAAAACATGAAGATGATGAGGAAGAAACATTTGTAGATATTTGGAATGAATATGTGCAAAGCAGAAGAGAAAGCAGGTATACAGGTCCTGGAGCAAAGCATGCATGGCCTGCCCAAGGAACAGCAAGTAAGCCACTGTGAAGGCGAGTGACCAGGAAGAGAGGTGAGAGGGTCAGCAGTGCTGCCACATGCAAGTTTGCAGGCTACTGTAAACATTCTTTCCTTCTGAATGAGGGTTTTGTCTGGTGACACAATCTTCCTTCTTGTAAGACACTGTATTGAGAAAAGAGTACAGGGATTAAGGCTAAAAGCAAAAAGTCAGAGGCCAGTGCTGTGGCATACTGTGTTACGCTGCTGCTGCAACGCCTGCATCCCATACGGTTGCCCTTTCGAGTATATGACTTCCAATCTAACCCTTTGCTAATAATGCACCTGGGAAAACAGAAGATGGTGCAAATACTTGGGTACCTGAACCCTAATAGGAGACCCAAATGCAGATCCCAACTCCTGGTTCCAGCCTGGTGCAGCCCCAGTTACTGGGGCCATTTGGGGAACAAACCAAGAGATGGATGGATGATTGATCTCTCCCTTTTCCCTCTCTAATTCTGCTTTTCAAACAAATCTTAAAGCAAAAAGTCCAGTAAGGTGGCTATTGCAATCATCTGGAAAGGAACCATGGATATTTCATCTAAATGATAATCAAGCAGGTTCTAAAGATGAAATCCTGGGGCCCGGCGGCGTGGCCTAGTGACTAAAGTCCTCGCCTTGAAAGCCCCGGGATCCCATATGGACGCCGGTTCTAATCCCGGCAGCGCCACTTCTCATCCAGCTCCCTGCTTGTGACCTGGGAAAGCAGTCCAAGACGGCCCAAAGCCTTGGGACCCTGCACCCGTGTGGGAGACCCGGAAGAGGTTCCTGGTTCCCGGCTTTGGATCGGCGCGTTCGGCCCATTGCGGCTCACTTGGGGAGTGAATCATCGGACGGAAGATCTTCCTCTCTGTCTCTCCTCCTCTGTGTATATCTAGCTGTAATAAAATGAATAAATCTTTTTTAAAAAAAGATTTTATTATTATTGGAAAGCCAGATATCTGGCTGTAATAAAATGAATAAATCTTTTTTTAAAAAAAGATTTTATTATTATTGGAAAGCCGGATATACAGAAAGGAGGAGAGACAGAGAGGAAGATCTTCCGTCCGATGATTCACTCCCCAAGTGGCTGCAACAGCCGTTGCTGTGCCAGTCCGAAGCCGGGAACCAGGAACCTCTTTCGGATCTCCCACGTGTTTGCAGGATCCCAAAGCATTGGGCCGTCTTCGACTGCTTTCCCAGGCCACAAGCAGGGAGCTGGATGGGAAGTGGAGCTGCCGGGATTAGAACCGGCGCCCATATGGGATCCCGGGGCTTTCAAGGCGAAGACTTTAGCCGCTAGGCCATGCCGCCGGGCCCCAATAATAATAAAATCTTAAAAAAAAAAAAGATGAAATCCTGGATACATTTTTAAGATCAAGTCTATAGGCTTTGTTGATGGATTGCATGCAGAGGATGAGTGAATAGCCATGTATCTTAGAAAAATGAAATTCACAAACAATTTTCCCAGGGGCTGTCACCATGGTCCCAGGGGGTGAGCTTCCACCTACTGTGCCAGCAACTTATATAGGTGCTGATTACCATCCTGCCTGCTCTAATTCTGATCCAAATCCCTGCTTTATAGCCTGGGAAAGCAGTGGAGGATGGCCCAAAGCCTTGAGAACCTGTACCTGCCTGGGAGACCTGGAAGAGTCTCCTGGCTTCGGATGGGTTCGATTCTAGCTGTTTACAGTCATTTGGGGAGTGAACCAGCAGGCGATGGAGGACATCTGTCTCTCTACTTCTGCCTTTCAAATAAAATATAAATCTTAAACTTTTCCAGAAAGGTCACTCTACATTCAGGTAATTTCACATGTAAACTGTATGAAGAAATTTCACCAATCTTACCAAATCTTCAGAAAACAGAATAGGGGAATTCTACTCAATGTTTTTGCAACCAGCTTAACTCTAGTTCTAAAACATGATAAACAGTCTGACAAAGGAGGATGCAGATGAGCATTTTTCATGTACAATGATGCAAAAAAGTCAAATACTGGTGAGTTGAATTTAGCAATACATCAAAAATAAGAGCATACACCAACCAAAGGGTTTATCTCAGGAATGTAAGATTGTCTCATAGTTACAGATTCATCAATGTTATTTACCATACTGACAGAATAAAACTGTACAATTTGAACAGACACAGTAAGAACCCAACACCCACTCATCATACAAACTCTCAGCAAAGCAGGAATAAAGGGAACTTCATAAACCAAATAAAAGACTTTCTTTAAAAAAAATCCACAGCTGTGTATTTATAGTTAAAAATCTGAAAGTTTTTCATTAAGATTATGAGATGGCAAGGCTGCCCACTGTCATCATTTATTAAGTACTGTACATATTTCCCAGCCACTTCCATAAAGCAAAGTGAAAAATACGCAAGAATAAAAGGAAGGGCCCGGTGTGATTGCGTAGTGGTTAAGGACTTCCCCTTGCATGCTCCCTGGATCCCATATGGTCGCCGGTTCTACTCCCGGCGGCCCTGCTTCCCATCCAGCTCCCTGCTTGTGGCCTGGAAAAGCAGTCGAGGACAGCCCAAAACCTTGGGATCCTGCACCCGTGTGGAAGACCTGGAAGAGCTCCTGGCTCCTGGCTTTGGATTGGTGCAGCTCCAGCTATTGCAGCCACTTGGGGAGTGAACCAGCGGACGGAAGATCTTCCTCTGTCTCACCTCCTCTCTGTATATCCACCTTTCCAATAAAAACAAATAAATCTTTAAAAAAAAAGAATAAAAGGAAAAAAGATTGGAAAAAATTGTCTACATTTGCTGATGACATGATTGTTTACATTCAAAATTCAGAAGAATCTATAAAACATACTAGAACTAAAGTTGAGTAAATATATTAAAGCCACAGGATACAAAATCAGTATAAAAATCAATTACGATCACAACCAATTGGAAATTAAAATTTAAAACTGATTACATAACATTTAAAACCAGGGAAAACCTGTTGCATATTATATAATTTAGCATATTACATAGAATGTTTATCATGTTATAGTACATATAGCATGGTAAATCTATTGAACATGACATTTTCTATACTATATAACAGCTATATCTGTAGTGTAACATAAGATGTTTAATACCTCTAATGTTAAAGACTATAAAAAGAGTGAGGAAAAAGTACAATATAGCCTATCAAGATCAAATCTGGTAATTCATAGACAACAGACTCAAAGCGGCACTCAACAGTAGTAAAACTACTATACCAATGTATGAGGAGGGAATCGGGTGCGATCCTGACAACCTCTTAACAGGAGGTCATGTGCGTGGAGCAGGGGGGCACTCCAGGGTGGAGCAGGTGGTAAGGAGGAAGCTTGGATCCAAGGACTATATCCCAACTGCCAAGGAGGCCACAGGGAATTGGATGCCCTCGGAGGCTGAGTACTCTGAGGTCACCCACCCCCAACCGGAGCTTCCACAGGGGATGGAAGAAGTCCAAACACTACCGTACAGAAACCAACGTCATCAGAAAGACAACCAGAAGCCCTGAGCAGTCAGCAGAAACAGAAGAACAATAAATGTCCTTCGGGACCAGGGAGGAGAGCTTTCTCTGGTCCGAGCCTGGCTCCACCTCTGGACCCCCGCCCTCCCTTGCAATGACCATCAGGATCGCTTCGAAAACCCCTCACAGCAAACAATCATACAAACTGAAAAAAAAACCTAAAATAAATAGACAAACAACAGAAAGTAGAGCTTGAAATCTGACAGGAAAGAGCTGGCGTGGATTGGCTCATGCCTCGCTTGGTGGGACACAAAGATTAGTCACTCCTCACCATGGTGTTGAGGATTTTCCTGCACCCCCCCCCAAAAAAAATGTTCTGCACCTTAATTGTCGACAAATGTCTTGTTAGAGTTACAAGCCAGTCTAGATTATCCTAAAATCTGCCAATATCAGCAAAATTATACTTCAACACAACAAATGGCTAAATATGAAAATGAAATAGACACGAGACAGCTGAATGGTACCTTATAGCCATTTTAAGGTATATAGTAACCAGTCCTGTATATAAACTAAAATTGAAATGTCAATGAGCTAATCATAGGTTGTGGTTAGGACTTGCTTTTTTTTTTTTTTTTTTAACATACTGGTTACTCAAAACCATGTCAATTCCATAATATTGCAAATTGCTGTTGATGTTATATTGGGACTCTTACTTTTTAAGACTGTGATGATATTCTACCAGCTCTAACTTCGGACCAGAAATGGTCTCCCCAAGAAACTGTTCAACCCATCTGGACAATAAGTAGCTGGACTCTATGCTTGGTATACGTTTGCAAGGAAAGAATCTTGATTGAATTTGAACTGTAATAGTGCATCAAGGTGGAGGAATCCACTGGGGGGGAGGGGCGTGGGGAGGGGTGGGGGGATTCCCAGAGCCTATGAAACTGTCACATAATGCAAAATAATTAATAAAAGAAAAGGTTAAAAAAAAAAGACTATAAAGCACTGCTCAAAGAAATTAATCTAAATAAATGCAATAATCATTATACCAATTAGAATATTCAATAGTATTAAGGTATCAATTCTTCTAAAATTGTTCCATAGAAACAATGCACTTCTAATAAAAATCTGTAGATTTTTTTAATAAAAACTGACAAGCCTAAAACAACACTCAAAGAGACATATATATAATAACCAAAAGAACTAAAAAAAAAGGCAACAAGGAATTTAGACTTCATAACTTTGTAAAATTCTGAAATTACCAGGACAATGGTATGGACATACCATCATCATATAAATTAGTATCACAGGATAAAGCCCAGAAATTAATCTTCAATTAAATGATCTTATTTTTTTATGATGATGCCAAATGAGCCTAATAGGAAAATTAGAGAATTTCAGAGACACAGTTCTGGAAAAACTGCCTGTTCATGTGAAAAGAAAAAAGAAAAGATCAAGGAGCAGCTGCCCGTACTTCATACTACACACACACACGTTAATTTGATGTAAATACTAGACCTAAACATAAACATTAAGCTCTTAAACTTTAGAAGACCTCTGACAAAGGACTAGACTGCAGGATATACATAAAACTGGAAAGCACACGTATAAATGTATATGCACAAATATTTCCAGTGTTTAAAAGAACATATACCAATGGCCAAAAAGCACAAGAAAAGGTGTTTGATATTAGTCATTAATGAAATGCAAATTCAGTAGCAATGAAATTACATATCACTATGATTAAAATTTAAAAGACTGTCAAGATGAAATGCTAGCAAGAAAAGTGAAAAAGTATGCCCACAAAATGAGTTAAAACTGTAAACATTTCAGGTATCCAGAAAAATTCATAGGCAAATTGTTCATTCACATAGTGAAGTTAGTAACAGAAGGATTGAGGTATAAATCCATACTACAAAATGCATGAATCTCAAAAGCACAATGATGGAAGAAGTTTCACAGAGTACCTATTGTATGTTTCTGTACAGTCCTAGAATGGGCAGAGAACATCATTACAACATGGTTTCCTGTTGAAGGACAGAACGGGAGATGGGGACAGAGTTCAGGAAAGAGTACAAAGAGCACTCTGCAATGATGTTCTACACCTTGACACAGGTTTGTAGTCAAAGCTCAGTGGATAAACACTTTAATATTTGTGCATTTCAGCAAATGTAAATTTTACATCAGAATAAAATCTTTAGGGAAATCTGAACTATAATTGACAATATGCATACTGAATGATATGGTGGGAGTATACAGAGGTCTTCAATTTACTTTGAAATGCATCAAAAGCTAAGATCAGTTGACAGGTGATAAAATAACTAGCGAAATATAAATGGGAGATTTGTAATGATGGCATATAAATATTCATGATAAAATTCTTGCCACTTGTCTGTATGCTTGCCATGTTTCATAAACCAGTTTTTAAAATTACAATGTACAGAGCAATGTTGATATCTCTTCAAAATAATTTTTAAAAAATATTGTTCTAAGAAATAAAACTTGGATATAATTTGGCAAGTTGATTCTTCAGGCATTCATTAGTTTATTCTGACATTTAACAGCTACTCACTGAACATCTGCTACTTGCCAAGTATTTGCAAGGAAATGAAAATGCAGAAAAAGCCATTCAATAAGTAGTTATCTACTTTCACACACTACAGCCTACTGGGAAAGCAGTGCTTTGAGCAAACAGCATATGATGAAAAAGCCTCTTATTCATAGTTACTGTTTTCCCTATTTTTGATTTCTTCATTTGCATAAACTGAAAAATGCCATGTATTTCCTATATACGTTTTTAGCAACATAATAGTTCCTACCCTACCCTCCCTGTTATATCTTACCCGGCAAAGAAATCATTTTAACAAAGAAAATTAATACTGCTACATTAGAAATAATTGAGCAAACACTAGTGTCAATTTAATTGTTCCTTAAATATATTTTCAGCCTTGGAAGCAAAAGTAAATCAGACTTTAGGGAAAAGAGGGCCTCACTAACATAACATGTGATTTTTTGTTTAAAACCTTGGTATTATGCCGCAGATTGAGAGGGCTCTAAATGTTATTGCCTCACAAGCAGCTATTATACATAGTGCTTGGACAGGGCTGGAGGGCCTAGCAACAGAGGGGAACAGGTTTCCAAGGCGAATGTGCTGCTTGTTTCAGAGCTAAACCTGAAACAGCCCCGCTTTGAGGTCTTGACCAGGAAAATGAATAGTCACCCAGTACCTTAGCCTAACAGCAGTTCTTGCTTCCCTGAATGACACTGGATTTATTAGATCCCCATTTTTAAACAGTCTATCTCGAGTTACACCTTGTGGCAGAACACAAACACTGATTTTTTTTATATAAATGTATTCTACTTTATAAATGTGTTGCCTCTTTCAGACAAAAAAGCAAGGCTTTAGGATGGGAATTAGAATATAATCTGGCTACATGCTGCCACAAATTGTATTACGCCACCAAATGTGACTTCGGGTAATTTAGATGTTAGGAAATGTGGCTGAACAGCTAGAAAGAGGCAGGGAATTTGCTAAGGAGAGAATCTGAAGTCCTGTCTGATGCTTATTCTTGGGCACCCCTGGATGCTTTGAAATGCACCTGAGTTTCATGACTCACTTTCCCCTTCTTATGCCTGGGAATTAACCCACTTCCTGATTCATCCAAATTAGCCATCAAGCTTCTGTTAAGTGAAAGCCTCAAACATTACCCTCTTCTTCAAGGGCCCGGAGGAAGAATCTTGAATTTTACCTTCATCTTTCTTTTAATGTCTCCTCTCTTCATAAACATGAGGGAGGAAGTCACGGAAAGCTCTATTCTATACATAACAATAAAGCTGCGGAAAGACAGTTCTTGGCATTTACTTCAGAGTTCAAGCAGACATGGCTGCATTCACATTTGGGAATTCCAGGGCTGGTGTTTGTTATTGTGGTTAAAATGTCATTTGGGGTGCCCGCCGCCATACTGGAGTGCCTGGTTCGAGTCCTGGCTACTCTTTCAATCCAGCTTCCTGCTAAGGCACACTTGCTGATGAGGCTGCCACCCGCACGAGACCCAGGTTAATTTCCAGGCTCTTGGGTTCAAATCAGCCCCACCCAAACCAGCAGATAGGAGAGAGCTCTGTTGCTCTTTCAGATAAAATGAAAACAAGTAAAAATTCTTTTAATTTAGAGACTCCCTGACTTATACTTGGAATGTTTTCATCTTTTAGGACATGAAGTCACCTCCTTCTCCCTGCAGCTTCTGTGGAACACTGCTCAGTGTCTGCACTGTAAGCACAGAAACCTCTGCATGTGAGTGTGTGTGTGTGTGAGTATCCGTCAACAAAGGGAATAGTAATTACAAGTAGCTACAGTCGGCTCCTGTGCCCTAACCTCCCCGATACACCACCACCACACACACACAGAGATGCTTTGCCTAATTAGATGGTCCCGAACGCTGTGCCACATTATTGGTTCTATTATTAGAGTAGAAATTATGAACTAAGCAAATGTTATTAAGAGATAAAAGCAACAATCAGACTTGGAACGTAACCTTTGCTTGGAGTTTCATGTGGCCCTTAAGTCTCTATACGGTAGCTTTCGAAGCCTTGAGACTCTATGTCTCAAGTCAGGACAAATGTCTTTCATCCCTACCAATCTCCACCCTAAAACTAACTCAGGCAACTGTTCCTTGTTCTATTGATTGCTCTTATTCTCCAGATGGCTTCCTTGAAATTGCATTAACAGAAAACACTGCTCCAATTCCCTCAAACCATCTGTGGGCTAAATTCACCAGCTTGCTCCTCGATCCAAGTTACGCTGTTGCACCAAACCAGGACAGTTTATGTCACTGACAGTTCTTGCTTGCTCTATGGTCTTTACTCTCAAATCATTCTTAGTATCTTTCCCATTTTTGTGTTTGATCTCATTTTACTCTGGAATTCCATGTGTTTACACTGCTCAACGAAAAATAACAAATTCTTCCTTCGGCTACTGGTCGAAAATCCAAGAGAAAATATTGTTTATAAAAACAAAAAGTTACCATATAATTTCTGCTTTAATAAGAATTCACTATGGTTTCAACGAACCAAAACTGGAAAACTCAGTCCAAATTTACTTATACACAAGCAGAGCTATTTTATTCCACTTATTTCATCGACAAATTGAATCGTTTGGCAGGAGTGCAAAAATGAATCTCTTTCCATTTCCTAACCTTTTCTATGCCAGTTTTGTTTTCTAGCAGAATGTGACAAAGATGAACATCAATAGCTTAGGGATCAAACCCTATACTTGCTTAGCCTACCATCTGAAAGAGACAGGAAGGTAATGGAGGGCAGGAGGGCAGGAGGGCAGGGTTTCCTGTGGGTCCTAAGCCGCAGGCTTCTGGATTTCTTCACTGTGTCTGAGCCCAGCAGCTGACCTTTGGGTCAAGCCAGGGCTTTCAGTGCAGCTAGAAGGGTAGCAGCTAGAATTTCCCATAGCACCTGCTCTATCCTATCAGCCTGCTCTTGAGAGAACAAGAAACTTCTGTTGCTCCAGAAACTGGCAAGTTCCAATTGAGGAGTCTAAGGATGAATGGTCACACTGGTGACAACTAACAGACAACTTGTGCATGCAACTTGTGCATGTAAACTTCTGAAAACAAAGGCCCCTCCCTTGTTCTATCCCGGAGACGTAGGTAACTATCAAGATTTCAAGCAAAGTAAAAATGCTGTGTGTCAACAGTTTCCAGGTTAAATCATGCAGAGAGCCAAAAGACCCACATAAGAATCTGGAGTGAGATTTGCTGGTGGTAACAGGCAGTTATTTAACCCGAATTTCTCTTTAAATCTATTACATTGACTAGCAACTTTTATGCTTTAAGTTCTGCAGCTCTAATTCTGGGTATTTTCATTTAAATACAGAATGATAGTTTTAAAATAATTATCCCTGAAGTTTTACTAAAATAACACAGCTGTAAGTAAGCAGCATTCCTTTTAAGACCTCCATTTGAAACAAGATGCACGCTTCCCAGATTTTAATGCATCATAAGCCATCAATTTCATAAAATTGCATCCACTTTTCAAAGCTTATATTGTCCCATGTAAGCAACTCGTTGAAAAGAGTTGAGGTATTTGATTCCCTAATGCCTCCATTTAGCCAATTATAGGCAGGTTTTCATACGTCTTCTTCTTAAAAATTGTATAAAAGCACTTGCTAGTATGCTTCTAGTATGGATAGAAAATGATAAAAGCACTAATTTCATTGAACAATATGGAATTTTTAGATTAGAAAATAAGAACAATGAATCATTTTCCTTGTGCTTAGTGCAGATTCAATCACATTGTAATAGCTAAAAATTTGAGAAGAAAAAATAAAGGAAAATTCGGATAAAACTTTAGGAAAAGTTACACAAAATGAAGATAATTATTATAGGGCCAGGAGATGGTTTTCACATCAAAGACACATGTATACTTATCAAGTTCTAAATATTCAGGTATCTATACAGGAACAACCACTTCAACATAATAGTTCCAGACAGTAAGAGTAAGAAAGCCTCTAAATTTCACCTGTTTTTCACAGCAGTCAAGAACTTCAGGCTTCATAAAACCAGAAAAGATAGAAATCAAGGAAAAGTCAAAGTGATGATATAAACAACTACCATTATGTAACACAGAGAAAACCAAAATAGGGATAAGATTATAAATTCTTTTAAGTCCCAAAATATTCTTCTATATTCCTTAAACATTATTTTGATTTCCATATTTGAGAACAAGAGAGCTGCTCTCCAAAATAACTAGCCAGTAATCCGTCTCCTGGCTAATGCCCTTGTAGGGCAGGGCTGATGTGTTACCAACAAGGTATTACCCAAGAGACAGAATATGACATTGAATGGATCACTCATAAATAGATTGTGGCTTGCCTTCCTCTCACTGGGTAAGTCACTCTGGAGAAACCCAGCTATTATGCCATCATGACACTCAAGCAACAACTGCAGAGGCCCAGGCCGCAAGGAGCCATGTGAGCAATTCTGCTTGCAAGTCACACTACTAGTCACACTCAACCTTCAGCCCTCTGCAGCTCCAACCGGATCTTGATTGAAACTTGAGTGTGCCTGGGCTGCAATTGCACAGCTTCTCAACTCCCAGATTCTCAACCTACCGAAACTGTATCATAAATGTTTAAGCCACCACGTTTTAGAGTAAGTCATTATGCATAATGCAGTATTAATACAGAGAAATGCGATGTAGTTTAGATCTGTAAATTGTATTGAAATATTTTGTTAAGAATCAATTGATGGGGGCCCGGCGGCCTGGCCTAGCAGCTAAAGTCCTCGCCTTGAACGCCCTGGATCCCATATGGGCACCGGTTCTAATCCCAGCAGTTTCACTTCCCATCCAGCTCCCTGCTTGTGGCCTGGGAAAGCAGTGGAGGACGGCCCAAAGATTTGGGACCCTGCACCCGCGTGGGAGACCTGGAAGAGGTTCCTGGTTCCTGGCTTTGGATCGGTGCAGCACTGGCCGTTGCGGTCACTTGGGGAGTGAATCATCGGACGGAAGATCTTCCTCTCTGTCTCTCCTCCTCTCTGTATATCTGACTTTGCAATAAAAATAAATAAATCTTTTTTTAAAAAAAGAATCAATTGATGGAGTTTATTGGTAGCATTTTCTGTCAATTCAGCTTTCCAGGGAAGATGTAGTTTGACTGGAGCTTCAAAATGGTTCATTACCTTATGTAGACACACAGAATCAGCTGGGATTTCTTTAAGGTCCTGTTAGGCCAAGAAAGTAAGAATTTGTATCCACTTATTAAAGAAACAAGGCGTCAGAGCTGTCACTGAACCTGCTTCAGACAATATGAACTGCTGATGGTCTTTAGGCAGACCTATGAAGTCAACATCTGAGATAGATTTGCTATCACTTGGAAGCCTCTCAAAGCCAAACCTTAGATGCTAATGACTCCTCTGCCTGGAGATAAGCAGCTAGTGTGGGAAATGATCAGCACAATGAAAACCAGCAGACCAGCCACTGACTTTGAAGTCATCTTTCAGTGTCGCAGCCACCTGCACTTAGTACAATATACTACCTGTATAGTTTGGGATGCCTTGCCACTCTAAAAGCCAGGCTCTGGTTCTCTTCATTTAACATTTTCTTTTACTTACTTACTTATTTGAAATATAGAGAGGCAAACACACAGAGATCTCCCTTCCTCTGGTTCACTCCCTAACTGCCCAACACAAGCAGAGCTGGGAACTCCATCTGGATCCCTATGTGGGCGGCAAGGATCCAAGTTCTTGAGCCTCCCAGGATGCATGTTAGCTTCAAGTTGTCATCAGGAGCAGGGCCTGGACCCCAATGCAGTCACTCAGACGGAATGCAGGCATTCCAAGTAGCCCCTTTAGAGCAGTGTCAAAGTCCTGCCTCTTCTTTGCTCTGTAACTAAGTGCTATGTGTCTTTCAAAGCTGACAGTTTTGTTCCCAACTTACTCTTTGGAAATATTTTGTCTGGTTCTTTATGTACATTTCATTTCGTACATTTCATGTAGTAAAATATGTGTTCAGTTTATAAATGTTTTTATAGTCACCTCCTTTAAAAATATGACTTTTGTATCTCTGAATACAAACTTTGACAATGAGGGCATACAGCACCCCCAGGCATGTTCTTAAGCGCAGATACTGTGTTACACCGTAGTCAATAAAGCTAAAACAATTTCAAAAATGATGAAATGTTAACTAAATGGATGATGTTCTTTCTGTTCAGGGGTTTGGGGTTTTTGTTTGTTTTTGAGACAGTAAGTTGGAGACACATGGAGAAAGGCAGAACGCTCCCATCCAATTACTCACTCCCAAAACATGTTCACTGACCAGAGCTAGGCAAAGGCCAAAGGCAGGATCTGGGAACCCAGTCCAGGTCCCCCTGGCTCAACTATTTGAGCCATTACCACTGCCAAGTTTGCATTAATGAGAAGCTGGAATCAGAACCCAGAGCCTGGAATTGAACCAAGCTACTCTGATGTGAGACATGGGCATTTTTTAAACATTATTTTTTAATCCATTTGAAAGAGTTACTGAGAACATGAGAGAATAGGAGAAGACGAATAAGAATCTTTCATCTACTAACTGGTTCATTCTCCAAAAAGCTGCAATGACCTGAGCTATGTCAGACCAAAGCCTGGAGCTTCTTCTGAGTCTCATGTATGGATGCAGGGCCCATTCACTTGAGCCATCTTTCCCTGCTTTTCCAGACACTTCAGCAGCAAACCGGATTGGAAGTGGAGCAGCCAGGGCTTGAACAAGTGCCCTTATGGGATGTTGGCATCACAGGCACAGATTTATTCTGTTATACACCAGCCCTAAAGACACGGGCATCATAACTTCTAGACTAAGCACTTATACTTGCCACAGATCTTTGATGGTTGTCTGGCGTAGTGAAACGTCCTTTTTAGAATAGTCACAAGCAAAGGGCTATACTGTTGTAATAACACAGGGAAAATCAGTGATGGCGGGGGGATGGAGGGAGAATAGGAAGAGTAGAAGGGGAAATCCCTGAGCCTATGGAACTGAATCATAAAAAAATATTTTTTAATGAGAAAAAGTAGCCATAAGCCTTGAAAAATCTGACAATTCTTCATGAACATTCAATTTGTTTGATTAGCACAAATAGCATTTTAGTGGGTGGTTTTCTCATGGGCTAAGTATTCCAAGTTTCGGAAAATAAACTGAGAAGGTTTATTTTCTGTTTGGCAATTAGCGTCATTTTCTGAAGACAACTTGGAAAGGACTTAGAGACTTGATGCTGGTGGTGAAAGCATGGTCATTAAATATCTAACATTTGCAACTGCCAAAATTTTTCACTTTTCTGATAATCATGAATTAAATAAGACTTTCAAACCTCTGAAGTAAGCATCACTCTGTAATTGAAAAAGATTAAATCCCAATCAAAATCTTCATGACTAGGTGGAATTCTTAGGGCAGTGAAATTACTCTGTATGAACATGCTATATTGTCTATACTAATTGTAGATACTTGCCATTATGCATTTGTCAGAGACCATATATTGTACTACACACAGGGATACCTCCTATAAATGATGGACTTGGGGTAATAATGATGAGTCGATGCTGGTTCATCTATTGTAACAAGTGTACCATACTAAAGAGTGATGTTGGTAGTGAAAGGAAGAGAGAGGATATATACAGGGAACTTTATATTCTACACAAGTTTGCTGTGAATTGAAGTTTCTCTAAAAAATAAGGCATATTAATAAGGAGAAGAATGCCTGGCAGTGTGGTGGCAGAGAGTTAAGCCAGCACCTGCAGTGTTGGCATCCCATGCGAGCACCAATTCAAGTCCTGGCTGCTTTACTGCTGACCCAGCTCCATTCTAATTCACCTGGGGAAACACTGTAAAATAGTCCAAGGATTTGGGGTCCCTGCACCAATGTGGGGACCTTGAGGGAGTTCTAGGCTCCTGGCTTCAGCTTGGCACAGCCAAGGACTTTGCAGACATTTGGGGAGTAAACCAGCATATGGAAATGTGTTCCTCCTCTTCTGTCTGTAACTCTGTCTCTCAAATAAGTAAAATCTTTTTTTTTAAAAGGTTGGGGGAGGGACAGTCTCTGCAACTGACAAACTATTTGTTTAGCAAGTAGTTGGAGTTACTTTTTACATCCATTTGTTCTACCTTTCTCAATATTTTTATGTGTACTTTGTACTTTGAAAGAATCCAGCCATGTACGCATAATCTAAGAAGCTCTAATGAGAAATGTTAAACTATCATTACTGTACATATATGCGCATATGCATATATGCATATATATAGAGAGAGAGAATGTGAGAGAGAGAGGCCTTTTCATTATTTTGGATGTTCTATCTACTCATCTTTGCTCTTGCTTGCTTTCCTTTATTCCTTGTTCTTTCCTCTATTCCTGCTCTATTGGCAAAAGACTTTAGTACACTTACTTGACATCCTGGTTTTGAGCATAGTCCCATGTTTAGACTTGTTCTGAACTAGACAAATTATACTTAGGATCCTTTAACTCCATGTGGAATCATTCCCAATTCTCCAGGACAGGACACTTTATTTAAAACTTATCCCCCTCACTCCAGAGTGGAGCAGGTGGTAAGGAAGAAGCTTGGATCCCAACCATGAAGACTCCCAGACCTTCACCACAAACTATTAATACGAGCAACAAGGACTATATCCCAACTGCCAAGGAGGCCACAGGGAATTGGATGCCCTCGGAGGCTGAGTACTCTGAGGTCACCCACCCCCAACCGGAGCTTCCACAGGGGATGGAAGAAGTCCAAACACTACCGTACAGAAACCAACGTCATCAGAAAGACAACCAGAAGCCCTGAGCAGTCAGCAGAAACAGAAGAACAATAAATGTCCTTCGGGACCAGGGAGGAGAGCTTTCTCTGGTCCGAGCCTGGCTCCACCTCTGGACCCCCGCCCTCCCTTGCAATGACCATCAGGATCGCTTCGAAAACCCCTCACAGCAAACAATCATACAAACTGAAAAAAAAACCTAAAATAAATAGACAAACAACAGAAAGTAGAGCTTGAAATCTGACAGGAAAGAGCTGGCGTGGATTGGCTCATGCCTCGCTTGGTGGGACACAAAGATTAGTCACTCCTCACCATGGTGTTGAGGATTTTCCTGCACCCCCCCCCAAAAAAAATGTTCTGCACCTTAATTGTCGACAAATGTCTTGTTAGAGTTACAAGCCAGTCTAGATTATCCTAAAATCTGCCAATATCAGCAAAATTATACTTCAACACAACAAATGGCTAAATATGAAAATGAAATAGACACGAGACAGCTGAATGGTACCTTATAGCCATTTTAAGGTATATAGTAACCAGTCCTGTATATAAACTAAAATTGAAATGTCAATGAGCTAATCATAGGTTGTGGTTAGGACTTGCTTTTTTTTTTTTTTTTTTAACATACTGGTTACTCAAAACCATGTCAATTCCATAATATTGCAAATTGCTGTTGATGTTATATTGGGACTCTTACTTTTTAAGACTGTGATGATATTCTACCAGCTCTAACTTCGGACCAGAAATGGTCTCCCCAAGAAACTGTTCAACCCATCTGGACAATAAGTAGCTGGACTCTATGCTTGGTATACGTTTGCAAGGAAAGAATCTTGATTGAATTTGAACTGTAATAGTGCATCAAGGTGGAGGAATCCACCGGGGGGAGGGGCGTGGGGAGGGGTGGGGGGATTCCCAGAGCCTATGAAACTGTCACATAATGCAAAATAATTAATAAAAAAAAAACTCATCCCCTTTCCAAGCAGTCATCATTGCCATTGCTCTTCTTATCACGGAAGCTAATGTTTACCAACATATCTGATCAGCATGGGTTCTTAGATATGGATTTTTATTTGTACGTTTGATTTCTTTCATATAGAAATACTTCCTTTAGAGTTAAGAGTTTGTGAGTAACTATGTCAGAACTTATTGGGAAGTTTTTATTTTGTCTATATATATGCCTAGGAATTTTAACATTTTCCTTAGAATAATTTGATTGTTCTCCCTTAATCTACATTCTTTAACCCTTCTAAATTTCCTTGGCTTCAAGTCAGATGGGCATAAGTTAAGCATTCTTATATACTTCATATTAATCTATTCTCTGCTTCAAATTTTCTCTATCTGTGTGTGCTGATTCCTGGGTAAATATTTAAACCTATACAAGCCTTCTTCAATAAGTACATGGAAATGCATATTATGAAAGACCTACACCTAGATCTTCGCTTGGCCATGAACAAAATTTACATATTCAAATTCTTGAGTTACAATTATAATGAAACTATATTTACAAAACTGGGTGTCTACAGGATATGTTCTTATGTGCACTAGAAGAGAGCTAAAGGAGAATTGAATCCAGATTTGGGATACTGGAAAATACTTAGAAATGCCTACAAGTTAAAAAATATTAGTAAACAGTAATCCCAACATGCTATTGAATGCTATAGAGGTAAACACCAAAAAAAAAAAAAAGTTGAAAATGTTGCTTGCAAAGAAGGAAAAAGAGGTGAATGGGAATTGGGGAAAGGAAAACTGTTTAAATTATCAAGAATAACAAAAACTCAATTAGACAAGCAAGTGGTTGAATGGAAATAGTGTAATTTGAATATCAAATAATGGGCATGTGACACAGCAGTTGTGATACCAATTGGGATACCCACCTCCTATACTGAGAGCCTGGGTTCAATCCTTGAATCTGATCAATTCCAGCTTCCCCCAAATTGCTGTCCCTAGAGACTCAAGCTCCTTTCTCTTTGTCTCCTCACTTCTCTAACAAAACAAAAACACCTGCTGGTCTACACTGAAGATTCCATATACGCAGGAATTTAAAGCTACCTCTCTGAGAACTACTCATTCTCTGGGTGTCTCCCATGTACATGCAAAATATTCGTGGAAAAACGAACTTTGTTTCTTTTGTTACAAAAGTCCACTTCAATTAAGAACTGAATGAGTTGAAGGAAAAAAACTGTTTCCTCCATTACAAGGAAATTTGTTAAAGACTTTAAACTAGAATTTGGGAATCTAGAGAAAGACAAGACAAGAACATAGGCTATAGTGTCCAGCCATCCCTGTTTTGACCGTATACCTGACATGGGTACACCAGCCACAGAATTGACTTATCCTTAGCTTCTTCCCACCAGCTAGAATTTCCATGGCAACCTTGATGAGTCCAGTAATAGCTCATATACTTATACCGCATTAAATATCATATTTTAACAGAATCTAGAAAAATTTACTATTTAAAATGCAAGAGTCATAATGACTTTGTTAAATAAATAGGATTGCACACACTTATAGCTTTAATACTGCTATACTAATTTGGAGACAATTCTTACCATAAATAAGTCAACTGTCATTATCTATGCATTATAATAAAGGACTCCGCATATGACAATTATGGATCCTAGTTCCAATTATTATTTATAGTTTAAAGAAATAGATGCATATCTTAAATAGTAAAATTATCTGCTTCCTATATTTGTTGTGCAGTATTTCACATTATTTATTTTGTTTTGTTTTCTGATTTTTCACAAGTCATCCATTAAATCGCTAGAAGGCAAACTCAAACTCCTTTTATTTTTAATACTTTATTTTCTTTTTAATATTGTTACATAATTGAGAGGGATACATGCCCATGTGGGCCTCTGACTAAGGTCAAGTATGGAGCAAAATAGGTAGGACAAATGTTTTAATTTGCTCCTAGTCCCGGGTCTTACATGTTTCAGCAAATGCTGTGGCTTAGTCTGAGATGGCCATCCCCTCAGTCTCAGCATTCGCCTGCAGATTCTACAGCCTAGGTTAGCCCAGTTCAGCCCTAGTCCAACTCTCACCAGCAGGTACAGCAGTTTAGTCCAACCTGGCCCAATTCAAGCACCAATCCTCATGTGAGCTGGCAGTTGTTACAGTCCAACCAGGCCCAGCCTGAACCCCTTCCTTGCTCTGACTTGTGCCAGTATGTGTTGCAGACTGGCCCAGTCTGACCTGTCTCCAGACCCAGCTCATATGTATGCTGACAGGTGTTGCAGCCAAGTCTGGTCTGGCCTGCCCTCAGTCCTAGCTATCCCACTCATAGCAGGAGCTGTGGCCCAAGTCCCTTAGAAGGCCCACCCCCAGCAATGAATTTCATGTGTGCCAGAAGGTATTGCTGCCCAGAGTGACATGGCCAGCCCTTAGTCCTGGCACTCACTGGTTTATACTGCATTCTATCGGCCTACACACACTCCAGCTCTTACTGATGGGTGCTATAGCCTAGCCCACCCTGGCCTACCCCCAAACCTGGCTTTCATGTTACCTGCTGGCTGCCGCAGCCTAAGCTATCCTGTCCCACACCCATTCTGGCTCTTGTGAGCACCAACTGGTGCTAGAGCCTAGCCCAGTTTGGCCCTCCAGACTCAGCCCACAGGCATGCCAATGAATGTTATAGCATGCCAGCAGGTGCTGTGGCATGAACCAGCCTGGCCTGCCCCTAGACCTGGCTCACACAAATGCTGACTAGTGCTGCAGCCCTGCCTGGCCTGCCCACAGCCCTGGCTATTGTGCTTCCTCGGGGAACTATGGCCTAATAGCAGAGTTCCCCAAGTTCCCCTATCAGGCCTGTTCCCAGCCCCATATCCCATGGGTGCCATGGGTGTAGCAGTCCTGCTTGGCATAATCTGTCCTCAGTCCTGGCCTTTGCATGTACTAGAAGGTGCTGCAGCCTGACTCTGCCCAGCATCCTCCCAACCCCAGCCCCAGGAGTGTCAGGTGGGTTCCTGTCAGATGAATTCTGTGGTCCAGCTTGGCTCAGCCTGTCACCACCCCCAATTCTCTGCATAAACCAGTGGATGTTGCAGTCCTACAGAGGTGAGCCCACAATTCCCCTATAGAATCTGCCTCCAGATCTGATTCTTTTGCATTCTGGTGGGTGTTGCAGCCCAGCCTGACATGGCCTACCCTCTGCTCTGACCACAGGCAAGTATTGTGGCCTCACCCAGCCAGGTAGGCCCCCTAGCCCTAGCTTTTACGAATGCCAGTGAGTTGCCACTGATGTCATTTAGCCCAGCCCAGGTCACCCATGTGCACAGGTGCCTTGGCCTGACCCAGACATGCCCTCTGGATTCCCCCTGGTACACCACTCCATCTCAGCTCCCTCACCCACTTGTGAGTGCAGCAGCCCAGTCCATGGAAAACCCCAGAAGTCATTCCTCCCCATTAAACATGTCCTCAGCCACTCTGCACTTCAATAAGTCCCCAAACCCCCTTCCCTGGACAATCTACAGTTCCTCTCCCCGCCCCCCTCACCTGGGAGGCATGGTGGTAGAGCCATGGTGATTCCTAGTCTGGCATTCCCTGCCTTCCCCGTATCTTTGGGGGGGAGGGGGTGGAATAAAACCAACTATGCTGGCACACTGGTATAGTTAACACAAATTTGGCATTAACCAGGCTCAAAATGCCTGCCAGCTACTGGCTGCTTTTCTCCTGGCAATATAACACTTGTCTAGGTACAAGGCAACCTAGGCAGTTGCCTACAGCTGGGCTGAAGTCTTAATATAAAATAACTACTAGAGCATAAAACTTTAGTTCTGAAAGCTAATTTGCCAAGGAAAACTCAAGTTTAAATGGAAAGGCAATTTGTTTATCTTATTTCCTTATTAATCATTAAACTGAGGACTTATTATCATAATGCCCTGCCCCATGAATTTCAATCACAAAAAAGAAAGCAATAGAGTTGTAAGTTGAATGAAACAGTGTGAAGTGGCCTCTCTCAAACTATTCCTACCCCATCTCATTTCCCTTGATTTTATGAAAAAGATTGCAGAGGTAAAATGTTAATTGTCAGTATTGTTAGAGATGACCACATGACAATGAGTCCCACCATAAGATAAAGGGAGAAATGCCTGAGCAGAGTTATTTTGCTGAGTAAGACAAACTCCATGTTCTTCCCTCTTCTCCTTACCTACATTGGAGAAATAACACCTAGGGCTTAGCAGCTATTTTCACAACTCTGAAGACAAAAGCCACTTCCTAAGAGTGGGAAAATAGGAAGCTATAAAGAGGCTGGATCCCTAAAGCATCATGCTAATACCCTGGACAACTGCCTGGACTGTCTTTCCTTGGAACTGCTCAGTTTGTGAGAATAATTCAAACTCTTTACCTCCGCAGCCTCAATGTGCTGGAGTTTCCAGGTAATTATGCTTACATCTGAGAACCAAAATGAGACAGGAATTACTTGAGATCTATTACATACCAGTGGTTCTCAAACTAGAACGTGGATCACAATTACCTGAACAATTTATGAAAATCCATTGTGTTGTACTCCAGCCCTCGTTTCTGATTCTATAGGTCTCGGATGGCTCACAAAAGCAGCATTTCTAACAAGTGCCTAGGTGATGTGACTCCTACTGTACCACTTTAAGAGCCAGTGGATTACACAATCACATTTCATAATAACACACAACACATTACATAAGCCAGTGTGGCAGGGAACAGAGCTTGTGTGTGCACATGTCAGCACGCGCACACATACACACAGTTTGCAACTCAAACATCCTACTTTCCAATCCCTATTTCCCCACTGCTTTACCTTAAAAAAAAGTCTGTCCCAGTTTTGATCTCCAGACCAAATACTGCTTAGTAATCTGCACTTCAAATGCAAAATAAGTTGCACAAAAGATCAGCAGATATTATAGTTCTTCTGCCGCCTGAAGCTAAAAGATAGGGAAGAAGCCGTCTAGCACTTGCCAGGCCAGACTATTTGCCATGTCATTTCCTGGCACATAATTATGCTACTTGCTGACAACTATTCTGCTTTTTGTCCTTCTGTAAATTGTAAGTGACAGTTTGGAAGCTGTTGGCTGAAAATCCTGATAAAGAAACTTTGACAAAAAGAGGCAAGGATAAAATCACGGTCAATTTAAAGTGGTTGCTGATAAGCTGGCCCTGAAAAGCATCCTCAAGTTAGCATGCTGTGAAAGAAATGGGATTTCCTCCCTGCACCTCCACCCCTGCCACCTCTAGTCCCAGAGCATGTGGTCCACTCAAAAATCCAAATGTCACTGTAATGAGTTGGCATGTGTACTACTGGGAAGCCCACATCTACCTGCTAAGATAATATGCAAGGACTTCCTCTAAGCTTTCTTTAAGTCACTGGGTCTAGCGCCACTCTACAGTGCAAGTCCATAAAGATAGAATGTGTGCTCCATTCACCAAGGGCACCAAACAGGCAGAACTTCTCTTACTGCAGAGAACAAGAGATGCATGAGCCCCGCCCCCTGGCTTCACTGTGTGCTTTTCAAACACAAAATGGAATTTTTCTGATGGCAATGTACATATCCTTTGATGGTTCATTTAATGTATGCTCTTCCTTGGTTCCCCAAAAGGATTAACCGAGCCTGTAAAGGCCAAACAATATTTTGGTCTTTACATATGTAGACTTTGGAAGGCTGTGATTTAAAGAAGAAATTGTTAATGAATACATGTGAATTCCCCCTGTTCAAACGCCCATCTGCTCTCTTCCACACAGGTTGGAGAAAATTGAACAGACACTCACAGCAGACCCAAAGAGTCCTAGGAGCATCACAGAACTAGGCTCCCAGGGACCCTGCCATGTAATTACAGCCTAACGGCATCGACCTGGACCAAGAAGGCAGGAGAAATGGTCCAGGTTGATACAGCATACCTTGTGAGAGATCAGGATGCCAGCTAAAAACTTAACAAAAGGACAGTGTGTCAAGTTTAACAGCTGATTGTATATACCATATAAATTAGACACTGAAACACCCCAAATTGTAAAATAATCCCAATTTCAAGTGTTAAAATGTAAAAACAAAAAAGCCAGACTGAAAAATATGATATTCCCATGTGTCCAGAAAACCATCATTTATGATGTGCCTGTAAGTCCCAAGAACTTTACATAAATATTTGTGTGCAATCTTCACACCCATTTAAAGTAGCTAATTATCCTCTTTGCTCTCTCTACACTTGCTTCTAAACCACTTCTAGTTTCCTGAACAAGCCATTCTTTTCTACCCCAAGTGTCTTACAAATTATACTGCCTCTCCCTGCAGCCAGGGCCCCTTCCCACAATTCATCAGTACACAGTAGCTTTCAGGCATTAGCCTTTTTGTTTCTCTCTCAAGCAAACACTTGCTATGCAAGATGCTCATGTTACTATAGTTCAGAAAATCTAAGACATTAGTTGTAAGACACCATTATTTCAAATACCAGGGAAAAGAACAACATGTTGACAATTAAACTCCAGGCCACTATCATTCATAATATGTATTACAGTTACACAAATGTGAAATATGTGGGGGGGTGGGATGATGGTTTGGGGTTAACCTGTTTTGAAACTGATAAAATCTAAAGTCAGCGGATTGTTGTCTGATTTCCAGAAAGACTTGACACCTTAGCTGAAAGGTGATATCGCAGGGCCAGCATTATGGCACAGTAGGTTAAGCCTCCACTTGTGATGCCAATACTAGCATCCCATATAGGTGCTGGGTTGAAACCAGGTTGCTCCACATCAGTGCCAGATCCCTGCTAATGTGCCAGGGAAAGCAGCAGAATATGACCCAAGTGCTTGGGTCCCTGTCCCAATATGGGAGACCCAGCAGAAGCTTCTGCCTTCAACCTGGCTATTGCAGCCATTTTGATAGTCAATCAGCAGCCAGAAGGTTTCCCACTCTCCTCTTCGCCTCTGCTCTGTTGATGAGAACGAGAGGTCACACTGGACACAAGTGTAGGATGCTAGGTGTCTTTATCTGCCAAGCTTGGCCAGGGGCAGCACCTGATACACCCCTACACTGCAAGGTTGAAGTCAGGGCTTTTGTAGCTCTCTCATTAACACGCAGCAGCCAGGGATTTCAAATCAACTCAGGTGTTATAAATCAGTCAGCTTGTGTGTCAGGCAAACCAGGATAGGAGGCGGGCCTAGAGGGGGTTATTGTGGGTCGCCCCGACTAGGCTGCAGCCCCCTCTGGCTGATGTAAGTGCCGAGTACGTGCTAGGCAGAACCAACCTGGTCTGCAACACCAACTGGTTCCAGTGCAACTCAAGTCCGAAAATAGAACCAGCCCAGGAATTACAACTACAAGCTGATTGTGGCGATGAACAGCTGGACTCAGAACCCTAAACAAGAAAAGACAGAGGACAGAACGGGTCAATCAACCATCTCAGATATATGTTGGCAGTGAAAACTGGGCGAATGAAGACTATGATGGACAGTGTCAACCAGTGAACTCTACAACGACCTCATCGAGCTGGGAGTGGTGAGACTGGCAGTGATTCATAACTAGAGAAATATTAAAACCACTAGGGGTTGATCACAGCTAAATAGTTTCCCCAAGAAGCTGTTCAATCCATCTGGACAATGAGTAGCTGGACTATGTGCTTGGCATCTATTTGCAAGGGAAGAATCTTGATTGAATTTGAACTGCAATGCTGCAACGGGGTGGGGGGGGGTCCACCGTGGGGGAGGGGCATGGGGAGGGGTGGGGGGGAATCCCAGAGCCTATGAAACTGTCATATAATGCAAAATAATTAAAAAAAAATAATAAATCAGTCAGCTTGCAACTTAAGCCAATCAGGTACAGAGGCAGATAGCTGTGTTTAGCCACGCTTGAAACCTAGTACTGCCTTGGGGTTCTACTAGCCAGCTGCACCCTGCTATATTCCCCACTGGTGTTCCTACACTTAAGTCAAATTTTTGATTCACTCTCATGTCCAGGGGCACACTATCTTATTAGTACATTGATTTCCACATAAGGAGGTTGAGGACTCAAGCCTGCCAGCAATATTCCAAAAGGGGTTTGGAAGTCTACGACAAGCCCAATGGAGTTGGGGACTACGGAGGACTTAATTGGCTTTTGTTCAATCCAAAAGCTAACCTGAGGTTCTCTCCCATGTGTATATGATCTTATTCCCATGTTTTCCCAGATCCCACATTGACCTCAGCCAATTTGAGTAGTCAGATCAGAAATCATCCTGAATGTTGGCTTGGGTCTTGGTGGTTCAGTTCTTAATATCTGCATCCTGGGGCTCCCACTCATACAGGGCAAAAGCATTATGACAGAGGAGGAGAGAGTCATCTTTAAGGAACCTCAGCTGGGTAAACAGTCCATTTTTCTTCTGGTTCACATGTGGCCTTCTTTAGCTGGGAATAGTGAATCCAGGGGTCAATTCCTGCCACCCTCACAATCGTGGGGTGCTCAGGATCGTGGGGTAAGGTCCTTTCCAGGGAGACTCAGGCCCACAGGTCTCTTAAACTATATGACGTCTCTAGGCTAGTATACAGGGCTGGCAGCTCCATCAATGTCCATTGCAGGCTAGGAGAGCCAGAGCTGGGGACAGATCTGCTGCACCTCCTGGAGAGGCCTGTTGAGTCCTGAGCAGCCCATTGTAATTTTATCCATCTTTGGTTCTGTCTACTCTGTTGGACAAGACTGGGCCAGAGTACCCAGTACTGCGGGAGGCCACACTGGTGTAGAGCTACCTGCTCAGCTGCTGTATCAGCATGGTACTTGTCCTTAGTCTGGGTTGACTTCAACAGCCACATACAGGATCCCCAGAGCGATCTGGGGGCAAAGGGGCTGAGTTAGTATCTTCTGAGTAGGCAGAAGTGAACCAGTTATAGAAAGCTGTTCTCAGATACATCAGCCAATCTTAGGTGACAATGTCCAGATAACAAGATTATGAGTCAATGCCTAGCCCTAATCCTTACTTCTCAAATAAGTCAAAGAGCTTCCTCAGCACCTCACTGATTGCTATCTGCAGATTTAGTTTTTAGACAAAACTTAGTTTTTATCTAGTTAGCCCCTCTGAAATGGGGACCCTCTCTAGAGGACACAGTTCAACTATCACACAGAAGAATCCTTCCCTCATAACCTCTCAGCATTAACCAGTTTGGTTTAGGGTGAATACTAGTGACTCCATCTTGATTTTCATGTCCTCTTGCAGTAAATCCATTTCCAAAATTAAAGCTGATCAATCATGTTCATACTCCATTTGTCCCTCGTTCACAGGTTGAATTTGACCCAGCTGTTGATCCACTCCCTGCCAGTAGGGAAATATTTGATGACAAGGAGTCAGTGTCAAACACCCATTTGGGCCACACTTAGCAAAACAGGAGGTTTAGAGGGAATGTGCCGTACACTAACCTCACCTGACACCTACTGTCATCTCTTCTGCAGACATGGTCACCATCTGAGAGTGCTAGCCAGCATTACCTTGCTGGGAATTGCACTCTGTAGAACTCTGACAGGCAGCAGACACAAAGCTCAAAGTCAACATAAACACAACAAATCAAGCTTGCATCTTTGTCTAACTACATAACAGGTTTAGGCCTGGTTCTCAAGCCTCCCAAAGGTTGGCCAACTCCGGCCAGCCATTACCAGCAACAAGCTGGATCGGGTTAACGTGCTTATTTGCAAAGGAAGCACTGGCTCATATGAACAGCAATACAACTATAGGCAGGATGGATTTCACGGAATAACATTATAGCTAATCCAAAGCTACAGTGATATTCAATGTTTACATCTAGCGTAGCCATATACACAGGTCTGTAACTTATACATAATTGAAAGTTGAAGGTGTGAGAAATGAACATGCCGGGCCCGGCGGCATGGCCTAGCAGCTAAAGTCCTCACCTTGAAAGCCCCGGGATCCCATATGGGCAAGGTTCTAATCCCGGCAGCTCCACTTCCCATCCAGCTCCCTGCTTGTGGCCTGCGAAAGCAGTCGAGGACAGCCCAATGCATTGGGACACCGCACCCGCGTGGGAGACCCGGAAGAAGTTCCAGGTTCCCGGCTTTGGATTGGCGCGCACCGGCCCGTTGCGGCTCACTTGGGGAGTGAATCATCAGACGGAAGATCTTCCTCTCTGTCTCTCCTCCTCTCTGTATATCTGGCTGTAATAAAAATGAATAAATCTTTAAAAAAAAAAAGAAATGAACATGTCATTTGCACTGAGACATCATGCAATTTTATAGAAACAAGTGTACAGTTTGCTACATGAATATTTGTATTAAGCACACATAATCACAGATCCCCGAGGCAAAATGCCAATCTAAAGGACACAGATTTTTTTAATTACAATGCTGGACAATGTCATTAAGCAAAGCCAGATTATTGTCTGCAGTGTGCTCTCCAGGTGTCACAAAATAAGATGCCATAATTTAACATCTTGGCAATACTTTGCGTACAATCCAAATGGCCAAATTAGTTATTACCTTTACCAGAAGATTTGACTTTCACATTCTCCTCACTTTGAGATGCCCAGGGGCCCATCTGGAAATCTCAAAGTCACAGGAACCAACCCTGCCAAATCTACCAGGAGACCTTACCCCAAAGCATCCTTTATTCTTGAAACTCGGCTCGTCCCAGTCAGAACCTGACGGCTTCGCCTTACTATCTTCTCAAAGTTAGACATCAACTAACTCAGATTCTCAAATCCTCTGTAAATATCCCACCAACAATCCAAAAATACTCCATCTGCCAATTTCCTTGACAGTGGAACTGGCTAGAGAATCCACAGTTTACAATTTGAAATAATCCATTTGTCCTCACATTCAATTTTAAGGAGCACCAAGGCCAAACAATGTTACAGTAAAATATCACCTTTTAACTGTACCAAGATGACTTAGAAAACATATAGCAAACACATCTTCCCTTTTCAAATAATATTCTGTTACTAAAATTTGCAAACTACCCCTTAGGGGACTGTTAGAATAGAGCTTTGATTACCAGTTGTTATCTCGGCACTAGACCTGTTGAAGCAAACAGCTTTCACAAAACAAACAAACAAACAAAAAAAAAACATCAAGACAAGTGGCCACCACATTCTCACAATCCCGTATTCAGAACTCAGAACGAGACAAAATAAAACTTAGAACAAAACAACAAATTTCACAGACACCAGCACCTGCCGCTCTCGCCAGCAGCTGCTACACACAAACCTGATGGGAACCCAGAGACCTGCAGACCCTTACATGATGGGCCACAACGACGTTTCATATGGACCCTAACTCAAGACTCTAAGCCTTCTTAGAGTCCCTGATGAGTATTCAAAACAGAAATGCACAGTGGGATATAAACTCACTCATGACCGGTCTCCAGACGACTCCTCCGAAAGGTCAGTGTGAGTCCCGTGAGCCAGGAAGCCAGGATCAGCTGCTGCTGGGGCCGTGTGGAGTCTCTTCACGGTGGCCTCCCCAGACTACTGAGCTGGGTTCTGGAGCACAGGATGGCCACTGTCCTCTGACCCAGGTCCTCAATCTCACTGGGATCTCCAAAATGTTGATGAGAGCGAGAGGCCACACTGGACACAAGTGTAGGAAGCGTCTTCATCTGCCAACTTTGGCCAGGGACAGCTCCTGCTACACTGCAGGAACTACTGCACCACATGGTCAAAGGCAGGGGTTTTTACGTTCTCATTAACACGCAGCAGTCAGGGATTTCAAATCAACTCAGGTGTTACAAATCAATCAGCTTGCAACTTAAGCCAATCAGGTACAGAGGCAGATAGCTGTGTTTAGCCACGCTTGAAACCTAGTACTGCCTTGGGGTTCTACTAGCCAGCTGCACCCTACTATAGTAACTGTCTTTTCAATAAAGACTTTTTGACAGAGAGAGAGACAGAGAGCAAGCACAAGAGAAAAATGAGAAAAATAAGAGATACTAAGGTAATGAAAAGATGTGCAACATACAATTTGAAACCCTCCTATATGACAGTCCCCTGGCTGCATGAAATCCCCAAGCCAATGAACTCCTGATCCTGCGTTTGCCCAAGCTGTGCAATTGAGAGTCTCCCTCACAGTAAGCTCCCAGAGTAAAATGTGGGCTCCAGGTGATTTAAGACTTCTACCTTACTGGGGAGTATGGGGACTGCCAAAAAGAATGCAGCATTAGAATCTTGGAAATCAAGAATCTAGAACCTAGAGAAATTAGAGAAAATTGACCCAAAGAATACAATTAGAGTCTTATAGTCTAAGAAACAGTCTACCTTAAGGCCTGGACAAGGGAATAGATTTGTCCTGTGTTACCCAGCAAATCAGTAGCATTAGTCTCCTGTTGCTCTCCCCACATTGACATTCTGACACTTTGCTACCGACATATACTTCTGAATAGAAATGCTGCCACTAATCACCTGGAGAACTATTGCAGTGATAGCAGAGGTCATGGGCAATTTGATTTGTGTCCACTTAACACCTTTCCACGCAGGCGTTTGCTACAAACAGACCTTTTATTTTTAGCATTACACTCAGTTGACACAGCTCCAATAATCTCGAAGCCCTCGTGCGCTCCTGGTCGCTCATCTGAGGTTGCTGGATTTTCCCAAACTAATTCAATCTAAAAAGTAAAGAGTGACTGAAGGGCGCACAAGACTAAATATGGATATAGGAATCTAGACCAAATTTGTCTCTCATCTGACCTTGATTAGACCATTAAAACTCCAAGAGTGCCTATTTGCTAACCTATACAATGAGAATGCGGCAAGACAACATTTACAAACACAGAAGGCTTCCTACTTTTATTGGCCCACTAAATATGCCTGGGAAGTCCATGGAACAGAACAAAGCTGGAAATGTACTGTTACATGGTTTCTCCACTACAATATTTTCTAGCAAAAGACATCTTGTTAGCAAGCTACTCTATATACTATATTTCACAATTTATCCACCTCCTGCAAAATGCCAAAATAATTGTACTATAATATTTCTAAAATATTAGGCAGCCATCTCTAGATTTATTACATGCTTATGCATTTACATAATGGTGACTGAGTTTATACATCATGCATCTTTCCAGACTTTAGGTTTCCATTACTTTTTCTTTTAAAATAACAAGGCTTATTATGAAATGCAAGAGTCTCAAAGCATAGATAACCCTTCCTTCAGCGTAAAAATAAGTGATAGATGCAGTATTCCACTATTAGCCTGGAGAGGCCAGCTTAAGGAGCACTAATAAAGTTGGAATTTCACCTTTATTGGTCACAGATGAAATGACTGCAGAGATGCTGCTCCCCCAACACTGTCTCGCCAGCCACCTCCACCTCAGTACAGTAGCAGCACACATTGCTGCTGCCACTATTTTGTCTGCTACTGCAAAAATATTTCACCAAATTCAATCCAGGGAGAGTGCCAACAGAGAGACAGTGACTCAAGCAGAAACCAATGGCTGGCCCTGCTGATCAACTGCTCCAAGGCCTTCACCAACACCCTTCTCACTTGTTCTCTCACCCTATAGAATAGGAAGTCCAGTGCTTCTTCATCACCTCTTGCCCAGATCACTGCCATACGACCCAGCTCTGACCCGTAAGACACAACTGCATCTTTTAGTTTTTTGGTTTTTTTTTTTCTCCACTGGGTATACACCATTAACAGAATATCAATGCTTAAAAATTCTTGAAAAATGCAAAGCAAAAATTAGAAAGCATATTATGATTTATAAAAAGAAACCCATGAGTAGTATTCAAAAAGTTCATGAAAAATGTGTATAACGTAAAAATTGAATTTCAACATTTTTTGCTCTAAAATAAACTTCCCTTTTAAAATATTTATTTGGGGCCTGGCACAATAACCTAGTGACTAAATCCTTGCCTTGCATGTGCTGGCATCACATATGGGCACCTGGCTGCTCCACTTCCCACCCAGCTCTCTGCTTGAGGCCTGGGAAATTAGTAGAGGACAGCCAGCCTTGGGACCCTGCACCCATGTGCAGACCCAGAAGGAGCTCTTAGCTTTGGATCGACTCAGCTCTGGCCATTGCAGCCACTTGGGGAGTGAACCAGCAGAGGGAAAATCTTTATCTCTGTATCTTCTTTCTGTATATCTGCCTTTCCAATAAAAATGAATACTTAAAAATTAAAAACAATAAAATATTTATTTGAAAGGCAGAATTAGAGAGAGAGACAGAGAGAGAGAGAGAGTATTTTCCATCCACTGGTTCAGTCCCCAAATGGCCATAAAGGGCAGGCTAAGACCAGGAGCCTGGAACTCTATTCAGGACATCCGCATTCTGGCAGTAGCCCAAGTAGTTGGACCGTATTCAGCTGCTTTCCCAGGCATATCAGAAGGGATCTGAATTGGAAGTGGAGGAACCACGAGTTAAATCGGCACATATAGCAGTGTCAGTGTTGCAGGCAGTAGTTTAACTTGCTATACCATGTCAACTCCAAACAAAAGAAACGTTTCTTAATTCTACATCCCCACACATTTTTTTTTTCAAATGCCAGATTCAGTTAAATTACTATGGTTTAAAATTATTTGAACTATATTTTTTCCTCTCAGTGCTTTTGCTAGTAATTATTCATTCAAAGTTTCTTTTAACTTTGGTATTGAGTTTCCAATTTTGCTTAGAGTCACCCAAAACATTTACATGACTCCAAATTCAAACATACAAAAGTTATTTTAAAAGGTCTAGGTTTCCTTCTTTTCTTTTCTTTTTTAAAATTTTCTCATTTGAAAAGTAGAGTGACAGAGAACTGGATCCTCCATCTGTTGGTTCATTGCCTAAATGCCTGCAAGAGTCAGGGCTGGATCAGGCTAAACCTGGATCCAGGAAATGTCTTCTGCATAGGTGGCAGGGACTCAAGTGGTTGAGCCGTAATCTGCTGCTTCCTAGGGTGCACAACAGCAGGCAGCCACGCTGGAAGCACAGGAAGGACTTGAGCCCAGTCCTATGATACAGGATGCAAACTGTGGTGCTACAATTCCCACCCTAGACGGTCCAGTATCCTCCTCCCTCCCAGTGTTGCCATTTAAAAGTTTTTGGTTTCTTTTTTCCCTAACTTTTTATTTTCAGATAACTTGAAGTTTATAGAAAGTTACAAAAATAGACTTCCTGTATACCTTCTTCTGAAGATAGTATTTTATTCAATCATTTTTATCAGTATAAACACATGGGTATTTATCTTACTCTATTATCTTAGCTCATTGTTCTTCTGATTCATTTTGTTGCCAGTATTATCCCAGATTTGCCATTATATTGCCTCCTATGATCTTTAGCACTTTTACTTTATGATACCACAAAAATTTCAATTTTTTCTAGGGCTGGGATAGGAAAAATACAAGAACCAGTCATTTTTTTTCACAAAACTCTAATTCCTTTCATTAGAAAAGGACAATATGGAGCCAAGTTTAGGGCACTATGTGTACTCCTTTTGTAAAGATCAACTTTCATTGCAAAGGTAGATATACAGAGAGTCAAGAAAGAGCTTCCATCCAGTAGTTCACTCCACAAGTGGTTGAAACAGCTGGAACTAAGCCGATCTGAAGCCAGGAGCAAGGAGCTTCTTCCTGGTCTGCTACATGGGTGTAGGTAGGGTTTTGGACCATCCTCTACTGCTTTCCCAGTCCACAGGTAGAGAGCTGGATAGGAAGTGGAGCAGCCAGGACACAAAACAGCACCCATATGGGATCCCAGCATGTACAAGGGGAGGATTTAGCCACTGAGCCATCATGCTGGGCCCTATGTGTACTCCTTGGTAATGAAATATACTGACCATTAAAATCATTGCTTTGATCTACAAAAGATATTTGTAAAGAAAATTGAAGACAAGCCACAGATTTGAAAAAAAAATGATGCGATACATACCTAATAAATTACTTCCACCAAAAAATATACATTTAAAGAACTTGTAAAATCTCAAAAGTAAGCATATGCCCAACAAAAATAGATGAAAAATTTGGGCACAGGGTTAGCACGATGGCGCAACTGGATAATTCTTAGCCTGCAAGTTCTAGCATCCCATATGGGTACTGGTTTGGGTCCCAACTGCTCCACTTCCCTTCTAGCTCCCTGCTTGTGGCCTGGGAAAGCAGTGGAGGATGGCCCAAAGCCTTGGGACCCTGCAGCCATGTGGGAGACCCGGAAGAGGCTCCTGGCTTTAGATGAACTCAGCTCTGGCTGTTGTGACCATTTTTAGAGTGAATTCGTGGATAGGTCTTTCTCTGTCTTTCCTTCTCTCTGTAAATCTGCCTTTGTAATAAGTATTTTAAAATCTTTAAAAGAAAAAATCTGTACAGTTCACCAAACTAGATGAGTAACTAAGGGCACGTGAAAGCACATTAGGAAGCCAGCATGGTGGCGTAGTAGGATAATCCTTAGTCTTCAGTGTCCCAGAAGCCTATGTGGGCACCAGGGTCCTGACAGCACCACTTCCAGTCCAGTCCCATTCTATCGTGAAAGTGCTTGGGATCCTGAACCCATGTGACCAATGTGAGAAGCAACTCTGGCTCCTGGCTTCAGATTGGCCGAGTTCTGGCCTATTGGATAGAAGATTTTTCTCTCCTTCTATGTAATTTTGGCTTTCAACTAAAATAAATCAATCTTTAAAAAATATTCAACATTGCTAGTCATTTGTATACGTAAATTAAACAAGAAACTGCATTGTACTTATTAGAATGGCCAACATCAAACAAAAACAAAACCTGGCACTGTCAAGAACCAACAAGCAGACAGAACAGCTGCTTTCTGGAGTTGCAAAATGGCATGGAAAACAGTCCCATGATTTCTTATAAAGTTAAATATATAACTCAGTAACCTCCCTGGTAGAAATTTACTGAAGACTAATAAAAACCATATGCACACAAAACCCTGTGCTTATCCATAAGCACCAAAAGCTGGAAATAACCACATAGCCTCCACTGGAAAATATATCAAGAAACTGTGGTACACCCATAAAATGAAATGCTATTTAGCAATAAAATGGAACAAACTACTAATACATGGAACAAAATGGATGAATCTCAAGTGCATTATGCTAGATGAAAGAAGCCAGATCCAAAAGACTATCTCCTGTCTGATTCTATTTACATAACATTCTGGAAATGGCAAAATTACAAAGACAGAAACCAGACCAGAGTTTACCAGGGTATGGGATACAGAGAAGGTTCATTAGAAAAAGGCAGGAGAGCGCCTTTGGGGTGACAGAAATGTTTTAATCATATTTGTCATAGTATATTAAAAAAGAATGAACACTTCTAGGTGTGTGCCTGGTGGGGCAATTAAGCTGCCATTTGGGATGCCCCCATCCCATATCAGAGTGTCTGGGTTCAAATCCTGGCTCCACTCTCATTCCCAGTTTCCTGCTAATGCAGACACTGGAAGGTAGCAGGTAGTGGCTCAGGTTGTTGGGTCCCTGCTATTTATTTGGGACAAATGAATTATATTCCTGGCTCCACGTTTCATCCTGGAGCCTTAGCCATTGAAGGGATTTGAAGGATTGACCAACAAATAGGATGTCTTTCTCCCTCCCCTTCCTTTTCTGCCTCTCATTTTTAAAAATACATTCTAATAAAAAGAATAAATTTTCCTACATATAATTTATTCCTCATTTAAAAAAAACTTACAAAAGTGAAAAGGAAGGCAAACAAGAAATTCTAACTACATTTCCAGAACTTAAACCCAGATTACATCTGGTCAAATGCTGTGTATAAAACCGAGGATATCACTGAAATACTCTGGAACTTTCACATTTACTTATGCATAATGACACAATTATTCCTTCTGTGTTACAATGAAATATTGCTAAAATCCCATTTGTAAAAAGTAGCTTATACAGCCAGGCGCAGTAGCCTAATGGCTAAAGTCCTTGCCTTGAGTGCGCCAGGATCCCATATGGGCACCAGTTCTAATCTCGGTGGCCCCGCTTCCCATCCAGCTCCCTGCTTGTGGCGTGGGAAAGCAGTGGAGGATGGCCCAAAGCCTTGGGACCCTGCAGCCATGTGGGAGACCTGCAAGAGACTCTGGATTCCTGACTTCAGATGGGCTCAGCTCTGGCTACTTGGGGAGTGAATCAACAGACAGAAGATCTTCCTGTCTCCTCTTCTCTGTATATTTGACTTTCCAATAAGAATAAAATAAATCTTTAAAATCCAAAAATAAATAAAGTACCTTGTACATTTAGAACAGTGTTGCACAAAAAAAGTTGAGAAAAGCAGCTATTTTTTTTATAGGTATAAGAAGTAACAGGTAAGAGGCTTAAAGGACTGAGCTCAGTAAATTTGAATTTAAGAGAGACAGGTGGGAAGATTGCTCCTTATAAATAAAATGCAGGAAAGCTTCCCCAGCTTTGTTACAGTCACTGAATCATTTTGAGTGACTGTTCAGAATCATTAAGGGCAACAGGTCTCACTCACATTACTGTGGCTGAGATGCCAGCTTGCTGGCAAGAGCTTTCATCTCTGGCCCCCTGTGCACCTCAAAGAAGGTATGTTCTTTTCACAATATTCTTCTCCCTTCCCCTAATCCACCTGCTGCCTAGGCTTGAAGGATACTTTAGTGAACGGTTGTTTTTTGCATTTTTTAAATGATTACCAGGCACGGTGCAATAGTCTGATCGCTAAACCCTTGCCTTGCATGCACTGGGATCCCATATGGGTGCCAGTTCATGCACCAGTTGTTTCATTTCCAATCTAGCTCCCTCCCTGTAGACTAGGAAAGAAGCAGAAAATGGCTCAAAGTCTTGGAACTCTGCACCTGGATGGGAAACCAGGAAGAAGCTTCTGGCTTTGGATCTGCTCAGCTTTGGCCATTGTGGTCGTTTGTGGAGTGAACCAGTAAACTGAAGATCTTTATCTTTGTCTCTCCTTTTCTCTGTATAGCTGCCTTTCCAATAAAAATAAATTCTAAAAAATTAAGAGTAGTAATACTGATCGTGAAAAGTACATGTAATCTGTATTTTAGCATCCACAAGTAGTACTTTGCTGGCACACAGTGAGGCCCAGTCACTACCATATCATCTATTCCTGCCTCTATGTGGTAACACCAAAACCAAGAAGCTACAGGAGTCCTGCTTCCCCCACCACACTCCAAAGCCCCATGACTTGCAAAGCCTCAAAGATTTACCATCTGGTCCTTTGTGGATAAAGTCGGTTACCCCTTGGTTTAGGTATTTTTGTTCTGTTGCCTCAGCATTGATGTGAAGACTGTACATTTATAAAAAGTCAAGGTTAGGCTGCATTCTCTGCAAACCACACCATGTTGCTGCAGCGTCATCACAACAAGTACTCTTGCATAATTCTTTTCGTTGTTGCTGAGCAAGGATAAAGACCTGTAGCACTGCAGTAGGAAAAGGAATAACTTGAGGGAAACAATTGATTCCTTGTTTCTCAAGCCACCCATTTCAGTTGATAGCACTCGGTATCCAAGGGTTCCACAAGAACATATTCAACCAACCCAGGACCAAAAATATTTGCCAGCATTCGGGCAGAGGGAGGAAGGAACAAATGCACTGAAAATATACACACTATTTTCTTGTCATTACTTCCCTGAACAGTACAGTAAAACAGCTGTTTAACTAGCATTTGAGTTACATTAGGTATTTGTATGTGCATAAGTTCTATGCAAACACTTCATCATTTTCTATAGGGTACTTGATCATTTGTGGATTTTGGCATCTGAGGTGGAGGTCCTGGGACAAATCCCCTAGGATGCTGCAGGAGGAATGTATCCCATAGGAATACACTCTTCAAGTTAATTTGTAGTTTAAAAAAAAAACGAACGAAAAAAGGAACTCTTTACCACATATTTCATGATATCCTGTTATACAACTCAAAGAATACATTGCAAATTCATCAACTCAACTCTACAGGTTGTATGTTTCCAGTACAGGTGAAATTATAACTATAATCTCCAGAACCAAGAGGGAAGTTATACAAATTCTTGCATTTCTCGGGTTCCCTGCTTTCAATCTAATATTGGTCATGTTTTCTTTTCATATTAATTAGAATAACAGGCCAAATGATACAGCAAAAATAGTACTGAGGTAGGATTTAACATCTAAGCACTTGCATTTAAATCTTGATTCTACCACTTACTTTGGATGTGTTTCCTAACCTCTGGTATTCCTGTCTAAGAAAGAAATAACATTTACACATCATGGGATTTCGAACTACAAGCAATACGTATGGAGAAGTATTATGCTTTTGTGATGATGAGGAGGATGTAGTTCATCATGTCTTCCTACCCCCTTGCCTTCCATTCCATTATTTCCATTTCATTAAAATAATTTCTCAACTTTCAGGAAAACAATCTGTTAAGTAAAAGGTTTTCCCAGCTACTATGGCTAGCAAACCATTTAAAATATCAGTTGGTTAAGTTTTCTGACGAATGGTGCCTATAAACTGAGTTGACTAATAATTGGCCCATAAGCAAAGACTAAATGTTTAATATTGTTTTTACTCTGTGCTAAGGAGAAATTCATTTTCAAGTAGTAGGATCAAAGATATGTCACTTATCAAAGGTGAAGGTCAATTACTTAGGAACTACACTGCAGTAAGCAGAAAATATTCATTTCCCCTCTTCAGTGTTATTATTTTTCAGAGGGTCTATGACCAAATATAGGAAAAGATTATTGGACCTTATAAGCTCTGAAGTAATCATTTAAATGTGAATAACAATTTCTATGAAAAACACAAGGCAACCACAATTGCATCTAGATGTCATTCTGGGACATCACCTCCTACATACAGCACTTAATGAAAAATGAATGCTGTGTAACATTATTATGCTCAAATTAATCTTCCACTTAAAAGGGTCTTCAAAGAGTTTTCTTTGATTACCAATCATTGGTGAGAACTACTGGTGGACCATCCATGCAACAAAGTTTGGCTAGCCTGACACAGACCAAAGGCTACAGAAGAAACAGGGAGTACACATGTCTATGTTGCCTTTAGAGGACTCAGAGTCAGGAGAAGAAGGACTAAGGTAAGAATAGGAAGCAGAGTCAGAGCTAGCTGGGAAGCCAGCAAAAGCAGCCAAGTTCAATAGTAATCATTTTCATTACTATCTTTGATTTCTTTCCAAACATATATTTGTGATGAATTCATTTATCCACCGACTAACTATCCCCCAAATACAAATAGTGTATTAGTTTATATGCTAGGCACTGAGAATTGAATAGCACTGCATTGGGAAGCAGAGGCCTGAGTTCTAGTCCTAAAACTAACACTAACCAGATGTGTGAAATGGCAAGTGTTCCTGTGGGGACAGGGTCTTGAGTTCGTAGAAGGCAGCTCTATATTTTAATGCAATTTTCTAAGTGTGCTCTTCAGTGTTGTTGGCACAAATAGAGTAAGATGCGTTGCTTCTTATGCAGCAGTAATTGAAAGTTTCAAAACTTAAAGACATTATTTAGAAGGGATTGTGGCTTATTAAAGTCTCTTACTCTATTAATTACCCTATACAATAGAAATGTGAGTCTACACATGGACACTTTGCAACCTGAATAAAAAGTTTTTTTAAGGCAACTGTGCCCTATGATACAGCAATAGAGACGCTGTCCCAAAGTCATTACCCTTGGAGGAGTTTTGGGCACAAAAAGATCTGCTTTGTTATTTTTATTTTTCTCCATTTTATTACTATTATAATTTTATGATAGAGTTCCATAGGCTCTGGGATTTCCCTTATCCTCTTCCCCAAATCCCCCCCCCCCCACCACACTGATGTCCCCTGAAGTATGGCAATAGCACAGTTCTTCATAAACAGTCATATATCCCTCATGGTGGGCACAGACAATGGCAGAGAGTCCAGCATCCTATTGTCAAGATATAGTAAACAGTCTCATTGGGAGTCCATCTTTGTCTGGAGGTAGAGATGCATACTGCATTGTATCCTCACATCTGGATATGATATCTCCATTGCACAGTTACTATGCATCCCCTTAAATGAAAAGCCACAAAACAAAATCAACAACAGAAAGAAAAAAAGAAATTTATAATGCCATGAAGTTAAATACTACGCTACTGAATGACAAATGTGATGTTGAAGAAAATCAAGAACTTCTTGAAGAAAATGATGCTACTCTATGACCTATGAGTCAGTGAAGAAATTAATCAGAAAAAAATTGTTTTGACGAAATGAAAATAAAAATAAAAAACGTCAAAATCCATGAGATATACTTTCTGCTGATCTTTGTTGGTAAGATGTGTCTCCTGTAGACAACAAATAGATGGATTTGGGGTTTTGATCCAGTGTGCGTATCTATGACATGTGATTGATGAGTATAAGCCATTTACACTCAGGGTTAATATGGGGAGATGGTAATTTGATCCTGTCATTTTGGCAATGGGTCATTCATTGTTTGATTTAGTCTTCTGTTGTTATTTTACTGAGATGTTCTTCACGTTTGCTTATGGTTTTGGTGGGTGCTACCCCTTTTCTCTGTCAAGACAACTTCTTTAAGTATCATTTGTACGGCAGGTGTGGAAGAGGAGTATTCTCTGACCTTTTCTTTACTGTGGAAGAATTTTATTTCATTTCAAAAAACAAAGGAAAGCTTTGCTGGGTAGTTATTCTGGGCTGACAATTCTTCCATTTAAGAATCTGGAATATGTCACTCCATTCTCTTCTGGCCTGTACAGTTCCCTCTGAGAGGTCAGCTATGAGTCTGATTGCCATTACTCCTGATGTCAATTGATGTTTTTCACATGCACGTTTGTTTAAGAATCTTTTCCTTATGTTCAATTGAAGACAGCCTGATTATGTGTTGTGGTAAAGATTGCTTTTGGTCAACCCTGTTGGGAGTTCTGTGCCCCTCCTGTAATTCTGTTTCCCAATTCTTTCTCCAGATTAGGGAAGTTTTCCTTTATTTCACTGAATACATTTTTAAGCCCAGCTTCTCCTTCTGCACCTGTTAGAACTCACATACCTCTATTTGGCCTTTTAATAGCGTCCCTTAATTCTTGAATACTTTTCTTAGTTTGACACAGATCCTCTTCTAGCCCTTTGACTGTTTCACCATTGTGGCAAGAAATATCTTCCAATAATGAGATTCTTTCTTCTGCCTCATTCATTCTATTATGGAGACTTTACACTGAATTTTCAATTTGCTCCTTTGAATTGCTCCTTTTTAATTGTTCCTTTAATTTGCTCCTTTAATTTAATTGTGTCTTTCATTTCTAATAATTTGGTTTGATTTTGTTTCAGTGCTGCTATTTCCTGTGTGATATATTCCTTAAATTGCTTGAACTCCTGGGCCCGGCAGCATGGCCTAGCAGCTAAAGTCCTCGCCTTGAAAGCCCCGGGATCCCATATGGGCGCCGGTTCTAATCCCGGCAGCTCCACTTCCCACCCAGCTTCCTGCTTGTGGCATGGGAAAGCAGCCGAGGACGGCCCAATGCATTGGGACCCTGCACCCGTGTGGGAGACCCGGAAGAGGTTCCAGGTTCCTGGCTTTGGATCGGCGCGCATCGGCCCGTTGTGGCTCACTTGGGGAGTGAATCATCGGATGGAAGATCTTCCTCTCTGTCTCTCCTCCTCTGTGTATATCTGGCTGTAATAAAATGAATTAATCTTTAAAAAAAATTGCTTGAACTCCTGCATGTGCTCATCATTGTTGATAAAAAGCTTTAGAACCAGTTTTCCGATTCTTTACCCCCATTACCTCATTTTATTTCTCAGGTAACTCTGAGGTTGGCAAAGGCTTTTGCCCCTTTGCAGGGGAGTCCTCAGTAATATTCACTGTGCCTCTGTCTCTTCTCTTGCTCTTGGTCACTGTACTTCTGGTTAGTAGACCCTTCTCCCTAGGGCAAGTTTCTAAACAGTGTCAACCACAGGTCTACAGCTTGACTTTACTGATTCGACTTAGTGCTCAGTTCTTTGTTTGCAGTCACTTGTGCCACTCCCTCCAGCAAATTTCAGGTCTGAGCTCTTGTGTTAAGCTTCCACTGTGCTCTCCAAAGCCCCAGCTCCTGGCTCATCACTCTCCACCTCCTATGACCCTATGCTGTGGCTACACCATTCCCACTTCTGCTTCAAGAAGTTCCCACGATTAGGGTGATACCAGGTATCCTAAATAACTAGATTGTTGGTGCTGCTGATCTTCCTGGAACCTGCTGGCTGTTTAAGTCTGAGGGCCACCCAAACCTATCTTAAACCACAGGATGCCAAAGTTGGTATTATTTTCCCTGGGGGACCAGTGCAGTGCACTGAGCAGGAAATGAGTTTGCTCCCAGCTCAGCGCATGTGCAGCTCACTATTGTCCCTCCAGCCTCAAAGCCTTTGCCATGCTGTACAAAATGGCACCTGATGTGCCACTGGTGTTGTTCTGGATCTGCTGGCCGCTAGGTCTGGGGAACAGCCAGATCTATTTTGGGTGGGCCTTGTAGGATGCCACATTGCTGCAATGTACTGAGGTTGAGAGGAGTTCACTCCCAACTTAGTGCATGCATATTTTGTCCTACTGCCTTTGCCTTCCTACACAAAATGGCACTCAGTGCATCTCTGATGGTGATCTGTGCTGTGAAATCCACCCTGTTCCTACACTGCCTGTTTGGGGTATACTGCTGTGTCTCTGCTCCTGCTTGAATCAAATAAACAGCAGGACGGGCAGCTCTTTGCCTGGGTTCATGTCCTGAGCTCCCGGTGAACTCTCCTTCCCACCTGGCTGTTGGTGGAGCTCCGGCCTCTGGAGTTCAGTTCACTGCTTGCTGACTGCAATGGGGTGTCTAGTCACTGCAACACCACACCGTTGTCACTGCTGTTTTCCCATATCCGTCAGGCTCCATGTGCCCCTCTGCCATCAGCCTGTCCTCTCCTATTTCCTGGAATGTGCCCTCTCTGCTTCACCCTGGCTAATGATTCTTTGCCTGTTTAAACATGTCCTTACCCTATTATGCATTTTGATTCTCCCCTACTTTGCTGTTTAAAATTCTTAAGAGTATTCGTCTCTGTAAAGAAAAAGTGGAGGAAGGAAAATTAAGATTCTGCATGATACAGACATGACCAACTAGTCCGGTGAAACTTTAACTTCAAAATGAAGCAAAAACTGCATTTTCCTACAGCAAGAAGAAATAAAAGGGGATTTTGGGAAAAATATAGCAGATTTCTGAGAAGACACTTTGTAACTGGAGAGAAGAGAAAATGGCAAATGTCAAGCTGAGTAGGGAAATGATTCCCAGAAAATACACTAAAGTTACAACGAGATGTCTTAAGGTCCTTAAGGAATGAAAATGACTAGACAAGAAATTGAATTGTAAGCTTACAAGTTATGACTGACATCTTGAAAAAAAAATTTGATTAGAAAATATTGCTTGGGCTCGGCAGCGTGGCCTAGCGGCTAAAGTCCTCGCCTCGAACGCACAGGGATCCCATATGGGCGCCAATTCTAATCCTGGCAGCTCCACTTCCCACCCAGCTTCCTGCTTGTGGCATGGGAAAGCAGCCGAGGACGGCCCAATGCATTTGGACCCTGCACCCGCATGGGAGACCCGGAAGAGGTTCCAGGTTCCTGGCTTTGGATTGGCGTGCATCGGCCCGTTGTGGCTCACTTGGAGAGTGAATCATCGGATGGAAGATCTTCCTCTCTGTCTCTCCTCCTCTCGTATATCTGACTTTGTAATCAAATAAATAAATCTTTAAAAAAAAAAAAAGAAAATGTTGCTTATAACCATATGTGGGAATTATATATCTTTTATTAATTTTGTGCATTTTTGAGATTTTCAAAATAAAATGTCTAAAACATTTTTAAACTCTTGAGTCACATACCCACCTTTTTAAAATTATCCATGGCTTGGGCCCGGCAGTGTGGCCTAGCAGCTAAAGTCCTCGCCTTGAAAGCCCCGGGATCCCATATGGGCGCTGGTTCTAATCCTGGCAGCTCCACTTCCCATCCAGTTCCCTGCTTGTGGCCTGGGAAAGCAGTTGAGGATGGCCCAATGCATTGGGACCCTGCACCTGCGTGGGAGACCTGGAAGAGGTTCCTGGTTCCTGGCTTCAGATCGGAGCGCACCAGCCCGTTGTGGCTCACTTGGGGAGTGAACCGTCGGATGGAATATCTTCCTCTCTGTCTCTCCTCCTCTCTGTATATCCGGCTTTCAAATAAAAATGAATAAATCTTTAAAAAAAATTATCCATAAGAATCGTTTCATTAGGTCAATGGATTTCAATAAGAATCGTTTCCTTTGATCAATGGTTTTCAATCCAGTAAGCATTTTTTTTATTTGTCTCACACCTATCACTATTCTGAATAAAATTTTAATTAGTTCACACATACCCATAAAATCCTGTCTAATGCTTTTTTAAACTGCCTGTCACATAGCTTAGTCAAGTTCTGAAATAATTTTGCTTATTTCCCCTAGCAGCACATTATTGCTTCTTGTTGAAGTAAAGTATCTTTTTATTTCTTTTTTTATTATTATTACTTAAGACAAGTAGGCTGCAGATTGGATTTCTATTCACTATTCTCCACAGTTGTGCCCAAGTGAAAAATATCATAGGGTTCCCAATCTTGCTAAATTTCTTCCTGGCACTGGGAAAACATTGAGCTGGCAAAATAAATAGCTCAAATATCAGAAAATTAAGAGTCATGGGTTTTTTCTATATGCTTCATAGCCCTAATCATCAACTCATTTACATGCTTGAAGATTGAAGAGAACCACATTAAGAAAGGATAGTTTTGCCCTGTACAAAATTGACACAGTCAGCCAGCAAAAAAGAGTGAAGATTACAGAAATCTCTTCAAAGCAGCTCTTAGTTTCCTAAAGTGTGTCAGCGATACCCAGAATTGATCAAATTCATGGTTCCACATCCTAAATTATAAAATACAACTAGGCAGTATGCATGGTTTTGACTTTTAATCAATCTTTTTCTGCATTATATTAAGAATAATGGATTATAAAGAACATGTTGCCCAAATCAATGTTATTCTGAAAAAAAGAGCTAGTGAGTTTTAGAAATTAGATGGCAAACAATGTAAAACATTCAGATGAATTGTTAAGACACTGTCTGTTTCTTCAAAGTGGAGCAGCCCCACTGCAGCTCTTACCAAGCTATCCATGAGATCACTGGAATCTTGTTCATGTAAGAAGGCCAATAATGGACACTGTGTGTAACAAAGTGGTTGAAGAATCTGAACAGGGTGGAGGAGAGGGAGTGAAGGCCAGGGCATTGACAAGATGAAGACGGAAAAGCATGAGGGGCAGAAAACACCAGGGAAACCCTTGTTGAGGGGTCAAATTTTTGCGTCACGTCAGGACAGTAATGCCCAAGTAAAAACTGAAAATTTTCCACCCAGACACACTTTACTTGGCAAAAGAATGACTAGTTAACTTCACTCACAATGACCTTTGACAGTTATTTAAGGAATGCAAAGGACAAATGGCAGTACTCTGACACCATCTCTTCCCTTGGCTGACAGCAAACCTGAGTTGTCATTCAGAAAGAAATTTTTATTTAATGGAGAAATAATGAATATAGCACCTTTCCTTGATGTCTTACTAAATAGTAGTTTTGGAATTCATTTGCATGGATAACTATGTCTGGAATCATGAGCCTGATTTTGATATTGAAAAGGCTATAACGAGAGATAATACCTGAGAAGCAGGTATTAGGTTGGGTTTGAGGACTCTTGTGCATGAGATTGAATAGAAGTGAGCTGATACCAGCGAGGAAAGCTCGATGAGGCAGAGAAGAGGAGATCTCCAACCCGCCGGAGTTCATCTTACCCAGCGCTAGGAAACGTTAAAGTGCAAATTGCACCTGAGAGTGGGGTAGCGCACTCTGAAGGCAAGGAGGCTGGCAGAGCTGGGCATGTATCTGAGCATAGCAGAGCAACTGGACTCTACTCCTGGTTCAGGTGCCTGACTTCGGCTTCCTGTTAGTGCAGAGCCTGGGGGCAGGGATCATGGCTTCAGTAGCTGGGTTCCTGCTACACACATGGGAGACCGAGATTCATGTTCCACTTCCTGGCTCTAGGTCTGACTCAGATGCAGATGTTGTAGGTATTTGAGGAGTGAACTAAAAGTTGGGGGAAAGCTCACTTGTGTGTGATGTCTGCTGTCCCCCAAATAAAATTTGTATAAAGGGAGTTAGGGGCTAGTGCCTGCGATACTGGCATCCCATACAGCTCCTGTTTAAATCCCCACTGCTCCATTTTCAACGCAGCCCTCTGCTAATGTGCCCGAGAAAAGCAGCAAAGGACAGCCCAGTCTACAGTCCCTGCACCCACACTGTAGACTGGGATAGAGCTCCAAGCTCTTGGCTTTGGCTTGACTCAGCTTTGACCATCGTGGTCAGCTCAGGAGTGAATCAGCATATGAAAGATCTCTCTCTACCTCTGTCTGTAACTCTTTCAAATAAATAAGTAAATCCTTAAAAATAAGTAAAAATACAAAACGGGGAGCTAACATAATGTCTCACTGTGTCAAGCATTAGCCATAGCAACAAAATCTCTTGGATGAGACTCCTCCCATTCTAATGTGGGCAATTTCCCAGCTAAAGAGTCAGCTCCAGGCTGAGAACAGGCAGCACACACAACAGCCGAGAGATCCAGCATGAATCTTCACAGGAGATGTGGCCGAGCACCAGCAGCATCCGTTACAGTGACCTATGGGCCGACTTCAAGAGCATGGATAAATGGAATTAGAAGATAATTTCATTCGGGTATCAAAAATATTGGAAGGTTCATGCACAGTTTTTTCATAACAGATTTTGCACTGCTTTGCTGCGGATCCCGGTTAACACAGCTGGCAGTGCCTGAAGGACGCCTCTGTCCACCTCCCTGATGTCCCCACTCCTTCAAAAATGATCCTTTTCTTCCTTCTTTCCTTTGTAACGACAGCAATGTCCTTGAGTGGGAGCTCCTCTTGCCCTGGAATGAGAGGCCCCAGAGGCATTTCTTTTTCCCCTAAAGGCCTCCAATCTTTCAGTTCCAAGTTTTACCAAGACGACTGATAGCCCCCATTCCCCAATCTTCAGCCTAGGAGTCCAAGAAGACATCAGAACACAACAGGCCAAAATCAATACATTTTTTTCCAAGTCTGACTCACATAAGACTGAGTAGTGTTCATGTACAGCACCCATGGTTTGCTCCTCCTTGGGGAGCTCAAGATTAGTGCCCCACTTTATTCTTGCCATCCATAAACAGCTCCATGAGAACAAGCAATAACATGCCGACAGTGAGATCTATAAACCCTCCTTAGGGAAGAAACATATCACCAAGAAATGTTATTTATACTGCAGGGGGCATTAGTAGTCTTGAGGGGAAAAAAATAATGAAAAAAGAATAGAGTACAAAATATCAGGGTCTAGCGCCACAGCACAGCAACTCATGCCTGCAGCTGCAGTGCTAGCATCTCATGGGCCCCACTTCATGTCTCAGCTGTTCTGGTTCTGATCCAGCTCCCTACTGATGGTCGGAAAAAGCAGTGGAGGATGGTCCAAGTTTTTGGGACTGTGCATACATGTGTGAGACTTGAAAGAAGCTCCTGGCTTCAGACAAGTCAGGCTCTGGATACAGCTGCCATTTGGGGAGCAAAGCAGCAGAAGGAAGATCTGTCTCCTCTCTCTATAACTCTGCCTTTCAAACAAATCTTTTTAAGAAAGAACATTTTAGGGCCCGGTGCGGTAGCCTAGTGGCTAAAGTCCTCGCCTTGCACATGCTGGGATCCCATATGGGTGCCCGTTCTACTCCCAGCAAACCCGCTTCTCATCCAGCTCCCGGTTTATGGCCAGGGAAGGCAGTTGAGGATGGCCCAAAGTCTTGGGACACTGTACCAGCAAGGGAGAGCTGAAAGAGGCTCCTGGCTTCGGATCAATGCAGTTCCAGCCATTGTGGGTGCTTGGGGAGTGAATCATCGGATGGAAGATCTTTCTCTCTGTCTCCTCCTCTCTGTATATCTGACTTCCCAATAAAAATAAAATCTTTTTAAAAAGAAAGAAAACATTAGTTTATTTTTAAAAAGTAAAAAGTTCATAAACTCTTTGTTATATACTTCTTTTTTAAAAAAATATTTATTTTTATTTGAAAGACAGATTTTACAGATAGAGAAGGAGAGATAGTTTTCCATCCACTGGTTCACTTCCCAAGTGGCTGCCAAGGCCAGAGCTGAGCCAGTCCTAAGCCAGAAACCAGGAGCCAGGAGCTTCTTCTGGGTCTCCTATATGGGTACAGGGGCCCAAGGAATTGAAGCTCACTTCATTGCTTTCCCAGGCCAGAAGTAGGGAGTTTGCTCAAAAGTGGAGCACCTCAGACAGAAACTGGGCCTCATACGCCATGCTGGTGCCACAGGGTGGACAGTTAGTCTGCTGTGCCGGCTCTATGTCCCAGTTACACATCTTCATACGTGTACATTCAACAATTGTATCTTTGGGGACATCATGGGCAAGAATTTTAAAAAAAGGGAGGGGAGAGAAAAATATTGACTTCAACACTTTCACCTGTACAGATAACCTTTCATTTTCATTCAGAAGAGCTCGGTTTCTTGATGTTACCAGAGGTTCAGAAATCTCATTTATTGCTGTGGGTTTTTGCTTCACGTCTATGAAAGGGAAAGACCTTTTGGATGCTTTTCTTTCCAAAAGGTATTCTCAATCCCATTGCACATTCCAAAGGCAAACTAAGCTCTGCTTCTCTATGAAGTCTGCTTGCAGCTGTGAAAGGATAGCATTACGAAGTAGAGAGAATTTGTCCGTTAAAAAGATGTGTTCAAGTCATAACAGCCATTACCTAGGAATGTGGCCTTATTTGAAAATGGTGGCTTTGCAGATATAATCAAGTTTGGATGATTACGGTGAACCACAGTTCAATGATGAGATCCTTAGAGGAGGAAAATTTGGACTTGGGGACATTCAGAGAGAATGCCATGTGGCAACATAGGTCGATAGCTTGTACCTACAAGCCAAATAACAGCAAAGGTTGCTGGCAATAGCAGCAGAAGCTCGAAGCAACAGAGAAGGATCCTGCTCTAACGGCTCGTCAGAGTGTACTGCTTACACAGTTGCTTCAGCCTGGACTTTCAGGTTCAAGAACTGTGACAGAATGGTTTGTTTCTGTTGTTTGAAGTCACCCAGTCTGTGGTGTTGTAGGAACCAAATACCTGGTTCTCTTCCTTCTGCTTTCACCAGCAAATTTGCAAAGATCTTGGGAAATATGCAGCTGTCTGAATATCTAGAAAACATCTCTGAAAAGACAACTAAGTCACTGACAATACTGATGGCCTCTGGGAAAAAGGACTAGAGACCTACAGGAGAAGAAATGGAATTGTTGTTGTTGTTGTTATTGCTTTGTTTCTTTTTTTATATTACCGCTTTTAATTGAAAATCATATGATTCATTTATCTACTTTTTTTTAAAGGTTTATTTTGATTGCAACGTCAGATATACACAGAGGAGGATAGACAGAGAGGAAGATCTTCTGTGCAATGATTCACTCCTCAGGCGGCCACAATGGCTGGAGCTGAGCCGATCCGAAGCCAGGAGCCAGGAGCTTCTTCCAGGTCTCCCACATGGGTGCAGGGTCCCAATGCATTGGGCCATCCTCGACTGCTTTCTCAGGCCATAAGCAGGGAGCTGGATGGGAAGTGGAACAGCTGGGATTAGAATCGGCGCCCATGTGAGATCCCGGCGTGTTCAAGGTGAGGACTTTAGCCCCTAGGCTACTGTACTGGGCCACATTATGTACTTTTTAATTAAAAGCTAAACGTTAGCAACCTTAGACTTAAGCTCAATCAAATTTCCCTTGTCCCCAGCAATTGTTGCTGATGGATACCCACCCCCCAAAATGGGTACAAAAGTTAAAGAGGAAAAGTCCTAAGACAGCTTTTTCATGGTTCACAGATAATTTACTTTTGCACCAAAAACCTGGGAAGGCTAACTATGCAGCAATACCTGCACTCAGCTAGCACCTCTTTCTTTTAAGCTATTTGAGGCTCAAAGTTCTCATGAAGAACAAAATGCTAAAGGCTAAGATAATCTTCTTATCCGCAATATTCCTTAATTACTGACTTCAATGAAGATCCTCAGTGGCTTTTCTCAAAGACATCTTTTATGAGCAGATGATGCCGCATGGATAATTGAAGAACAAATTCAGGAAGTCATACACACCACTTTGGATTCAGTCTAAAACAGTGAGTTACATCATTCGAAGTGCTGGACATAACAGAAAGAAGGGTCTTTCAACATCAGCATCTCCAGCGGAGAGGGATACCCTGTACCTGGAATCCTCCAGTTCAACAATTCCATAAGGCAACTCTACACAGAATCAGTGATCCATGTATGTTTCATAAATGGAATTAGATTAAAAGCACAAAATAAGGAGCTAGAAGAGACTTTGGAGTTATCTGGCATACTTTGCATATAAGGCTTTAAAAAATGAGCACCAAGCTCTCTGTGTTAGAATGCAGAATTCACTTTAGCCATGCTTTTGGGGTGCTTTTAGTTTCCTGATCTGAAAAACAACAGGGTAATAATGTCTGCGTTTTACAGTTGCTGAGGATGTCAAATGAGATAAAGTATATGAGAAAACTTCAAAATGTTTATGGAAAACGGGGGAAAAAAACTTAGTCTGGTGCAAAAAATAGAAATCCATGCATAATTTTCTTATAATGCACATTTGCAAAAACTCTAAAAAAACTTACTTTGTTTTTATTGGAAAGGCAGCTCCACAGAGAGAAGAACCATATCTGCTGGTTCACTCTCCAAGTGGCCACAACAGCTGGAGCTGCCTGATCCAAAACCAAGGAGCCAGGAGCTTCTTCTGGGTCTCCCAGGTGGGTGCAGGGTCCCAAGGTCCCAGGCCATCCTCAACTGCCTTCCCAGCCTAAAAGCAGCGACTGAATGGGAAGGAAAGCCGCCCAGACATGAACTGGTCTCCATATGGGATGCTGATACAGGTGAGGATTAGCCAGTTGAACCATAGTACCAGGCACTTCCACAAACGTTTTTAAGGTCCTTCAAATGTAATAGTTGTGATGAGTGTCCTGCCCAGATCCCATTGGCCAGGGAAGGTGTCAATGCCCCAGCTGCACTTCTTTGTAATGTCCTAGTAGCCATGGCCTTCCACTCCAGGAAGTTGCCCCACTTCATGGCCCACAGGAGGTAACTGATAGGGGGCCACAATAGAAATCTCTCCCTTCAAGGCAGGGATAACATCAAGATGTGGCTCTTATTGCACAGCCTCTCTCTAAGGAAGCAAGAATGCTGCTCAACTTCCCCCACCTCTTTCCCATTGTGCTTCATCTTCCCCTCACAGGTACTACACGAAGAGCACGCCCATGGTACAAGCCATAGTCCTGAGTTCCTGCATCGGGCTCTGAGGAACCCCAGCTGAAAGAGATCCTAAAGATGT